>NC_056624.2:29926977-30239477 GCF_002870075.4 Lactuca sativa | reverse complement strand
AATACAATCAATTCACAACTTAATACACAAAATTCAACGTTTAATATAATAAATTCAAAGTTTAATACACAAAAATTATATATTCACGACCGTTATCTCAGCCTAAAATTATTTTAAGATTTTAATTCACAATTCAATAAAGCATTTTAGGACCCTCAGTATTTACAGCTTAGAAGTTTATTTGATTTTGTTAAAGCATTTCATCAAACATCATGTGTACACCACACAAATTTACAGTTTAATAGAGCATTTCGGGAATCTTCATTAATAGTATTCACAATTAAAAATATATTAATTCACTTGGTCACAATTAAACTTAACATTGACATAACTAAATAATAATTAAAATATTAAAACATCACAATTCACAACTTAACAAACCTAAATTCATTTTATTTGAGAATAAACTAACATAATAACATACATTATAAATTAAATTCACAGAAAAAACTAACTATATAAAACTTAAACTTTGAATATTATTTTTATGCAAATATTATAACAAATAAAAAAAGAAACTTAAGTTCAGATTTTAATAACGGTTAAAACTAAAATTATATATATATATATATATATATATATATATATATATATATATATATATATACACACGACAAATGAGATTTTAAAATATTAAATTCACGCTTTAACAAAAAGGAACAATCGAAACAAAACTATTTTTTTCATAATAGATATCAAAAAAGATGCAAGATTTTTAGAAGAAAGTGGATTAGATTATAATTATAATATAGATATATTCTTAGAACAAGTATTATAAATTATAATATAGATATATTCTTAAAAAAATAAAATCAAAACAAGTCTAAGTAATAATTATAATATAGATATACCTTGTTGTGTAGATCCCTGCAGCAAGGGCTGTGACACCCCCAACAGCCACAACCATCTTGTTCTGATTAGTTAATATTGCACGCAACCCTTCTGCAAGACAGACATGATTTAAAAGGTTTTATACATTCAAAAAATAAGAAATAGAAACCAAGATTTTATCACTACCTCCAATGTGCTCAAAGGTAGTGTTAATGGCAGAAACCCAGTTTTCTCTTTCTGCATTTGCATGTTCTGCAAGCATTCAGTTTATTCACATCTTCTGCTAATTTAGCCTCATGGGCTCTTGTTTCTGCTTCAGCCATAGCCCTAACCCTAATTGTTTCTCTTTCTATTTCAGCTTTTTCTTTTTATGTTTGTCTACGTTGTGCTTGGATTTGCTCGTCTAGCTTGTTCTTGTCTGATTGATAATTCTTCTTGCATTTTAACAAGTTCTTGGTTTCTTGTTCAGTGATGTTCATTTTCAGCCTGCAAGATTTTTGAAATTTATTTCATACCTCCATGAACTAAACCAGAAAAATATGAATTTCAGAACATGCCTGCATTCTTTTTCGTGCCAGTTCATCTTCATAGCGAGCCATATGTGATTTTATTTGAGCTTGTTGTTGAGCTAGATTTTTTTGTATTAAATATGTATTAGAACATAAAAAAATTCAAGAACAAATCAAATATGAAGTCATATTACCTTATTTCAGTGAAACTCCACTTCATTTACAAAATGCTTGTCGAGAAGGACATGTTTTCAAATCAAAACAGAGTAAGAGGATGAGATAACATGTATCAATGAAGCTAGTGAATACGACATTAAGCATAGGAAACGACATAGATCGTGGGGAAGGAATCAATCTGACCATAGGTTGCAACAGTTGAGGTCTTTGGTGGTTGGTGGTTAAGAAGGTAGCTAGAAGTGGTCGGAGATGAATCCGATGTGGAGAGTCTGTCAAAACTGTCAAAACTATATGTACCACCTCAGCATGTCAGTGAATTATTGCGAGAAGAGTCTGTCAAAACTGTATGTACCACCTCAGCATGTCAGTGAATAATTTCTTATCAGCAGCACAGTTCTGATCACACCTTTGAATGATCTCCAAGATATGCTCCAAGCAAGGCGTTGAGAAGAGGTGTTTGTCAACAAGAGTGAACAGGCATTTTTGACGTTCTCCCCTGATGAACATAACAGTGTGGTACTTAGAATCTATTTTCCCCTTGATCATAGTATTGACATTGCCAGCTCTGCCTATAGTCTTGATCGTTGTTCGCTTATGTATGGCAGAGGCAATCTCCTGGTCCATCTTCGCCACTTCATGAATGTAGAAAACAAGCATACGCTTGACATGATCAATTATTGGCTGGTACTCCTTAGGATTTG
Source organism: Lactuca sativa (assembly GCF_002870075.4). Taxonomy (NCBI): domain Eukaryota; kingdom Viridiplantae; phylum Streptophyta; class Magnoliopsida; order Asterales; family Asteraceae; genus Lactuca; species Lactuca sativa. The sequence goes on along the minus strand of NC_056624.2, from coordinate 30,237,259 downwards.
ACAGAAGAATGTTATTGAGGAGTATCCAGTCATGGGGATTCAGGATCGGCAGATCAGCGAGGGTGAAGTTGTGGACTGAGCCTTCGGTTCCTCGAGTCACCTTGAACTTGACATTAATAAACTTCCCCGCTGAATAGGGCATCAGAACCTTGACGGTAGTAATTTTCTTTGAACTCAAAGTAAGGTATTGGGGTTGAGCAAACTCCAAGTAAAACTCCAGAAGATCCCTGTCAACCTTCAGGTCTGGGGACGGATTAGCAACAGTCGAATTGAAGCAATGGAAGATGAATGCCTTTCGAGTGATTGGCATATCGAACTGTGCATCCTTGGAGTTTTCGAGCCCGAAAGACATTATCGGCTCAAGCTAGAGAATGCTCGGCTCATCGATTGCGCATCTTTGGAGCGAATCTATAGTGCAGACCGGAAACATGGACTTTTTCTTCTCTAGGAGCTCCGCCTCCTTTTGCTTCTGCTCAAGCTCAGCTTTTTGTCTCTTATAGCTTTCTTCCATTTCTTTTTCAGAGGACTTTACCTTCTGGAAGGGATTCTTGGGATCCTCGGCATAGACAACATCCTCATTGTCTGTGTCATCCTCGCCAATTTTCTTCTTCTTTTTCTCCTTGTTACTGACCAAAGCTTCATTACCCTTCAGTTCAGTAGATGGTTTCGGTCCAAAAGGAGGTTGAGTTGTCACCTTCTCTCCCCCTTGTTTCGGTTGGACCCCAGTCACCGGAACACCCTTGATGCGACTAAGGATGTCTAATGATGGTCGGAGCTTGTCTGCTAGATGGCGCCAAATGGTTATGGTAATGATAGGATCGTGAGCTTCAATGAGATGGACTAGGATGGAATGAACACCAGCAGCAGAACTCCTAATGACCTCCCTTTCTGACTTTAGGTCATTAACCTCATTAGTGGCAGTATATAGCTTGAGGTTTTGCATTTTGAGTTGTGAGGTGCGTCTGTCTAGCTCATCCATAATGCGATTCTCTACAGCTAATTCGGCTTCCAACTGAGTCAAACGTTCGTTGACGTTAGCATGTAGAGTCGCGTTGGCTGCTTCAATGGCTTGACGTGAAACTTCAAGGTTTGAGCGTTCAGAGTGAAGAGACCTTTGAAGGTTCTCTACTGAAGCGTTGACAGTTTGAGCGTTCTTGGTAGCAGCAACCTTCAAGGATTCTAAGAACAAGTGAGCTTTAGAAACTAGTTTATCGACTTTTGCGGTCGCCTCCTTGCATTCTTTATTCGAAGCATCAACAACGATTGAGGCTTGTTGACATTGGGAAGTAGAGGCTTCGATTGCTTTGGCTGCAAAAGATAATGCTGCACTGTGTTCAGTACAACGGAGGAGAACAAGGCCTTCAATGCAGCTTCAGAATAAGCTCCAGAGGTAGAGGATGAGAGTAGTTGATCAAGTTTCTCATTTATTGCCTTGAGATGACGCTTCGTAACAGGCTCATCGTCATCATCATCGCTTTGCACTCGGTAAGGACTGAAGTACGTGGAATCAAATTCCAAGTCCTCACCGCCTAGAATAGGGGTTGTTTCAGTGGATTGTATGGGAGTTAAGGGTTTTGAAGTGGGTTGAGGTTCGGTTATGAAAGGTGGTTTGGTTACTGGTGGATTGGGAACAATAAAATGAGGTTTTGTGGTAGTAGTGGTATCTGTGAAAATGGGAGTGGGGATAGGAATTGTATTGAATAGTTGAGTGGTTGAAATAGGAGATATAGGAGGAATGGATACTGGTATGGTTACTGGTGGAGGTGAAGGAGTGGGAGAGCGAACTTGAATATCTGGGGTAGGGGAGCGAGGCGGAGTGTCACCTCGGCCTGAAGCCTCATCTTCTGAGCTTTCGCTCTCAGATTCCGAAGGAGGAGCGTTCTTGTGCTTAGGAGGGACATATTCTGAATCTGAATCTCTTGAGGATTGCAGAATAAGTCTCCTAGCGGGCTTCTTTTGTTTCTTCGGTGGAGCCTGTGATGGTGTAGCCTTGTCAGACTTTCGTTTCTTGGGGGTCTGCCCCTAGGTTGCTTTGGAGACAAGTCCATCCTTCTGAGTATTAGGCTTCGTCCCCCTTTTGGTAGGCTTGCCAGCCTCCTCGATAGAGCGAACCATTGCTGGCGTAAGCTCCCTTGGGCCTGACAATGGACACTTCATGTACTGTTGGAGAACGTTACTCGACGCAAAGCCACGACCGAGCATGGCTTCAAGAATGGATCCAATAAAAGAGAACTTGGTTGGATCGGTGACAATTATTTTGGTTGTATGGAAGGTAGAAATGGATGAGAGAAGAGAATCCGCCATTATTGGGACACGAAGGTGGTCCATTGCCCAATTCATGATGATCGTCCAAAATCGTCACAGGAAATCTCAGAATGCCTTGACGAAGAGACCAAGCTTTGAACCAACTCCTGCCAGATTATAGATCCGTAATTAAGCTCAATCCCATGGTACAACCCATACAACACAGTCATTAAAGACTTGCTTGCACCATCTGAGCCAGCGCTTCGCTCAGAAAGTCCCTTAAACAGCATCGTGAAAAGGCCATTCCATTGAGGAGGAAGGCAGGACTTCTTGAACTTTGTGATGGTGGTTAGGGTTTCGGTATACCCCATCTAATAGAACATAGAAAACAATTGACCAGTGGTAATAGAGTCGGGTTTACCAGAGATTGGTCTTGAGAAAGACCAATTAGGGCACAAAATCGATGCTTAGAGATGGAGGTCTTCTCATTGTGGAGTTCGAAGTGAATCCTTTCATTAACCTTATCGTAGTAGGCAGTTGAGTAGACAAGGGAAAGGCAAGACATCGGTACAACTTCGACTTTAGATAGCGCTTCGATGAGAGGTGAATATTTGAGACATTCAACCACATATAACATGTATTGCTCGTAGATAAACGGGGGTGAGATCGATGATCAGATTCTGTTGGGGTTTGATGGTGAGAAGTGGTTGACGAATGGAAGTATGGTGAACAGATGAAGAGTGTGCCATTGTAGTAGCTTGAAGAAGAGGATGAACAGTTGCAGAAAATCGCCTGTGTTCTTTTGAGAGAGAATGGTAAGTGGTAAAGGTTGAGAGTGTACCGGTCCAATTCCTTTTATACGTACAAGGAAGAGAGAGAAAAATCCGGCTGAGATTTTGGATTATCTCAAAAATAGCGCCTGATTTGATGGAAGGACAGTTGGCATGCCGAAGATGATGCAGGAAAGAGAAAGGACACTTCCTTTTTACACGTCATTCCATAAAATGCACTTTTTCAAATCGCCAAACCATTTGGATAACTGCTGAGTCAGCTTTCACTTTATCCCAATCGCCATACCAAAATACGTTATGATCTCCGTCGCCTGTAATGCTTTATCGAACATAAAAAAAAACTTGAGTGTGGAAAATTAAAAAAATTTCATGCATAGGGTGTAAAGATAAAGAAATAAAGCAAAATTTATGGGATAATCTGTGATGCCTTAAGTAGACATAAAACAATGGATTCTGGGCAGAAATCACTTCCTTCAAAGTCAAGAGAGACATTAAAGTGCTTGCTTGGTTTCCCATTAGATAACGATCAATAACTTGTTGAGAAGTATTGAAAGGCATCATTTGAAGGTTATAATGGGTGGCTTTCGCTTCAATTCATATTTTCGATACTTGACATAAGACCAAAACTGAGTGAAGTACTTGTGAGATCAATGTGATCTGTTGAACAAGTAGGTAAGATAAACTTTATAGTGACGAAAGGAAGTAAGGAAATCTCAAAAAAAAAATTAAACTGGATCTTTTGGGTAAGAGAAGCCTTGGTTAAAGACAAGCTCATAAAGATCACTCAAAAGAAAAAGAGATTTCATTTGGTAACAAGTAAGATCTTGAATGTTAGTATTCACTGTCAATTCATTAGTGGTGTTGAACTTTGGGTTTCACTTAGTACATAGTGGCATGAAACTAAGATTATGAACGCAGAGTTTGTATAACCATAAACCTCAGTGGTTAATGCTGAGAGTCTCAAGGGTTATATTGGTGAAGCGAAGTATAATGGAGAAAAATGATGAAGAGGGTATAAGAAGTGAATGTAACTCTGCTTTAAAGAAAAGAATGACCAAGCAGAAAACTCTAAGCTTAATGTGAGTAGAGTAAGGTAGCTCATGATTAGAGTGAATTTGACAGCCTAGATTGGGAAAACATGATTGGTATATATCATATTATTAAGGCTTCACTCAAAAATCTTTCGAGGCTTTAGTCAACATACAACAACATGCTTCTAGGGACTCCTAACTAATAAACCATTTACATGTCTTAGTTTTGCCATCGAGAAACACACTTAAAAAAGCATTAGAGATATAAAAAAATAAAAGAAATATTTTTGTATTTTGTGAGAATTGACCAATTGAACGAAAGAGAAAAATATTTTTGGATTTTATAAGTATTTTTATGAGAATAAAAAAACTATTTTTGGAATTTTATATGCAGAAAAGAAGTAATGAAAAAGTTTACAAAAAAAATATAGTTAAAAATGCCTTATTAAGAAAAAGAAGCGAACGAGTTCAGAAGGACCGAACCCGAAATCGACTGAACGTTCGGTTCATTTCGGTTCTTGGTCGAACTTCACCCGAAATAGACCGAACGTTCGGTTCATTTCGGTTCGCTCTATTTCGCTTGTTACCTTTATGAAAGCGAAGGCGGTTTTGGTACAGATTTAGCTTGCATCATTCCTAGGCCTTGTATAATCTTATTGAAGCTAGCTTAAGGTAAGGCCTTTGTGAATATGTCTGCCAGTTGATCAGTCGTTCTGACGAAGTGAATTTCTACGTTACCATCTTCGACATGATCCTTGATGAAATGGTACCTCAGTATTATATGCTTAGTCTTCGAATGTTGCACTGGGTTGTGACAAATCCTGATTGCGCTTTCAGAGTCGCAATATAGTGGGATTTTCTTCATGTTCAGCCCGTAATCCCTGAGTCGACTTTGTATCCATACGACTTGAGATGTGCATGATGCTGCAACAATGTACTCAGCTTCTGCAGTGGATAGAGAAACGCAAGTTTGTTTCTTTGATTGCCAACTAACCAAATTACCATCTAGAAATTGACATCCTCCAGTTGTGCTTTTACGATCTAATCCACGGTCACCTAAGTCAGCATCTGAGAACGCTTGAACAAAGAATCCTGAGTTGGCTGGATACCACAGACCGAGAGAGGAGGTTTGCTTCAGATAGCGAAAGATGTTTTTCACGACTTGTAAATGAGGTTCGCGTGGGTTGGCTTGAAATCTTGCACAGTAACAGACTAAAAACATGATGTCAGGTCTACAGGCTGTAAGATACATCAGAGACTCAATCATTTGTCGATATAGTGTCACATCAGCTGCTGGTTTCTCCAATGAGGGTGTAAGCTTAGTTCCAAAGGCCATAGGCACCTTCACTTTGGAGTCTCCCATCATCCCAAATTTAGTTAATAGTGTCTTGGTGTATGCCTCCTGATTAATAAAAATGCCTTCGGGTCCCTATCTAATGTTCAATCCAAGAAAGAAGTTAATTGGACCCATTGAGCTCATCTCAAATTTAGTTTCTATCAACTTTCTGAATTCAGCTGTTAAGCTAGGATTCGTGGAGCCAAAGATGATGTCATCAACATAAATTTGGACTATCATAAGGTGGTTACCTTCTCGCTTAAGAAAGAAGGTTGGGTCAACCAAACCTTGTTTGAATTTAGACATTTTCAAGAAATGAGTGAGAGTTTCATACCATGCTCTGGGAGCCTGTTTGAGGCCATATACAGCTTTGTCAAGGACATAACAATAATCTGGATACTTCTCGTTCACAAAGCCTGGCGGTTGCTCAACATATACGATTTCTTCAAGTTCACCATTGAGGAAGGCACATTTGACGTCCGTCTGATAGACCTCAAAGTTCTTGCAACTGGAGCGAAGGTCTCTTCATAATCGATTCCCTCTTCCTAACAGTATCCTTTGACCACCAGCCTCGCTTTGTTACGAATGACATTCCCCTCTTTATCCATCTTGTTCCTTAAAACCCATTTGAGACCGACAACCGAAGTATCCTTTGGAGTTGGAATAAGATGCCATACTTTGTTTCTTTCAAGCTCATTTAGTTCATCTTGCATGGCTTGAACCTAGTCTGAATGATCAAGAGCTGAGTTGACAGTCTTCGGTTCAACTTTGGAAAAAAAGGAGTTGAACATGTAAAACTAAACTTTAGAAAAGAGTGCAGCCTGTTTCGATTTGATTTGAGAACGAGTTAACACTTTTTCTAAATATTCCCTGATAATTTAACTTTGAGGGTGATCTTTGGTCCATTTGATAAGTGGAGGAAATTTTGGATCATAGATAGGATCCAATTCGGCATTTATTTCTTCCTCTTGCTCAGATAGAATGTCATCATCACCGACATTGGTGTTCTCCTCCTCGAAGAATGACTCCTATTCAGGACCAGTATTGGTATCCCCTTCTTTGGTTGGAACTTCAGTAGAGCTTGAAGAATGTGGCGATGAGTTCTCCCCCTGGAATGAAGAATCTTGATCATAATGAGGAGTTGGACCCTCCCCCTGGACATTAGGATGATCACATGAAGGTTCACTTGCTTTTGGCCTTTCGGTTTCTTTGTTCTGAAATGGGTTTTTATGGCGGGCTTGGTTTTCATGAAGATTTTTTGGGATTACATTCGAAAATGAAGTTTAAAGACATTACTTCAGTGCTTGATTTATATATCCTAGAGCCCGTGTTTGAAGACTATTGAAGAATCAAGATTCGTGGATTGCTTCATCTATTCCTCGTTGCAAGATCTTTTTATTCGCTAGATGCTTGTTTTGAAGTGTGAGCACAACATTCACTTTTTGCTGATGATGTCTCACTAGAGGTTTGCATAGGTTCGCTCAATGGTGTTTTGGATCCACTTGTGCTCGGCACATCATATCTTGTTGGCTCATTTAGTGGTTCAGGTATGTATCTACCTGTTAGGTGCAATTTGTGCACCTTTTTGCACACCTTTCAATCCCATTTCATGAATCTATTTAGCATAATTGTCCTTCATTTGTCTTGAATTTAATCACATTTTATGTTAGTCTCTAGAACAACCTTATTTGCACATTTTCACGTCTTTTTCAGGTAAACTAGAGGTTGGAACGCGCTTTGAGAAGTGTCGGGAAGCATTGGTGAAGATTTCGGGATGATCGGGCAAAGAACGAAAATGTTGGAAAAATCAAGTTTGGAATTGGAGTCAGAGAGGTACACGGGGCGTGTTGAATTTACACTGAAAAGTGGGCACGGGGCGTGTTTGACCAAAATGGGAGCTGTTGACCATGTTGAACATGACCCGTGTCAGTTTAGTGCAAATCAACACGGGGCGTGTTGCTGAACATGACCCATGTCAGTTTAGCCTATTTTAATACGGGCCGTGTTCGACCCAAAAACCAACTTTTGGCAGTTTTTCCTATCTTTCATATTACGGGTCAAGAGCCATTTTTACACGTATACAACATATCAGAGCACCATTGGAGAGGATAATTCGAAGGTTTTTGCAAGGGTTTGTCCGTTATCATTTGGAAACATTATTTCTTGTTTTTGTAAGTTGTAATTACACTTAATTTCATCTTTTAGACTAGTGATCTTGTTCTAGCCATGTGTGGCTAGAACCCTAATTTCTCCAACTCATGTTTTGACTTTCTAGTTGTGACTTCAATCATATGACATGATGTTTGTTCTTAATTTCTATCTAATGAATTTGATTTTGCTTCAATCGAATGTTTGATTCTAATTGTGATTCCTATTGGCCATTTGAATTAGGGTTAGGTCATTCAAGTTATCTCTTTTACAAAATCCGTAATTATTTTGTGAAATTGAACAAGTAACAAGCATTAAATTGATCTCTATTGAATGAATTTAGTGTAAATCTTATTCATACACTTTTACACTCCCGAGCTTATGAGGAGTATTGGGTGTTGTTGGGAACATTCACATAAAGCTTCATGCAATCTTATAATCTAATTCTAAGAGTTTGTTTAGATTAGGTTAATAAGGGTAGGGTTAATCAAAGAGCTTGTTTTGGTTAATTAATGTGGTGAATGGGAAGTGTTAGAGCTTATTAGCACTTTCAAGTACCAACTTAGATAGAATTGAACGAATATTGTGTCACCTTTGAGTCACATTGCTAAATTGTCGTACATGGAGTTGGAGTCCTTACAAAATCTGAACTTAATTCATTCGTTTAGTTGTCTACTCGTGTTTTAAATTTGTTTGTTTAGTCATTGCATTCTAAACCCCCCTTATTACTGTTGGTGACCATAGTACCTTGCGCAAAGAGGTATAGACTCATTATCCTGTGTCTCTGTGGATCGACCTTGCTTGCCTTGTACTACCTTTTAGTGCAATATAGTGGGATTATTTTGGAGTATATCGTACCCATTTATTTGTTGGGTTTGACACGCCTAACAAATTGGCGCCGTTGCCGGGGACACGGTGTTACTAATTGTTTTATGCCAAGATCTTTTCGTACAGGTACACCATTGCCAATTGACTCGGAGATAGAGAAGACTACAAAGAAGCTAAGGAAGCAAGCCAAGCTTCGTAAGAAGCAACCGGGTTCCGGGACTTCTTCGTCATCTACTCCCCCGGTCATCAACATTTGGGAGGACATACCCCTCTCAAGTGTATCCACATCAGAAACAGAAAGTCTCTCACTCTCATCACAACCATCCTCACCCAACAATACCACTCCACCTTCTTCACCTGTTCATAATATCCTAAACACTTCACCCATAGAAACATCACCCACTTCTCAAGCCATGGCAGACATCCCTGGAGGAAATCCACCTCCAAACCCACCACCCGAACAAACCCTCCGCCAATGGTCAAGACAAGAGGTTACTCAACAACCTCTTTGTATCACGTATGCAGCTGCCATAAACCTTGAACTAAAATCCGGGCTTATCAACTTACTCCCAACATTTAGAGGTCTGGAAAATGAAGATCCTCACAAGTTCCTCACTGAGTTCCATGTAGTATGTGTGGGTATGAAACCACACAATGTCATGGAGGACCAAATCAAGCTTAGGGCATTCCCCATTGCAGTGCAAGACGCCGCCAAAGACTGGCTCTATGACCTTCCACCAGGGACGGTGACTACTTGGGTGGACCTTGCGAGGTTGTTCTTGGACAAGTATTTTCCCGAAATGAAAGCTTCAGCCCTACGACGGGAAATTATCGGAATCAAGCAACACAAAAGAGAAGCTTTCCACACATATTGGGAAAGATTTAAGAAACTTTGTGCTCGTTGTCCAAAGCACGGGATCACCGAGTATCAGCTCCTACAGTATTTCATTAAAGGTATGACCCCCATGGAAAGAAGGCTTCTTAATGCTTCGAGTGGCGGATCTTTACCCGATAAGACTCCAACCGAAATCCGCAATCTAATCAAGAACATGGCTGAAGATTCCAAACATTCAAGCCATGATGAAGAATGGTACACGGATGCACCCCGAGGTGTAAAGGATGCCCAAACTCCTCAAATTGAAGCTCAATTGTCCAAGCTTACAAAAGTGGTTATGATTCTAGCCAAAAACAAAGGTGTGCATCCCACACCCCGCCCATGCGGTATTTGTACTCAAGTGGGGATTCAAACTGACATGTGCCCTCAACTTCAAGAGGAAGATTATGAAGAAGCAAAAGCCATGGGAGGTTTTCTTAGGTCTAATCAAAGGGGATATGAGCAGCCACGGGGTGATCAAAGATGGAGTAACAATCAAGGTTGGGGAGGAAATCAACAAGGAAATTATCAACCAAGTCAACCACATCAATACCAACAAAGACCACCTTTTCCACTACAAAACTTTCAGCCAAGGCAACCACAACACCATCCTCAACAATCAGGTTCATCAAGTATGTCCTTAGAGGACATAGTGAAGAGTTTGGCAACTAGTACACAAGCTTTCCAACAAGAGACAAAAGCAAGCATAAAGAACTTAGAGAACCAAGTTTCACAGCTTGCTACTTCCGTAAGCAACTTAGAATCTCAAGGAAAGTTACCTGCACAAACTGAAACAAACCCAAGGCACAATGTTTGTGCCATCACATTGAGAGGCGGAAAGAGCTACGATGGTCAAAAAGTGTTGGTTGATCAAAAGGAAGAACAAATAGTGGTCGAAGAGGCAACCAAAGAAGAGAAGAAGGAAGAGAAAAAAATCGAAAAGAAGCCCTTCATCACTGAGTCTAAAGCCACACCTGCTCCATTTCCCGAAAGATTAAAGAGCACGAAGAAAGAACGAGAGGAGAATGAGATCATGCAAATGTTCATGAGAGTTCAAATCAACATTCCACTCCTCGAGGCCATCAAGCAGGTACCTAGATATGCAAGGTTCCTTAAGGATCTTTGTGTATCTAAAAGGAAATTAAAAGGAAATCAAGTCGTAACAGTTGGGGAACATGTATCCGCAGTTTTGCAAAAGAGGATGCCACCGAAGTGCAAGGATCCCGGTGTTTTTACCGTGCCTTGCAAATTGGGGAATCTTCATGTACCACGAGCCATGCTCGACCTAGGTGCATCCGTAAATGTCCTACCATATTCTCTTTTCAAATCAATTGGTGTAGGAACATTGAGCAAAACCGGTGTGATCATCCAACTTGCCGACCGGTCTTTGGTACACCCAAAGGGTGTACTAGAGGATGTGTTAGTGCAAGTCGATGAATTTATCTTCCCGGCTGATTTTTATGTCTTAGATATGGGAGATGCTGAATCTCCAAGTTCAAGTTCCATACTTTTGGGTAGACCTTTTCTTAAAACATCTAAAACAAAAATTGATGTCTACAACGGAACTTTAAGTATGGAATTTGATGGCGAAGTTATCAACTTCAATGTTCATGAAGAAAAAAAGGTTCCTTCTGATTTTCAATCTATTAATTTTGTGAATATAATCCAGCCATTGGCTGAAATGAGCTTAAACTCGACTAACAATGATTTTATGGAGTTAGTCTTGTCACAAAAATTAGACAGGTACAAAGCCAAAGAACTTGCAAAGGAGTGCAGCACAAACGAGGAGGTGCTGGAGATTTTAAAATTCAAAGATGATAAGCACATGTGGATTGATGGAAGAGAAGTAGAGCCACCTACCACCAAAGCCAAATTCCTTCCACCGGTGGAACAAGCACAAGATTCGAGAGCAAAAACTCCACCGGACCCTATAAAACTAATACATGTCGAGAAGGAGAGCACTCAACCGGTCATCAACTTAACTAAACTATCGAAGAAGGAAGAGAGTGAGTTGATAACCATGCTGAACAAGTACCAAAAAAGGATTGAGTGGACAATCTCTGATATTAAAGGGTTAAGTCCTTTTTGGTTTATGCGCAAAAAGAAAGCCAAAGGAAGGTTGAAGGTTCCGTTGAAGGAGGTTGCAAGAAGATTGATGTGTTGGAGAGGCCCACATACTTAGAATGAAGCATGTTCGGGGGCAAAGTCGAGCCAACGACTTAAAACAAGGGCATCTAACCGGGAGGCAACACGGGGGTATTTTCGTCATTTTTCTTTAAAAACATTTCGTTCTTTGAATTTTTATGTTTTTTATGTTCCAAATGTGTTTTGTCATTGTTTCCAAACCAAAAAAAAAAAAAAAAAAAAACGGACCTGGGGATGCAAAAGCATTTCATTTAAAAGAGAGAGAATTTTTAAGTTCAAAAAGTGGGGAATAGCATACAGAGAGCAACACGGGTCGTGTTGGATTTTGGCCCATAGTGAACACGGGCCGTGTTCATTAAAAAATGACTTTGACCCATACAGAGAGAAACACGGTCCGTGTTGAGTTTTTCCCTATACTCAACACGGGCCGTGTTCGAGCTTCAGTTAACATAAAAACCCCCAACATGGGGCGTGTCTATTTAGCCTGTGGGAACACGGGTCGTGTTCGCGCATCAGACCTGGTGATTTTTAATGAGAAAAATCGAAACTTTGCCTCATTTATCCCCACAATCACTTCATAACATCCTCTCTCTCCAAAAAAAAAAACCCATGCAGGTCCGATTTTCATCAAAACCTTTCAATTTCTACAAGATTTTGGCTTACATCTCCAAAAAGGTTTGATTTTTATCATCTATACTTCATCTTCTCCATCCTAAACATCATTTTCTTGCATTCTAATGGTGGAATTGCAGGTTTTGACAAACCCTAGATCCGAAAATCTCATGTGATTTTGGTCTTTTAGTATTTTAATCTTCAAAAGGGCAAGCTTGGGGAGGTTAAGGAAGATCTTTTCCATCAAGAACAACACAATCCAGGAACGATTCGGTAAATTCTTTCCATATCTTTAATCGTTCATATTTTTCTTCAAAATTCAATATGTGTGCACTTGTGGCTATTTTAGACTCTTACCCAACCGGACTACCATCCCCCACCACCTTCCGGTGATTAGATAGGTTGTTCCGCCCTCTCCAAGCATCGGGGACGATGCTTATCTTTAAGCTTGGGGAGGGGTAGAGTTGTACATTAGGTTCATGCATCCATGCATAATCATCAAAAAAAAATTATTTCTCTTTTCTTTCATTCTGCATTTATAAAAACCAAAAACATTTTTTTTATTTTAAGTTTTTTTTTTTGCATTTCCTCAATTTCATGCATATTCAAAAAAATAAAATAAAATAAAACAAAATAAAATTTAATACGAGATGAATACAATCTTTACATACAATAGCTCCATGAAGTGGGAAATCGAGAAATCAAATGAAAGAATTCTGAGGCGACCGGATAGTTACCGGAAGCGTAGAATCAGCTGTCATAACTAGGGGACCTAAACACCGTAATTCGAGACCCTAGCCTTAGATAATAAAAAAAATGAAATACTGAAACGTTTTTGTGGGCAGTAATAATAGCTTTAGGATGATTTGCTTTTGAATGTTTAAAAAGAATCTTTATCGGCAACTCTGAACCCACAAAACACGGACCTATTTGTTGACACGCGTTACCCTCACGGTAACAGAGAGCTTAAGTATTAGATCCACACAGTCAAGAAAGAAGAAAGGGTACAACTGTCACATCCAGTACCCCAATTAGAATTTCAAGTGCCAAAACGAAGAAACTTTCAGAAATTCAAAAGTTGATTGAAGAATTCAAAGTTCAAAATGAAGATACAAATCCAAGTTCAATCAAAATCAAAAGTCGCCTCAAAGTCAAGTCTAGAGAATGAAGAACTGTGTGATATGATACTTGTGGCTCTCGAAAAAGTGAAAGCATAGGAGCTGGGCCCCTTCGGGTGGGCTCACTGTTTCAACAAAAGTTGATTCGCCGTGACGGGTTCTTAATGATGCGTCGATTCTGATTCTTGACTATCTAGTATTAAGGACATGAGATCCCGAACTGTGTTATTTTCGCTCGCAAAAGCTAATTAAGGTATGAAGTTTAAATAAAACTATGGTTGGATTATTGGATTACACTGTTTCGTGGTCTTCCTCACTTTAGGAGTCTGTGATATGTGGAGGGTAGCAGGATGGTCGCCTAGGTATTAATGATTGGAGCCCCATTGATGTAAATTCTGATCGTATATGTCCATATTTATAAAAATAAAAAAAAAATATTACTTGTGTTCTTAAATTTTTTCTTTGGTTCATCTTTGTCCTTAAGTATCTTTTGTACATATGTTTCTTTTTCATGGTCTTCATTGCATGCATTCATTCTTAGCTTTTAGGATCTTTATATCCCTATTTGTTATATATTTCTTTTTGCCATCTAGAAATCGTCCTGTTTGTCCAGTTCTTGTTCTTTCTTGAGGACAAGAAAGGTCTAAGCTTGGGGAGATTTGTTAGGTGCAATTTGTGCACCTTTTTGCACACCTTTTAGTCCCATTTCATGCATCTATTTAGCATAATTGTCCTTCATTTGTCTTGAATTTAATCACATTTTATTTTAGTCTCTAGAACAACCTTATTTGCACATTTTCATGTCTTTTTCAGGTAAACTGGAGGTTGGAACGCGCTTTGAGAAGTGTTGGGAAGCATTGGTGAAGATTTCAGGATGATCGGGCGAAGAACGAAAAAGTTGGAAAAATCAAGTTTGGAATTGGAGTCAAAGAGGTACACGGGGCGTGTTGAATTTACACTGAAAAGTGGGCACGGGGCGTGTTTGACCAAAATAGGAGCTGTTGACCATGCTGAACACGACCCGTGTCAGTTTAGTGCAAATCAACATGGGGCGTGTTGCTGAACATGACCCGTGTCAGTTTAGCCTATTTTAACACGGGCCGTGTTCGACCCAAAAACCAACTTTTGGCAGTTTTTCCTATCTTTCATATTACGGGTTAAGAGCCATTTTTACACATATACAACATATCAGAGCACCATTGGAAAGGAGAATTCGAAGGTTTTTGCAAGGGTTTGTCCGTTAATCATTTGGAAACATTATTTCTTGTTTTTGTAAGTTCTAATTACACTTAATTTCATCTTTTAGACTTGTGATCTTGTTCTAGCCATGTGTGGCTAGAACCCTAATTTCTCCAACTCATGTTTTGACTTTCTAGTTATGACTTCAATCATATGACATGATGTTTGTTCTTAATTTCTATCTAATGAATTTGATTTTGCTTCAATTGAATGTTTGATTCTAATTGTGATTCTTATTGGCCATTTGAATTAGGGTTAGGTCATTCAGGTTATCTCTTTTACAAAATCTGTAATTGTTTTGTGAAATTGAACAAGTAACAAGCATTAAATTGATCTCTATTTAATGAATTTAGTGTAAATCTTATTCATACACTTTTACACTCCCGAGCTTATGAGGAGTATTGGGTGTTGTTGGGAACATTCACGTAAAGCTTCATGCAATCTTATAATCTAATTCTAAGAGCTTGTTAAGATTAGGTTAATAAGGTTAGGGTTAATCAAGGAGCTTGTTTTGGTTAATTAATGTGGTGAATGGGAAGTGTTAGAGATTATTAGCACTTTCAAGTACCAACTTAGATAGAATTGAACAAATATTGTGTCACCTTTGAGTCACATTGCTAAATTGTCATACATGGAGTTGGAGTCCTTACAAAATCTGAACTTAATTCATTCGTTTAGTTGTCTACTCGTGTTTTAAATTTGTTTGTTTAGTCATTGCATTCTAAACCCCCCTTATTACTGTTGGTGACCATAGTACCTTGCGCAAAGAGGTATAGACTACTTATCTCGTGTCTCTGTGGATCGACCCTGCTTGCCTTGTACTACCTTTTAGTGCAATATAGTGGGATTAGTTTGGAGTATATCGTACCCATTTATTTGTTGGGTTTGACACGCCTAACACTACCTTTCACTCTCCACGAAGTTTTCTGAGATAGACCCTTCGTCTCATCAGCGTTGTCTATTGGGGCCGACCAGAAAAACACATCACATCTGCCAGCATTATCTTTGTTTACCATAGCTGTTAACTCTGCAGTTTGTTGTGGAGTGATGCCTGGTACTGTGTAGACTTGATTTGGAGTGGTTTGTACTTTTTGGTACACAACAACTTTAGCTTTGAGAACTTTGGTTTTGTAAGTAGATGAGCGAGCGAACTCAACAAAGTTTTCAGAAATCAGGTTTTTGCATGACGTAGGTTCGCTTTTGACAAATTCAGAACAGTCCACCAAATCCTCTATATAGATTTCACTTAGATCATCATCCTCATTAAGTTCAGATGCATTTTCAACATCAATTTTATTTTCTGAACTTAATTTGGCATTCAAAGAGTCAAATTTCTGTACAGTTTCGGTTCTCAATTTTAATCTATCATTTTCGTCTAACAGATTTTTGAGCATGTCCTTGTGGTCTTTGGACTTTATGTAGGATTCAATTTTGTCCAGACCTATTTTATATGTTGGTGAAACTTCGTCAGAAGATACAACGCTTTCACAGTTGTAGGCTTCAACATCGATTTCATCCTCCTTTAATTCAAGGAAGGGAAAAATCATGTGATGTATCTTCTTTCCTATTTCACAATCAAGATGCAACTAAGTGATATTAAAATAGAGTCTTTTAGCAATTAAACAAAACACATTTCACTGTTTAAGGAGTTTAAGATTGTCTCTTTGCAGATAAATTAATTCATCCTTAGACCTAATCAACTCCTTATCCTTTTGCTCGATCCACATCCTCCTTTCCTCACTCTTTGAAGAAATCCTGCTGATTTGATAAGTTAGGTTAGAATTTATGACACGGGTTTGGGTGTGACTGCTACTTATGCTCGAGAATTTAGATTTTAAGCTATTTAATTCCTTTTCATAATTAGTAACAAGTATTTGAAGAGAAGCAAGAATATTTTGTACCTTTTTGATCAACTCATCACATTCATTGATCTGAGCACTGACAGGTTTGGCAGCGAAACACCTGTCCTCTCGCTTCCTTTCGTCTTCAACTCCCTCGTCGGTTGTGTATCGCCTCATTTGAGACACACCTTCGGTTACCACAAAGCACCTTCCTGTTAAACATTCTTCTTTGGCCAGCATAGCCTTCCCATGAGTGGGCTTTCGGACTTCATCATCCTCGGAATCTGAGGACCAAACTTCCACACCACCAAATTCGTCACAGTTGTTTGTATCCTGCACAATTAAAGCATTCATGGTGGAATTGTTAGCAACTGACTTTCTTTTCTTGATTTCCTCCAATCTTCTCAGGAGGCTTGCTTCCTCATCTTCTTCATTTTTCTTCTCTTCTTTCTTTCTCAGCATGCAATCTTTTGCAGAATGATTCTTGCCTCCACAGTAATGGCAGTCAAATCCTGAGTCTCCTCCAACTTTTGCTTCCTTCTTTGACTCTTCAGACTTTGACCCTATCTTCGGTTCCTCCTTGATCTTTTCGACACTGTAACTACCCTGCCAGTTTCTGTTCTTGTTGGCTGGGAATTTCTTCTTAATGAATTTTCTGGGGTTAGACACCATCATGGCATATTCCTCACCAGTAAGATCATAATTGGCAAGATCCAATTCCTCTTCTTCTTCAATCGAACTCTTTCCTTTAGAGACAAGAGCTACAGAACCCAGACTGGAAACCACATTTGTTTCCTTGGACAAAGCACTCTCATGGGATTTCAAAATACCCACTAGTTTTGCCAGAGAATATGACTTGAACTGTTCATGAGCTTTAACTGTTGATATAACAACCATCCATTCGGGTCTTAGACCATTCATGAAAGTAACTTTTTGTTCGATAACTTTTCTTTCAGTCCCATGCTTTATCATCTTACTTAAAAGATGATTGAAGCGATCAAAAGTTTGAACAAGTTTTTCTTCAGGCTTCTGCTTAAAGTCACCAAATTCAGACAGCAAAAGAGTTTGGATTGAATGTTCCAAATCTTCGTCAGTGGAGTACAATTCTTTTAATCTATCCCAGATCTCTTTAGCTGTGGCACAAGAACTTACCAAACGAAACGTATCCGACTGCAGCGCAAACCTTATCATCCTTAGGGCTTTGATGTTGCATTGAAACTTTTCCTTCTCACCCTGAGGAATATCTTTGACATCGTTGACAAGCTAATTGTACTCTTTCTGAGTTTTTACAATCTCAGAGGTGCTTGAGTGAGCGAATGGGCCTGCAGTAATCACTTCCCAGATCAGGTATCCATTGTCCTCTGATCCAATCACGTAATCTTCAAAATGATGCGTCCAAATTTCATAGTCTTGTGTATATAAGATTGGTATCCTTGTCGTAGAACCAATGCTATTGGAGATGTTGATCGGATTGGTTTGTGAATCATCCATGGACATTGTACTGACTTTAGATCGATAACCTGTAAAAGATCAGACTTGTAATATATCGTTAGGGTTAGATCAACATCTAGCAAGGTCGTGGTCGGAGACGAAGCACACATTATAGATTCAAAGGTGTAGAAGGCCAAAATCGGCAGTAGGTGGCATCAATTGTTACAGATCTGGAGGTGGTTTGATGTTGTTGGCAACAGAGCTTCATCGAATCAACGAAGAAGGAGACGAATTGGCGGTTCAACACTCACCAGAGTATAGATCTGAAGAAAGAAGGTTATCGGTGTTAGAACACCGGAGATCAAAGAGAAAGGAGGAAGGCGATGTTTTACAGATCTGTAGGTGGTTTGATGTCAGCTGCAACAGAGGGTTTCTCCTATTGCGATTGTTGTTTTCTATGGAATTACAGCTTATGCCATTCCGTGTTTTGACAAGTATTTTCCTTAATTAGTTGGTTCTTAGGTTCTTAATCTTTTTTGGTTCTCATTTGAACCTTTACCTATATATATATATATATATATATATATATATATATATATATATATATATATATATATATATATATATATATATATATATAGGGTAAAGTGAATATACCTAACAACCTTATATAAGCTTAGGTACCTAACCTCATCAAAATACGTCATCTTGCATTAAATTTTCATTGCAATCACCAAGGTTCTTAAACTTCATCCCTAAACTTGATTTACTTCAAAAAATTTTGGAAATTCATCATTATATTTCTCCTACATCCTTTCATTTGTAGCGGTAGGATATGAAGCCCATCAGGTGGTATTCGATAGAAAGACGTGATGTAAAATAAAGATATTGTTGAAAGTCCAAAGATTTTGGAAGTAATCAAGTTATGGGGTTGAATTTTAAGAACCTTAGACAATTACAATGTAAATATGATACAAACCGATGTAGTATTATGGAGTTAGGTACCTAAGCTTATATAAGGTTGTTAGGTATATTCACTTTACCATATATATATATATATATATATATATATATATATATATATATATATATATATATATATATATATATATATATATATATATAGAAAGAGAGAGAGAGAGAGAGAGAGTTAGGTTCAAATGTTTTCACTATTTATTGTGTGCCTGTATGACTGATTCTGGACCAATCATTTTAGTTATTTTAAGAAAATAATTAATGCATATTAAATACTGAAGATGTAATTAATATTCATTATATCTTCAACATGTAATATGCATTAATTACTTTGTTAAAATAACTAAAATGATTGATCCAGAATCAGTCATACATGCACACAATAGATAGTGAAAACAAAATTACCTAACCCTATATATATATATATATATATATATATATATATATATATATATATATATATATATATATATATATATATATATATATATATATATATATATATATATATATATATATATATATATATATATATATATATAAAGAGAGTGTATCACATTGACAGCCATATATCCCGGTATCCCTAAAATAAGGAGTGATTTTAGGGATTATTGGTAATATTACGTTATCAAATGCTATCAACCTGAAGAAATTTTTATTTCGAATGAATGTGATTAATGGAAGTCCTCATCCACATACTATAGACCCCACTAGTAGATTTAATAAAGAGAGGATGACATTAGCTTCTATTATTAAAAGGAGTCGTGTTGTGCCGCAGTGCCATTACTTTTTTTTTTTTTTTTTGTGTGTTTTTGACTTGCTGCGTTTTGCCTCTTCATTGGAAAAAAAAAACCCTTCAATGGCGTCCTTCAAGTCGTCTCCATATTCATCATATTCCCTATCAAATTCAAGATCGGCATACGACGTGTTCCTAAGTTTTCGAGGCGAAGACACTCGCAACAATTTCGTCGATCATCTTTATACGGCCCTAGTTCAAAGAGGAATACATGTGTTCAAAGACGAGAAGGCGCTCCATAAAGGCAAATCGATCTCCAGGGAGCTGCTGAAAGCCATTGAAGAATCGAGGTATGCAGTTGTTGTTTTCTCTAAAAGTTATGCCGACTCCTCATGGTGTTTGGATGAGCTTGTCAAAATCATGGAATGCCAAGATCAGATGGGACAGATGGTGTTGCCGGTGTTCTACCACGTCGATCCATCCCATGTGCGTAGACAGAAAAGAGACTTTGATACCGCCTTTCAGCAACACGAGGAAAATTTTAGGGAGGAGATGGATAAAGTGCACAAGTGGAGGAAAGCTTTAGCTGCAGCTGCCAATTTATCTGGCTGGCATGTTTCTGAAACAGGCAATGGGTTAGTTTTCCTATATCCGTTCTGCCACTTAATCATGCCTGCCAAACTCTGACAACTTTTTTTTTTCATCCTTGTACAAAATGCACGGAATAAGAAATCCATGGGGTGATGGGGTTAACTTCAGGAACAAAATGTGACTATGGTTTTAGTTTGCATCTATAGACCACACACAAAACATATATATGAATTCACGGAGCTATAGTTTAACCTTATGAACATAGTTTACATGTTATTATCAGTTTATTGTGTTCTTAAATGTTACGGATTTTGTACAAAGCGGTTAAGTTTTTATCCCTCTGTACTATGGGATAATGTCTTTTAGCCAATTGAATTTGGATCTCATCTCTCTTTCGAAAAAAAAGAATTAGGATCTCATCTATTTACCATGCTAGCCTTTTCTTGTATCAATTAACATCCCCTGATAAGAATCGATAAGTGGTTTCTAAACAAACCAATAGAACAGTAAATGGAATTAAAAAGATTAATTGAAAATGATTGAAACCAAATGATTTAAAACAATAGAAAGGAAATCCAAATTTCTTACCCTAATCAGAAAGGTTCTACAAAGAGAAACCCCCTACCCAAGCTAAAGCCGATGATTCCAAATTACAAAATACTCGACCCTCCACTACTCCTATCACTCCTCTATTTATGCTATTCTTGAGATAAATCTAGATAAGGGGCAAAATAGATAATAATAGATATTACAATTAAGTCCCTCATATTTACTCATATTTATATAAGACCCTTAACCCATTCTCTATCATCCCCTCATTGGTAAAGCAAGAGTGACATGCCAATTTTTTTTTGTCAAGTTGGCATTAACTGGCCTCTATGTAAATTAAATCATCAAATTAAATTTGAAGTTACTATCAATGAATTGATACACCTACCGGAGACAGTGGAAAAACATTGAGTTACCACTAACCACATAATAAGATAACATGTACAACTGGTTTTGGTAGGTAAATGTGTATAAAGAAAAGATTAGCTTACTCCTATCTATTACTTAGATTAATGAAAATGAAATTCACTTGTATAAATTCGAACATCACAATGTTTGATATAACATATGAGGATTATGAATGATAATATAACTTAGCAATCAAGAATTCAGTTGATGACCGGCTCTTAATTCTCATTGTTAAGTTCTTAAAAATAATAGGGAATCCAAATTCATATTCTTTTCGTACAATAGGATCGAGCCCCAGGATAACTCTACTAATTGTGTATTATGGTTCACCTGGGATTAATCAGTTAACTTACACACAATGCTGAAATCTGTAGGGGTGAATCTGTCATTATCATCAAGATTGTGGAAGAAATCTTAGATGGTATACAACCACCCATTATGGAGAAAAATCTAATTGGTATTGAGTCTCGTATAGACGAATTATATTCAATATTGGGTATGGAACAGACAGAAGAGGTGCGCATGGTAGGGCTATTGGGAATGGGAGGAATTGGTAAGACAACTATTGCCAAAGCTTTATTCCGAAGAATTGCTCATAAGTTTGAGGGGAGTAGCTTTATTGAAGATGTTAGAGAAAATGGTTCTAGTAAAAATGATATATGTGGCTTACAAGAAAATATTCTAAGAGATATTCTAGCGTCACGTCGTGAGTTTTTTATTATAGGTCCTGAGCAAGGAGCCAACATGATACAAAGATTAATTTTCAATAAAAAGGTTCTTCTAGTTCTTGATGACGTGGATGATATTAAGCAGTTAGAGTTCCTAGCTGCAACACATGAGTGGTTTGGTCCTGGAAGTAGAATCATTATAACCACTAGAGACGAGCATTTGCTATCAGGTGCAGATGCCAAGTACAAACCTGATTTTTTATTTATGAATGAAGCAGTTGAGCTCTTTTGTAGGCATGCTTTTGGGAAAAGTAGCCCTCCAGAAGGGTATGAGGAGCTCTCACATCGTGCAATACGTTATGCTAGTTGCCTTCCTTTAGCCTTGAAAGTTTTAGGCTCATTCTTCCATGGAAGACAACTAGGTGTGTGGGAAAGTGCTTTAAATAGACTAGGAAAAACATCAAATGATAAGATTCTCGAGACACTGAAGTTAAGTTTTGATGGGCTACATGTTTCTGAAAAACAAATATTCCTAGACATCGCATGTTTCTACAAGGACCAAAATGAAGAATATGTAACTAGAGTACTCGATAGCTTTGGTTTTGACCCGGTGATAGGGATTAGTGTTCTCATCGAAAAATGTCTTGTAACCATTTCAAATAAAAAGCTAGATATGCATGATCTCATACAGGAAATGGGATTTCGAATAGTTCGCGAGAGTTCCCCAAATAGCAGGCTATGGCAACATGAACAAATCCATGATTTAATCAAGGGAAACAAGGTAAATTTAATCATTATGCTTATAAAGTTCCTTTTTTTGCTTCTAATTTTTGTTTTCAGATTTAGTAGAATATATCACTGTTAATTACTTCTTTGTATCAGAATCTAGAAGCAATTGAATCCATCATGTCGGACAGTGAATACCACATTGATGACTATGATGCAAAGTTGGGTTTAAGTGCTGATGTTTTTGAAAGCATGAAAAATCTTCGGCTACTTGATATTGATGGGAAATTCACTTCTACCCAACCTACATATCTCCCTGATGAGTTGCGATGGCTTTGTTGGAATGAGTACCCATTCTTGTTTCTTCCATTAGCAGATATGTGTAAGCTTGTTGGGCTGGAAATGGCCGAAGGAAACATTAAACATCTATGGGAGGGGCGAAAGGTATTTAGTCAATGAAGTCAGAATCTTGTTGTCCATGGGCATTTACATCAAAATAAAAGACTTCTGTTTGAATTGAATTCTGAATGATCTCAATATTAATTTCTTTTTAATTTATGTTTTACACATGTAGATTCTTCCGAACATGAAATTCATTCACCTTGAAAGCTTGTGCAGCCTCACATCGTTTCCAGATGTCTCTGGGGCCCAAAATATTGAGAGGTTGATTTTGTCAGATTGTAGTAGTTTGTTGGAGGTTCATGAGTCTCTTGGATCTCACCAAAGGCTTGTTTACCTTGACATGAGTGGTTGCAGGCGGCTCAAGCGTCTCCCATCCAGGATCAAGATGGAATCCTTGGAGACTTTAATTCTTTCTGGATGTAAGCGTCTTGAAAGATTCCCAAAAGTCTCCCCATGTATGGTAAAATTATCACATATAAATCTTTATTCTTGTTCTGGAATAAAAGAACTTCCATCATCAATCAGATATTTGTCTAGCCTAAGTTTCTTGAATCTCACAAACTGTTGGAACCTTAGGAATATACCAAACTCTATTTGTGAGTTGAGGTATCTTAAATGCCTTCACCTTCACAACTGCGTGAAACTGAAAAAACTTCCAAAGAAGCTTGGAAGCATGAAAATATTAGAAGAGCTCTGGTTAGGATTTTCGGATGACATTAAAAGCATGAAAAAACTGAAAGAGCTTCGGATACGATCTATCCGTGACATTGGGGCATTAGTAAGGCCTAGGAAGTCTATTGGTTTTCATAGTTTGACAAGTTTGTCTTCCTTGAGAACCTTAAATCTGAGTTGGAGACAAATTGATGAGGATAACTTCCCCAAAAATCTTGATGCATTTTCCTCGTTGGAAGAATTATATTTAAGTGGCAACACTAAGATAGTCCAGTTACCTGCAAGCATTTTCCATCTTTCTCGTCTTAAACGGCTAGAGATTAATAAGTGCAGTCAACTTCAAAGTTTGTGTGTGCTTCCGCCAAGCATTCAAGTATTGAAGGCAAATGACTGTATCTCGCTGAAAAAGATCAGAAGTTTATCAAAAGAGAGTGAATGGTTGTATAAGACATGGCTAATTCATTGCCATAAACTCCTAGAAGATGAAGAGAATCGTAGATACCTTGATGAAATGTTGCAGAAATCTTTTGTGGAGGTGCTCTCTCTCTCTCTCTCTCTCTCTCTCTCCATACATAGAAACCGCTTGTTTTGCAGGGTAGGTTACTGAACATGAAAATCTTGTGACCATAACGGTAACTATCGTCACTGATGGGATAAAATGGCAACTTTTTAGCCATGCATTTTGAGTGAGTCTGAGATTGTGTTTGTCTCAATCCTAGTCTTTGCGAAACATGTGAATGGTCTCCATCCCCCACCACCAACCCACTTATCATGAATAATAGCCATAGAATGTTTGTCCATTCCCATCCCTTCCCCTCGTGCCCCATCCCTCCATGTCTTGTGTATCAAAAACAACCTTAAGAAACAATTTATGCATGATTTTGATCTTCCTATAACACATAAACCAACAGATTTTTTGGTTTATGGATGGATATACATGTGTGGATCTAACGTGAGTTTCCCCTATCGTGGCCTTGAGAAGGGGGGGGGGGGGGGGTTGTAACGTCCCAATTTTCATTGAAAAAATTTACATTTTTAAATAAGATACAATACATCAATTTCATAAATCATAATATCCATAAACCATTTGTTCAAAAGGTCAAATCCCAAAACCAGAGTATAACAAAATAAATGCTAAATCTCAAATATGAAAGTTGTTGAAGAGTGTGTACAGTCACACCTTTGCTTTCTTACAATCAGAAGAAGTATCTAAAAACATTTTATCCACAATTGTAAGCCGAAGCTTAATGACTTCTCCAAAATATCACATACAACACATAATATCATACATACAGGAACGACCTATTTCATCCAACATGTTTCAACCAACGGCCTATTTCTGTCAATGAGCATGCAAACATATAAGTAACGAGCAAGACCCTACTACTCTAGCATATAATCATGACTTAACAACTATGACATGAGTAATATAGTGAGAAAACACACCTAAGTTAATGAGCTGAAAAAAACTAACACTCGAAACCTCATGAGGCCAGCTACACGAACCGCCTAATCCTTACAGAGGTCACACTCATTCTACTACTCAAAACCTTTAGTTTTGTCAAACTGGTCAAAACGTCAACGGTTAACAAAAGTTAACGGTCAATGGCCAACAGTAATCACGCCGTGACCATCTACTAGTCAAACCGTGATCACTAGGTGTCAAAATAATCGGAAAAAACCCAGATGCTGTCACACCCCCAAACCTTTACGGCGGAATCGTTCGGGGGCGGAGGACATCATATTCAGTATCATAACAGTTCATAGAAAGGAAAGTACACACCACCATAATATAAATATGTTTGAAAAGTTTACATGATTGTAGGTGTTACATGTTTGCAAAAGAAATCAAATATAAAATGGTGATCCAAAATATGTTACTAACGCCAATGCGTTAGTCTTCAGAAGTAGTTGCTACCTGGCTAGCGGTTTCCTGTGAATACAAGTTATTTCAAAGAAAAGTGTCAACATTTAAGTTGGTGAGTTCATAAGTATTGTTTTGAGAAGATGTATGCCATTCGAAAGTGTTTGCATGTTTTCCAGAAAAACCCTTATTTTCTTATAAAAGTATGCAATGCATATGAATGTTCGTGATGTAAATTGCAACTAATTGTACCGAGAAAATCCCTTATTTTCCTATTAGTTGTTTGGTTTGTATACAGGAAAAACCCTTATTTCCCTGACATAACTGGCAGTCTCTAAGACCGAAAATCGCAAGCAAGCGACGTGCTCGAAAGGTGTGGCATAGTTTTATATAATAAAGCTATACGAAGATCGCATTTGTTAGATGAAGAATAGTTTTAATAGCTACTCTTTCATAAAAGCATGATACCATAATAATTGTATATCCGATGAGTTTTATAACCATACTAAACATAATATGCCTGTAGCGACGTTCTTCAGGCGTCGTAGCGTTATGACAACTGTCACCCCAAAAGACGGACTGTAGCTAACAGTCAGGGCGCGGGATCATGACTTCCCGTATAGATCTATACACATTTGACACGTTCTCCGAACGGGAGACTCTGGTTATAGACAGGACTTGCAGCATTATTTTCTAATAAAGAAAGTAACGTTTGAAGATATACACGACTCATGGATTCTCAACTAAGTCTGTATTAAAGTAGTAGTTTGTATGCAAAGTTTAACCTCTATCACAATGTTTGACAAAGCATAAATCATAAGTTCTTTGAATGCATAAAATGACTTAGTAAAGAATGTTACCCTTGATATGATGTATTTGTATGTAAACGTATAAATAAAACATATTTCTATTTATAAACATATTATATCCCAAGAGGGTAAAGCTGTATTGTGAGGGGTTTTGCATCATAATAACTTCATAAGATAGTTAAAACAACAGTATGAAAAGTATATGAAAAGGTTAATGTTTCACACGATTTTAGTCATGTGTATACTTGTATTCCTCCCCAAAAAGAGTATAAAACATTTAAAATGTATTTAAAGAGTGTTCGAAAGGGATATGAACTCACTTGATAGTTTGAAGATTGTGAGGTGGAAAACCGAGCAGAGTTTCGTCTCGGGAAACTGATTTTTCTTGGGATTCTCGGGAATCTCGGGAGTAGAATCGGCCTTCGGGACTTGAGCCAAAAAGACCAGAGCTTCGGGTTTGAACGGACACGGAAAACGAGGAAATGCTGAGAGAGAGAGAGAAGAGAAATGAACCCTTTCTTTGGAAACCCTCGCATTCTATTTATAGGAAGGCAAGTCTGCCTCGGTACGCGGGGCGTACGCTCGTACGCGCTGCGTACGCGTACGTCATGCATGACCGAAGCCTCGACTGCTTCGGTTCGGATGGGACGGGTTCTTGGGTTATCGGGTCGGATGGGACGGGTTGCTGGGGAGGTGGGTCGGATGGGACGCCGGCTCGGATGGGACGTCGGGTCGGACGGGTCGGACGGGTCGGCTTCCTCGGATATGGCGACGTGGACGATCCGAGGCCAATCCTCTCGGTTACGCGGGGCGTACAGGAGTACGCAGCGCGTACTTCGGAGAAGGACGCTGACTCCTCTTCGGATAATATCCGAATTTTGAATTAAATAAATAATTAATTTATTTAATAACCTTCAAAAATCCATATCTTCTTCATACGAACTCCGTTTTCGATGGTCTTTATATCCACGCGTAGGTGAGACTACGATCTACAACTTTCGTTTAGACTCCGTTGGCAAATTCCAAAATTATTTTTTTATTATTTATTTTATAACTAATCGTTTTTAAGGAATTTCTTTGAAAAATCTTAACTTCCTCATGCGAAGTCAGATTCGGACGTTCTTTTTGTGTACGCTCACGGTTTAATGTTATCTATGACTTTCATTTAGATACCTAAGGCTAAATGTTATCGTATTGAAACTTTGCGTTTTTCGTTTGATCGGTGTTGTCGGTTTTGACAGAAATCTTAGAATGGTCATAGCTTCTTCGCCACAATTCAGATTTTAGTGTTCTTTATTTATTTGGAACCTTTAAGACGATATCTACTACATAGCGTACTCCAAATCAGAGCTTTTGAACAATTCATTTATCGATGATATTCCCATTACATTCAAAAGGGGGTTACAAGACTCGGTTTATAATGCCCGGGATAACGGGTTGTTACATCATCCCCCCGTTAAACGGAATTTCGTCCCGAAATTTAATACAAGGTAAGAGTTTTAGGGTCTGAGGAAGAGATGCGGATACTTCTGTAGCATTTGGTCTTCCCGTTCCCATGTGAATTCGGGTCCTCTCTTAGCATTCCATCGAACTTTTACTATTGGAATGCGACTCTGTTTGGTCCTTTTAACTTCCCTATCCATGATCTCGACGGGTTCTTCCACAAAGTTGAGATTTTCGTTTAACGCGATTTCATCGAGTGGAATTACAAGTGTTTCGTCGGACAAACACTTTTTCAGGTTCGACACGTGGAATACTGGATGCACTTTGTTAAGCTCGATTGGAAGTTGGAGTTTGTAGGCCACTGGACCAACTCTCGAAATGATTTCGAAGGGTCCAATGTACCTGGGGTTTAGCTTTCCACGCTTCCCAAAGCGTATCATGCCTTTCCAGGGTGAGACCTTCAGTAGCACACGGTCGCCAATCTGGAATTCCAAGGGTTTACGTCTCCTGTCGGCATAGCTCTTTTGCCTATCCCTTGAGGACTTCAGTCGTTCTCGTATTTGCACGATCTTTTCGGTAGTCTCTCTGATGATCTCTGGGCCAGTAAGGGTGCTCTTAGTGACTAGACCTTTTGCCAATTGGGTGTCGCCCACTTCCGTCCAGCACAGGGGTGATCTGCACTTACGGCCGTAAAGGGCTTCGAACGGAGCGGTCTTGATACTAGTATGATAACTATTGTTATAAGAGAACTCGACCAAAGGCAAGTGAATATCCCATGCCTTGCCAAAGTCGATTACACATGCTCGCAACATGTCTTCCAAGGTTTGGATCGTCCTCTCACTCTGTCCGTCAGTTTGAGGGTGGTATGCTGTACTCATGTCCAACCTTGTTCCCATGGATTTTTGCAGTGATTGCCAAAATCTGGAAGTGAACCTGCTGTCTCTATCTGAGATGATGGACATTGGTACTCCATGAAGTCGTACGATCTCCCGGATGTAGGTTCTTGATAGTTTTTCCATCCTATCGGTTTCCTTGATAGGTAAGAAATGGGCTGACTTGGTTAATCTGTCGACGATTACCCAAATAGTGTCTTGGCCACTCTGAGTTTTGGGCAGTTTGGTTATGAAGTCCATGGAAATCTGCTCCCATTTCCACTCAGGTATATCAGGTTGTTGGAGTAGGCCTGAGGGTTTTTGGTGTTCTATTTTTATTTTGGCGCAAGTTAGACACTTGCTCACATACGTAGCGATCTCCGCTTTCATGTTTGGCCACCAGTAGAGTTGCTTGAGATCTAGATACATTTTGTCTGACCCTGGGTGTACGGAGTATGGGGTCCTGTGTGCCTCGCTCATAACTACCTCTCTGAATCCCCCAAACTTTGGTGTCCAGATCCGGTTCATGAGGTAGCGTGCTCCGTCACTCTTGATTTCTAAGTTCTTGTCCATTCCCCTAAGGGCCTCACCTGCCAAGTTTTCGGGTTTCAAGGCCTCTAATTGAGCTTCCTTGACTTGCGTTGATAGGTGCGAATGGATCGACATAGCTAATGACTTCACTCTCCGGCCTGAGTACTCCTTTCGACTAAGGGCATCGGCTACGACGTTTGCCTTTCCCGGATGATAGCGAATATCGCATTCGTAATCACTGAGTAGCTCGACCCATCGCCGTTGTCTCATGTTGAGCTCCTTCTGATCGAAAATGTGTTGTAAGCTCTTGTGGTCGGTAAAGATAGTGCTCTTCGTTCCATACAAGTAATGTCTCCAGATCTTCAGGGCAAACACTACTGCTCCTAGCTCAAGATCGTGGGTCGTGTAGTTAACCTCATGTGTTTTCAACTGTCTCGAGGCGTAGGCGATGACCTTACCTCGCTGCATCAGAACACATCCGAGTCCTTGGTTTGATGCATCGCAATAAACTACGAAGTCTTCTATTCCTTCGGGAAGGGATAGTATTGGTGCGGTGCACAAGGCTCGTTTGAGCGTTTGGAACGCTCTTTCTTGTTTCTCTTCCCAGTCAAAGGCCACACCTTTCTGGGTTAGGGTTGTAAGAGGCTTCGCTATTCGTGAGAAGTTCTGAATGAACCTGCGGTAGTAGCCAGCGAGACCTAGAAATTGGCGAATTTCTGTAGGAGTCTTCGGTGCTGACCAGTTCTCAATGGCCTTAATTTTGGATGGGTCCACGTGGATTCCCTCTTCGCTTACCACGTGTCCTAAGAATTCGACTCTTCGGATCCAAAATTCACATTTCGAGAACTTCGCATAAAGTTTCTCTTTTCGTAATATCCCTAGAACTTGTCGCAGATGATCGCCATGCTCTTTCTTACTTCGGGAGTAGATCAGGATGTCATCAATGAAAACGATGACGAACTGATCCAAGTAAGGTCGGCATACCCTATTCATCAGATCCATGAAGACTGCGGGCGCATTGGTCAATCCGAATGGCATCACCACGAACTCGTAATGTCCGTAACGAGTTCGGAAGGCGGTCTTCGGCACATCCTCCTCTAGCACTCGTAACTGGTGATACCCGGACCTCAGATCAATCTTAGAAAAATAGTTCGCCCCTTGCAGTTGGTCGAATAGATCATCAATGCGCGGTAGAGGATAACGATTCTTGACCGTCAGTTTGTTGAGTTCTCTGTAGTCGATGCACATTCTGAATGATCCATCCTTCTTTTTCACAAACAACACGGGTGCTCCCCATGGTGAGAAGCTCGGTCTGATGAATCCTTTTTCCAGTAGTTCATTCAGTTGACTGGATAGTTCCTGCATCTCTGCCGGGGCTAATCGATAGGGTGCTTTGGCTACTGGGGTAGCTCCGGGAATCAGATCGATTCTGAATTCGACTTGTCTTACGGGTGGTATCCCTGGAAGGTCCTCGGGAAACACATCGGGAAAATCGCATACGTCGGGCACATCCTTGATGTCCCGGACTTCGCGTTTCACGTCTACAACATGTGCAAGAAATGCGTGACACTCCTTTCGTAAGTGCTTCTGAGCTTGGATACTTGAGATGATTCTAAGAGTGGTACTAGGTTTGTCGCCCAAGACGAGGAAAGTTTCGCCGGTTGGCAGATTAAGGCGAACGGCCTTATCGTAACATAGAATGTCCGCACGATGTGAACTTAGCCAATCCATGCCAATGATGACATCGAAACTCTTAATCGAGACTGGCATGAGGTTGATTTATTAATAACGTTTGAATGGATGCACTTATGAGTTGAACGGAATACACATATTTAAAATCAGAGAAGGGGGGGTATGCCCCATATATATAAAACATATAGTCGTGTTACATCCGAGTTTAGACAAAACTTTTTGACCTTTCTAAAGGTCTCCGATTACAGAGAGTTTTAACGAAAAGGAAAATTCTTATCCGAAGTCCTAATTTATAACAAAATTTGAAATCCTGGCAGGCACTACTTGCGACGTAGGTTGCGCTTGGAGCTTGACTCCGCATCCGATTGCTTCGATTCCATTAGGCGTCGATCAAAAGCGGCTTGTTGCTCCCTTAACTCGGCTAGGGCTGCAATTATCTGTGCCTGAAATGCCTCAGACTGGAGTTGGACATTATCTTGTATCTTGTCCAGTCTACGGATATCGGAAGTGTGAACCTGCACTTCCACGTTGATATCCCGGAGTCGGCTTGCTTGTACTCCGGACTGATAGGACTGATTGGCTAACTTACCAACCATTACCGGGAGTGCTCGATCAGCCGAACTGCCACCGCGTACATCGTAGAAGTCCCGACACATGCCGTAGGGAGGGCGTATGCCTTGTTGTTGGCTCCAATGATGTAGGTGACTTCCCCAGACGGGAGTGGGTCCTTGGAAGTTCCTCACATGGACAGGAGGTTGAATGGGTGGTGGATCGATCACTTCAGGTTCTGAGTCAGTACCGGAGTCATCACCCAATTCTATGGGTTCCTCATCCTCTTCTGGATCATCTTCGATCCATCCTCCGTTGCCTTGGTTGGGAAAGTAGGGGTCATTGGGGTGGTGAAATCCAGCCATTTGACTGTACGAGAAATAGGGTCATAAGAATTGAATAAAGTCGGAACATGCAAAACATGTAAGTTAGTTTAAATAGCAACTACTCTTATAGCATTTAAATTATTGTGTTTGATTCTAATAACGGTTTGGTAAGTTTTTAAAATTTGTTGTCCACTGCAGACACCCCTCGGCACACGTTAGTCGGCTCTCGGACAAATATAGTTGATCAGGCTATATCCTTCCCAGTTCCGATTACATGTCCCAAGGCGTACCTGTACTGCACAACTTATTAATAATACTTCTAATATGGTACGATGTGGAACTGTTATTTATTACTAAATGAATGCATGCTTACTTACAAAAACTAAATAGATTAAATTTCAAAAGCATGACTCTTCTCAGAGTGTTTTTGCCCAGTTGAGTTTATAGTTGTATATAAAAAAAAAAAATGGTTTTGATATACTTAATTCACTATAAACGAAGCCCTGATACCAATCTGTCACACCCCCAAACCTTTACGGCGGAATCGTTCGGGGGCGGAGGACATCATATTCAGTATCATAACAGTTCATAGAAAGGAAAGTACACACCACCATAATATAAATATGTTTGAAAAGTTTACATGATTGTAGGTGTTACATGTTTGCAAAAGAAATCAAATATAAAATGGTGATCCAAAATATGTTACTAACGCCAATGCGTTAGTCTTCAGAAGTAGTTGCTACCTGGCTAGCGGTTTCCTGTGAATACAAGTTATTTCAAAGAAAAGTGTCAACATTTAAGTTGGTGAGTTCATAAGTAGTGTTTTGAGAAGATGTATGCCATTCGAAAGTGTTTGCATGTTTTCCAGAAAAACCCTTATTTTCTTATAAAAGTATGCAATGCATATGAATGTTCGTGATGTAAATTGCAACTAATTGTACCGAGAAAATCCCTTATTTTCCTATTAGTTGTTTGGTTTGTATACAGGAAAAACCCTTATTTCCCTGACATAACTGGCAGTCTCTAAGACCGAAAATCGCAAGCAAGCGACGTGCTCGAAAGGTGTGGCATAGTTTTATATAATAAAGCTATACGAAGATCGCATTTGTTAGATGAAGAATAGTTTTAATAGCTACTCTTTCATAAAAGCATGATACCATAATAATTGTATATCCGATGAGTTTTATAACCATACTAAACATAATATGCCTGTAGCGACGTTCTTCAGGCGTCGTAGCGTTATGACAACTGTCACCCCAAAAGACGGACTGTAGCTAACAGTCAGGGCGCGGGATCATGACTTCCCGTATAGATCTATACACATTTGACACGTTCTCCGAACGGGAGACTCTGGTTATAGACAGGACTTGCAGCATTATTTTCTAATAAAGAAAGTAACGTTTGAAGATATACACGACTCATGGATTCTCAACTAAGTCTGTATTAAAGTAGTAGTTTGTATGCAAAGTTTAACCTCTATCACAATGTTTGACAAAGCATAAATCATAAGTTCTTTGAATGCATAAAATGACTTAGTAAAGAATGTTACCCTTGATATGATGTATTTGTATGTAAACGTATAAATAAAACATATTTCTATTTATAAACATATTATATCCCAAGAGGGTAAAGCTGTATTGTGAGGGGTTTTGCATCATAATAACTTCATAAGATAGTTAAAACAACAGTATGAAAAGTATATGAAAAGGTTAATGTTTCACACGATTTTAGTCATGTGTATACTTGTATTCCTCCCCAAAAAGAGTATAAAACATTTAAAATGTATTTAAAGAGTGTTCGAAAGGGATATGAACTCACTTGATAGTTTGAAGATTGTGAGGTGGAAAACCGAGCAGAGTTTCGTCTCGGGAAACTGATTTTTCTTGGGATTCTCGGGAATCTCGGGAGTAGAATCGGCCTTCGGGACTTGAGCCAAAAAGACCAGAGCTTCGGGTTTGAACGGACACGGAAAACGAGGAAATGCTGAGAGAGAGAGAGAAGAGAAATGAACCCTTTCTTTGGAAACCCTCGCATTCTATTTATAGGAAGGCAAGTCTGCCTCGGTACGCGGGGCGTACGCTCGTACGCGCTGCGTACGCGTACGTCATGCATGACCGAAGCCTCGACTGCTTCGGTTCGGATGGGACGGGTTCTTGGGTTATCGGGTCGGATGGGACGGGTTGCTGGGGAGGTGGGTCGGATGGGACGCCGGCTCGGATGGGACGTCGGGTCGGACGGGTCGGACGGGTCGGCTTCCTCGGATATGGCGACGTGGACGATCCGAGGCCAATCCTCTCGGTTACGCGGGGCGTACAGGAGTACGCAGCGCGTACTTCGGAGAAGGACGCTGACTCCTCTTCGGATAATATCCGAATTTTGAATTAAATAAATAATTAATTTATTTAATAACCTTCAAAAATCCATATCTTCTTCATACGAACTCCGTTTTCGATGGTCTTTATATCCACGCGTAGGTGAGACTACGATCTACAACTTTCGTTTAGACTCCGTTGGCAAATTCCAAAATTATTTTTTTATTATTTATTTTATAACTAATCGTTTTTAAGGAATTTCTTTGAAAAATCTTAACTTCCTCATGCGAAGTCAGATTCGGACGTTCTTTTTGTGTACGCTCACGGTTTAATGTTATCTATGACTTTCATTTAGATACCTAAGGCTAAATGTTATCGTATTGAAACTTTGCGTTTTTCGTTTGATCGGTGTTGTCGGTTTTGACAGAAATCTTAGAATGGTCATAGCTTCTTCGCCACAATTCAGATTTTAGTGTTCTTTATTTATTTGGAACCTTTAAGACGATATCTACTACATAGCGTACTCCAAATCAGAGCTTTTGAACAATTCATTTATCGATGATATTCCCATTACATTCAAAAGGGGGTTACAAGACTCGGTTTATAATGCCCGGGATAACGGGTTGTTACAGATGCCGCACCAAGACAGATGCCGCCCTGAGACACCTGGTTCGTCGCGTTGTGAATCCCGATATAACAACCTTCCTCATTTGGTCCTTAATCCTAAAGACAGGAGTCTCACATTTCATATCTAGAACACCCAAACATCTTAATGAATATAGTTTCCAACTTTATCGATCCGAATGACCTAATTAGCTTAAACCTCAAACCCGAAGTTTAAAAATCCAATAATATGGCTATAACAAGTGCATGGCTCAAAAGCACGCACATGCAAGCTTAATTTCTCCAATGACAAGGTCCAAAAACAACAAAATGCAACCACAAGGTCCACGAGTTCCCCGAATTCTAAGAACACATGAATAATGGACTACAAATGACCATAAAACCATCCACCACTTAGATCTAATAATGTAAATGCATAAACGTGAGAACTTTATACTCACAAAAGGTCTAGAAGATGATTGCTTTGCTGGAACACCAATGAATCACACACCAACGCCTTGCTTTAAGCTTCTTCCTCTTGGATCTTCACAAAATAGAGCACCAAAACACAACACAATCAAAGAGATAGGCTAGGGTTAGGTGGGAGAATGTTCTCTTGGGTGGAGGCTGACAAAATGACAAAACCCTAGGGAATTGTGCATTAAATAAGCCCAAATCCCGATTCTAGGGTTTGGCCCATCAGACCATTCACACCGTGAACCTCATTAAAGGTCGCGCCGTGAACCCCAAGATGGGTCACACTGTTACCTAGGGAAATCCCCATATTTAAACAATTCCAATAAAAATGTACCTGAACCAAGGGTGTTACATGGGTTAACTGTGCGGCAAGCTGTTTTAAAAGTTTTCTCATTCTCTTACAAAGTGACAAAGCACGAAAAAGTGTACATAGACAATTGACATGTGTTTGTACCATTCACGTTTGTTACTTTTGGTTTCTCAGCACCACAGGCTTTAGGTACCTAATACAGCCCTAAAGGTCATTCATAATAATGATATATAACCCCAAGATCTGTAGATGTAGTTTTTAAAGATTTTTTTTTGCTATTCAAAAAGGGTTAGCAGCGCAGCTTGTTGCCTACATGCTTTCTATCTGTGTAGTTGGATTGATAATCTTTGAATATATGTATCATAATAAATATAGTAAGCATGATGTTTATCTTTTATTACAGAAATGTGCTGTTGTGAATCATCGTTTAAGTATCACTATTCCTGGAAGCAATATTCCAAGCTGGTTCAAAGAAAAAAAGGATGGTTGCAGAGTACCACTCAAACTACCTCACAAATGGCATAGCCAAATCCTTGGTTTCGTGGTAGGTGGCGTGTTTGATGGTGAGTGGCGGTCTCAGTACTTTTTTCCTCGAATTATCTTTAGACTTATAAGTGATGGAAATTTGATTCCTAAGTCAGAGGTTGATCGTATGAAGAACACAACTATGACAGCTGAGAATAGGGGGAATATATGGATTACCTATATACCATTGGGTTTCTTTCAGCAGATGTATCATGATCTTCAACCTGAAGATTGGTCTCATATTCAAGGTAATCTTCACATGACTATAATGTTAACAAGTGGTGAACAATCTGTAAGATGTGGGGCACATGTGATCTACAAAGAAGATTTCCAACATATAAGAACAAATATGTCAGATTACGGAAACCTGGTGCATGTCGATGATGATAACTATCACTCGAATCTAAGATATGATGAAATTATCCCTGGCAGCACTTATGTGTATGAAGAAAAGTCTGATGAGAAGAGCGTGATGCCTTTAAGAAGTAGAACATCACAAAGGTGCAACACGAAGAGCATTTATGCCAGCTTTGAAACCTTATATGCTATCTGATCCTTTTGTTCCTATGTTACCGGTTTTATTTTTCTGCTTGCATAATCACGAAGATCTTGATGCCTCATTTTTAGCTTTGGACTCGGCGAGTTGTAGGCCCGACTCGCCGAGTAGAGTTGGGATTTTGAGCACGTTTAAGTTGGCGACTCGGCGAGTCCACATTCTGGACTCGGAGAGTCCCCCCTGTCTGGATGAAACCCTAATTTCAAGGGTTTGCACCCTATTTAAACCAACCTTATGCGCCCCAAGCCCGACTCCTTTACCCTCAGAGCTCCTTATATCGACCTAACCCCCTTTTCTTGTGAGATTGAAGTGTTATGGTGTGATTCCTTGAAGATTTTGAGAGAAGAAGGAGAGTAGATCAAGAGGAGAAGAAGGAGGCCAAATATCTTGGTGTTATTTCAGAGATTCATTGAGGTATAACTCAGTTTCCTTCCGTTTTTATGCTTAAAGTCCCTTCGAACACCATTAAAGTCCTTCTTGAACCATTTTCCAAGCTTGATTATGGATTAGGGATTGTAATGAGTTGATTAACCTCTAGATCTAGACTTGTTTGAGCTCCAGAAGCTCAGATCCATGGCCTTTATGGGAGTAAATCGCTTGAATGTCTTAGATCTACCATTTTAGCCTTTATTAAGCCTTAAATCCCCATCCTATGCATGTATACACGTAAAGTTGGAAACTTTACGTGTAAAACCTACCCTAAGAGCCCAGATCTATGTATGGTATGAACTGTATTCAAGCAGAATCGAGTATATAGTAATTGGTTGTGAACGACTCGGCGATTCGTTCATTGGAGTCGGCGAGTCGAGTCGCGAGTCCCCAAGTTTTCCCTTTTTTCGTGTTTGCTGAGTGGAGTTGAGAGTCATGGGTGGACTTAGTGACTTGGAAGCCAGACTCATCTATGGAGGGACTCGGTGAGTCAATTCCTTGACTCGGCGAGTCCAAGGCAATCTTCTTACCTCAAGAACAGACTCGGCGAGTTGTTCATACAACTCGGCGAGTCGCAGCTTAGAGTGTTCATCGGATGAAGATGAACTCGACGAGTTGTTCATGCAACTCGGCGAGTAGGATGAAGGACTTTTGGGCATTAGTTTAGAAGGAGAACTCGTCGAGTCAATGCCTAACTCGACGAGTAGAGACAGGATTAAGGACAATCGAATGGGTAGGGACTCGACGAGTTGGCAAGCCAACTCGGCGAGTCGGGTCAACTGGAAGTTGAATTTGACTTGGACTTTGACCTGGTCAAGGGTAAAATGGTCATTTTACCCTAAGTACAGCTAGCAGTGTTTGACTGATCGTTTTGTGGGAATTATAGCCGGAGGACTTCCGGAACAGCAACAGCAGCAGACAGACAGTTCCCGCACGGATCAGCAGCTATTTCGAGGTGAGTTACCTTCCAGTAGCGGTGGGTCTAAGGCCACAATGCCGGCCCACCAGTAGGAGACGTATGATAGATGATTGTCTTTGTGATATCATCTAGGTTTGCTACTACCTGATATGTTATATGTTAGCATGATATGTTGTATGTGATAGTCGTAGAGTTCGGTTGTTAGGACCGAAGGGTAGTAGGACACCCCGGATACGTCTGATAGTATATGATGATATGTTGCATGCTGGCTTGTTATGTTTTATGCGATAGAGGTAATAGGAGGGGACCAGTTCCCGAGTTCGGTTGTTAGGACCGAAGGGTAGTTCAGGCACCCCAGATATGTATGATAATCTGTTCTGATATGATATGTGATAGTATTAGTAGCGGGGGGTGAAATAGTCCTCGAGGTCCGGTCGTCAGGACCGAAGGGTAGTCAGCACCCCAGAATGGCTTGACATGGGTAGTCAGCACCCCAGAACGGCTAGACACAGGTAGGTCGGCACCCCAGAATGGTCGTACCGGGTAGGTCGGGCACCCCAGAATTGCCTGGCAGTATGTATGTTATGTGATTGTATGCTATGTGGTACGATGGGGGAACTCACTAAGCTTCATGCTTACAGTTTATAGTTTTGGTTTCAGGTACCTCTTCATCGAAGGGGAAGGAGCTGGCGCGGTAGCGGCACATCATACACGTACACTATTTTCCACATTTATGGGATTGTTCTAGGATTTATACTCTGACATTTGATTGATTACATGTTTTGGTTTTCAGACATAGTATATGTTTATGAAATGGTTTGGTCAGACAATGTTTATTTGCAAATGATTTTACTAAATATTGATTGAAAAATGAAATTTTTGGACGTGAAAAATGGGTCGTTACAAGTTGGTATCAGAGCCCTGGTTTGAGGGATTCTGACACACCTTCGGGGGTGTCTGAACTCAAATCGAGGGATTAAAAAATTTTGAAAAAGAAAATGTTTTTCCCAAAGCTAAGTAAAGAGTTTTGAGAAAGCACGAAGTGTGTGATGTGCACGACCGGCCGAGCTCAAGTAAGTATTCCCCAAAGTACCCATACAAGTTTATGTTATGTTATCAGTTTCAGTAGAAAAGCATGCTAAAATAGGACTAAGGATCTAGGAGTGATGCCTTATGTGTCTGCTTTATGTGTTTCAGAGTATGAGAATTGCATGCTAGAATTGAGTAGACAACAGTAGGATAGCCTGTTTAGGTTATGCCTGATAGTACGAGTTTAGCATTGTATGCTAGTGCAGTTTCTCCCTATGAGAATGGATTTGATTGAGATTGTTCCCTTCTGTCTGAATGCTACTTGCTTTGTGCGTTGTGGGACTCTGAGTAATGGGAGTTAGCCATTAGGTGAATACGTCACGTCACATGTGAACAGGGTTGAATAATCTTAGAGTGTTGGATTTGACCCTATTACACAGATCTTGTTTCAGTCTAACCGTTGTAGGAGCAAGTCTGTTACTCGAAGGATTATCTGAGCCTTATCACATGTGATGGTATTCAGGTAATGGCTAATTGGAATTACAAGGAGGCCTTTAGCAGATGAGGACCGGGTAGGGCGGAGTCAGAGATTTCCCTATGGCAAGCCTAGGATGAGTATAACAGTGATCAGCAGTAGTGAAAGGGAACTGGTGGAGTC
Organism: Lactuca sativa; assembly: GCF_002870075.4. NCBI lineage: Eukaryota > Viridiplantae > Streptophyta > Magnoliopsida > Asterales > Asteraceae > Lactuca > Lactuca sativa. The sequence goes on along the minus strand of NC_056624.2, from coordinate 30,197,990 downwards.
GAGGCAGCCGTTGAAGAAGGTACGGATAGATGTGGAAGGTAGTATGGGCCCGTACTACTGAAAGCAGAGGATCCGTACCCGAACTAAGGAAGGCCGAGACAAGACCGGGGAACTTATTGTGGGTGTGATCCCTCAAGGGGTATTAGTATCACTAACGGGTGTTATTTATGTATTGCAGAATGGTGGTACTACGATCGAGGCCGACAGTTGGCAGTTCAGGAGAGGGATCGGGTTCGGGATCAGGTTCCGAGCCAGTAGATGAGAGGCTACACGAGTTCATCGCGTCAGAGATCACCAGAGGCATACTTGAGTCGACCCCCATCATCTTCGGGTCGATCAAGGAGGGGATAGTTGAGTTGATGGAGGATCACCTCAGGGCGTTCAGGAGCGACATGGCATCTGGTCAGTCGGGATCTCGCACACAGTCCTTTAAGGACTTCAGGGGCAGTGGTGCGTCGGATTTTCATGGGGCAAAGGACTCCATAGCTGCCAGGCGATGGATTGCAGACATTGAGTCTGCACAGTTGACTAGCTTCTGCCCTGAGGGGTCGAAGGTGAGGTTTGCAGCAGGGTGTCTACGAGATCGAGCTAGGGATTGGTGGGAGTCCGTTGGTGACTCGTTGGGAGCCTCGGCTGTTGAGGCTATGACCTGGTCGGACTTCGTGACCGAGTTCATGGCAGATTTTGCGCCGGGTGTCGAGCTTCAGCAGTTGGCCAGGGAGTTCTTAGATATGAGGCAGACGATGGAGACTGTGGCAGAGATCACCGCCAAGTTCCGGGAGAGGGCATTGTTGGTGTCCCAGTATGCGGGGGATGAGGATATGAGGAGGACCCGCTACCATGACATGCTCCGAGCTGATATTCGGGAGCATGTCAGTTTTTCAGCTTGCCCCACCTTGGACTCTATGATTGCCAGGGCGAGGGAGAGGGAGATAGATCTGGAGCACATCCGGAAGAGGAAGACAGAGGAGGGACAGGTAGGAAGGGCTTCGGGGAAGAAGCCCAAGGGATCAGATGGTAGGCCGAAAGGCCAGTCAGGACCGAGCCGCTACAGGAAATGCGGCGGGCCTCATGAGGGGCATGTGCCTGTTATAGGACTAAGGATCTAGGAGGATGCCTTATGTGCCTGTTATATGTGTTTCAGCTTTATGAGAATTGCATGCTAGTATGGAGTAGACAGTAATAGGATAGCCTGTTTAGGTTATGCCTGATAGTATGAGCTTAGCATTGTATGCTAGTGTAGTTTCTTGTTATGAGGATAGATTTGCTTGAGTAGTTTCCTGTGTCTGAATGCTGATTGCTTTGTGCTTTGTGGGAGTCGGAGTGATGAGAGTTAACTATTAGGTGGATACATTCAGTCACATACAATCAGGGTTGAATAATCTCAGAGTGTTGGATTTGACCCTATTGTGCAGCTCTTGTTTGAGTCCTAACCATTGTAGGGATGAGTCTGTTACTCAAAGGATTATCTGATCCTCGTTACATGTGATGGTATCCATATGGTGGCTAATTGGCATTACAATGAGGCCTTCATCAGCTGAGGACTGGTTTTTGGAAGAGTCAGAGATTTCCCTAGGGCAAGCCTAGGATGAGAGTAACAGAGATCAGTAGCAGTAAAAGTGACTTGGTGGAGTCAAGGCAGTTCTTAAGGAAAGTACGGATAGATGTGGAAGGTAGTATGGGCCCGTACTATTGAATTGAGGAAGGCTGAGATGACACCAGGAAACTTGTAGTAGTAGCGATCCCTCGAGATATATCAGTGTTTCTGATGTTTATCATGATGTGTTTTTAGAATGGTGGTTTTACACCCTAAGCCAGCAGTCGGCAGTTCAGGAGCCGGCTAGGGATTAGGATCAGGCTCGAGGGCCAAGTATCTAGATGAGAAGACCAGGGAATTCCTCTCCTTAGAGGTTACTCGCACCATACTTGAGCAGACTCTTGTGATCTTCGGTTCGATCAAGGAGGGTATTTTGGAGCTGATGGACGAGAGGTTGAGCACATTCCGTGCTGAGGTGGCGGCCATGATGGGGTCGCGTACACTTACCTTTAGGGAGTTACGGGCTTGTGGAGCTCCAGACTATGGGGCGAGGGACCCCATAGCGAGTACTAGGTGGTTGGCAGATGTCGCCAACGCATTCTGCACCAGAAGATGTCCCGAGGGGGACAAGGTCAGGCTAGCATCCTATTTCCTGAAGGACAAGGCAAGAGATTAGTAGGAGGAGATCGAGCATGTCATCGGGGATGACGCAGCTCTTGATGCAATGACCTGGGCTGATTTTACTACTAGGTTCAGAGCCGAGTTTACACCGGTTATTGAGGTGCAATAGTTAGCTAGGGAGTTTCAGGATCTCACTTAGACTACAGAGACAGTGGCGGAGATTACCGCCAAGTTCAGGGAGAGGGCTCTTCTCGTTCCTCAGTACGCAACTAATGAGGAAATGAAGAAGGCCCATTATCATGAGATGTTGCGGAGTGATACCCGCCAGTTTGTGAGCCGGTCCATATGTAAAACGCTAGATGATATGATTACGAGGGCTCGTGAGAGAGAAATAGATTTGTTGATGGAGAAGAAGAGGAAGCCAGAGGCGGGAACTGGCACGGGGAGTTTGGGCAAAAATCCCAAGGTATCAAATCACAGATCTAGAGGATAGTAGAGCCACAGTCGATGTGGCAAGTGTGGGAGGTTGCACGATGGAGCGTGAAAGGCAGGGAGTCCCGGTTGCTACAAGTGCGGCCGGACCGGGCATATGAGCAGAGATTGTACAACTACTACCACCACCACCAAAACATCTGATCTGGTTTGCTTCCATTGCAATCAGAGGGGACATAAAAAGTCCCAGTGTCTGAGTTTGTCAGCAGCAGGGAAGGTGACGGCTCCTACCCCTGCTACATTGTGGATTACAGACAGCCGTCAGGGCCGGGGTGAGGCACTAGTGGCGAAGAGTAGAGCTTTCCGGATGACAGCAAAGGAGGCGCGAGTGACTCCTGATGTGGTGACGGGTATGTATTTCCCTCTTATCTCTTTATTGATATTGAATGTTTCTCATGGTTATATGTTTTCGTATAGGGTCGTTCTTAGTGAACGACATTTCAGCTACAGTATTGTTCGATTTGGGGGCTACCCGATCATTTGTCTCGCTTGCGCTTAGCAAGCGGTTTAGCAGAGCTCCGGGGGAGCTGGACAGTCCACTTGAGGTTGAGATAGCTGATGACAGGACCGTCAGGGTCGCGAGAATACATAGGGGGTGTTCGCTGCAGTTATTTGATGAGCAGTTTTCAGTGGACTTGGTTCCTATTCCCCTGCGAAGGAATAAGTTTATAGTGGGTATGGATTGGCTGAGCCCCAATAGGGTAGTGATTGATTGTGAGCTACAGTTGGTGAGGGTTTGCACTCCCAGTGGGGAAGAGTTAGTGATTCAGGTTGAGAGACCACAGTGCGGAACAGTCCTTTGTTCAACAGCGAGAGCGAGACGCTATGTTCAGCAGGGTCGCGCAGGGTACATCGCCTATGTGATAGATTCCTGGGAGAAGGGTTAGGCGATAGTTTACGGGGTACCAGTAGTGCGAGAGTATTTGGACATATTCCCGGAGGACTTACCTGGGATACCTCCGGAAAGACAAGTCGAGTGTCGGATTGACCTGGTTCTGGGTGCGGCTCCGATAGCCAAGGCACCATATCGGTTGGCTCCTCCAGAGATGCAGGAGTTGTCTACGCAGCTACAAGAGCTACTAGAAAAGGGTTTCATCAGGCCGAGTAGTTCACCATGGGGAGCCCCGATCCTGTTCGTGAGGAAGAAGGATGAGTCGCACCGTATGTGCATAGATAACCGGGAGCTGAACAAGGTAACGGTGAAGAACCGTTACCCACTCCCGAGGATAAACGGCTTGTTTGACCAGCTTCAGGGAGCATCTTGGTTCTCCAAGATTGATCTGTGATCAGGATATCATCAGATGCGGGTCAGGGACGAGGATGTGCAGAAGACCGCTTTTAGGACCCGCTATGGTCATTATGAGTTTGTGGTGATGCCATTTGGGCTCACCAACGCTTCAGCCACGTTCATGGATCTCATGAACCGCGTATGCAGATCAATGTTGGATCGGTCTGTGATAGTGTTCATTAATGACATCTTGGTTTATTCCTAGACTCAGGAGTAGCACGAGGAACACCTAAGAGAGTTGCTAGAGATGCTGAGGAGGGAGAGACTTTTCGTGAAGTTCTCCAAGTGCGAGCTCTAGTTGCGTGAGGTGCAGTTCCTTGGACACCTCGTCAACTAGAAGGGTATACTAGTAGATCCGTCAAAGATAGAGGTCGTGATGCAGTGGGAGGTCCCGAGGTCTCCAACTGAGATTCGGAGCTTCCTAGGACTGGTAGGGAACTACAGGAGATTCATCCAGGATTTCTCCAAGATAGCAGTTCTACTCACCCGACTGACCAAGAAGTCGGTGGTGTTTCGTTGGGGGTCTGAGCAGCAGGCAACATTTGAGACCCTCAGACATAGATTGTGCAAGGTGACGATTCTTACCCTGCCAGAGGGAGTAGAGGATTTTGTAGTCTACTGTAACGCTTCGATCACAGGAATGGGAGTGGTTTTGATGCAGTGAGGCCATGTGATAGCTTACGCCTCTAGACAGTTAAAGCCTCACGAGGCTAACTATCCGACACATGACTTAGAGTTGGGGGCGGTAGTGTTTTCCCTCAAGATTTGGCGACATTACCTCTATGGGGTCCGTTATACCATTTACACAGATCACAAGAGCCTGAGGTACCTCATGGATCAGCCGAATCTGAACATGAGGCAACGCCGATGGTTACACATGGTAAAGGATTATGACTGTGAGATCCTTTATCATCCGGGTAAGGCCAATGTAGTGTTCAACGACTTGAGCCGCAAGGTGGTAGCAGCCCCGATTAGGGGTAATGTCTGAGGATGACAGTGATTATTCCATTGTTGGAGCAGATTAGAGAGGCACAGGTTGAGGGCCTGAAGGAGGAGAAGCAGAAGTGTGAGAGGATTGTGGGTCGAGTAGCTTCCTTTGACTATGACAGTCGAGGATTGTTGACCCTTCATGGGAGAATTTGGGTACCGTACTGGGGCGGAGTACAGAAGGTGTTGATGGACAAGGCTCACAAGTCTCGATTCTCCATCCACCCAGGGGAGACAAAGATGTACAGAGATCTTCAACCCGACTATTGGTGGACCTGCATGAAGCGGGACGTAGCTTGGTACGTGGAGAGATTCCTGACCTACAGGAAGGTCAAGGCGGAGCATCAGAGACCCCACGACAAGATACAGCCGTTAGACATTCCCGTTTGGAGATAGGAGGAGATCACTATGGATTTCATCACTAAGCTTCCCAGGACCGCACGTGGAGTTGATTCGATTTGGGTCATAGTGGATCGGCTGACCAAGACCGCGCATTTCATACCGATTCAAGAGAGCATATCGGCCGAGAAGCTAGCCGACATGTATGTGCACGAGGTAGTAGCACGGCATGGAGTGCCTATATCAGTAGTATCGGATCAAGACATCCGATTCAATTCTAGGTTTTGGAAGCTGTTTCATGACAAGATGGGGACTCTTCTTCACTTCAGCACTGCCTTTCACCATCAGACGGACGAGCAGAGTGAGAGGACAATTCAGACTCTCGAGGACGTGCTTCGAGCATGCATCCTAGACTTTGGTGGCAGTTGGGATACGTATTTTCCGTTAGCAGAATTTTCATATAACAACAGTTACCATGCCAGCATTGACCGCCCTCCCTTTGAGATGCTCTACGGGAGGAAGTGTAGGACCCCAATTTGTTGAGGCAAGGTCGGTCAGAGAGTCATCGGGAGTACTGAGGTGGTGCTCAAAACCACAAAGTTGATCCAGTAGGTCCGTAGCAGACTGCGCAGAGTCGGCAGAAGAGTTACGCCGACAAGAGACATTCGGACTTGGAGTTTTCAGGTGGGAGATATGGTCCTCCTAAAAGTGTCAACCTAGAAGGGTGTCATCAGGTTCCGGAAGAGGGGCAAGTTGGGCCTCAGGTTCATTGGTCCCTTTAGGGTTTTGGCCCGGGTGGGTCGGGTTACCTACCGTTTAGACCTTCCAGCAGAGCTTAGCCACATCCACAACACTTTCCATATTTCTTAGTTGCGGAAGTGTTTGGTGGATGAGTCAGTAGTGGTACCATTGGAGGATATTCAGGTTGATAGCAGCCTGAATTATATCGAGAGGCCAGTTGCGATCTTAGATCGGAAGACGAATACCTTGAGGAACAAGGTGGTTCAGTTAGTGAAGGTGCAGTGGTAGCACCGAAAGGGTTTAGAGTGGACGTGGGAGACTGAGGAGGAGATGAGGGAGCACTATCCGGAGTTATTTTCAGGATCAGTAGCAGCAGACTTCGAGGACGAAGTCTAAGATAAGTGGGGGAGAATTATAATGCCCCATTTCTGGTATGTAATTTAAATATAGTATTTTACTTTCTTAAGAGGAACTCGACGAGTCCGTAGCCCGACCCGATGAGTAGAGACGGGATTTTCATGCGTTTTTATTGGGCGACTCGACGAGTTCGTTTCCCGAACTCGGTGAATCTGCCAGTCTGGATGAAACTCTAAATCACAGGGTTTGTACTATATTTAAACATCATTATAGCCTCCCATCCCAGCCTCCAGCACCTCCAAAGCATTTCTCTATAAAACCTAGTCCCCATTGTTGAGCTTGAGTGTTTTGTGCTAGCTTGGAAGTTGTAGAAGAAAAGAAAGGAAGGAAGACCAATAAAAGAGAAAGGAGATCCAGAATCTAGCTTCCATTTGCTACATATTCTGGTAATAAAGTTATTACCTTGCTCATTCTTCCATTAAACCCTCTTTTATGCTTGTTTATGGTTCTCTTGGAACTTTATATGATTCAAACTCGAGAACTGAACTCTCCTTAGGATGGAAACCATAGATCTGGATGTTATTGAGCTCTAGGAGCTCAATATAGCTACCTTTATATAGATATAGCCTTGTTCCAAACCCTAAGTTCTTATTGTTAGATGATTTTAGTGTTTAAGCCCCATTCTCTTGTGCATGCACGTAAAGTTGGAAACTTTACGTGTAAAACTTGATGGTTTTTTGAGCATTCTAACACTTCCTAAGTGTACATGCAACCCTAATAACGTTGGATCTATGTTTGTCTAATTATCATGCAAAGTTGAATTCCAAGGTTATATTCCTATTAGCATACATGGGGAACAACTTTTAACTTGAATGAAAGATAGAATAACTTACCTTGTTGTTGCTTATGTTCCTTGAAACCTTGTAAGCCTAGCACCCCAAGTGTGATGCCTCAAATGCTTCACGCAACACCAAATGCTCTTGGAAAGACTTTTGAGAGAATACACACTCCTTGAAATCGGCCTAGCCCTCTTGTTTCATATATATTGTAGCAGATTTCGTGGAGAATGGGACTCTTATATAGTGTTGACACATCTAGCGTTACACCATGTAAACCTTAATGTGTCATGACTCTTCATTTCCATGACCCATGGGTTTGTAACTCCCATGGAGCATCCTATGGGTAGAACCCAACTTGATAATCCATGGAGCCTCTTAGCCCACTATACAAGATATGGATGATTTACATAATCAACCCATATAATTAATTAGTTATCTTTTGATCACTTAATTAATTCTAAATTAATTCTTGATCAAACTAATCAAATAATATTATTAATATATTAGAACTTATAATATATTAATAATCTCCAAGTGTTATTTCTCTCATTTAGTCTATCCAATTGCATGGTGCCATGCAACCCAAATGGACCATGCCCGGCTGGGTCAAGTACACACTAGAAATAGTTATGGACTTAGACACCTTATCCAACAGTCTCCCACTTGGATAAATCTAATAACTATATCTCTAGTACTTCAGGAACCGATCGGCAATCGTAGCTCTTTCAAGGTTTCTCGGAACTGATAAGATGATGGTACGCCATTTAAGATAAGGGATCATATAGTCCTCCGTTCTAGATATCAGCCGGACAAATACATGGAACAATGTCTTACTTATTGTCCAGCAGTTTGTTTCCCGATTTCCGATTTGTTTGACAAAGAACTTAATTGAACACATCAACTTAGTTCTGACCGGGCCCAGTACATGGGTCAAAACAAAATCATCGAGGGGCCCAGATATCAGCTTCTAATCCAAGAAGGAACAGATAAAGTTCGACTCATATGTTTGTTCTACCACTCATTGAATTACACACAAAAGCACATTTTATAACATCCAGTTACCAATGCGTTTTCGTACAATCAATGCATAACTAACTTGTAAGTAACAAATCATATCTCTAGGTTTGAAGACTTATATGATATTACCGTCTCACGATCACTTGAGATAGAATTCCATGAAGTGATTCCAGTGAGCGTGGGTTGAGTCCAATGCTCAGAACTTATGAGCACTCATGATTGTTGTAGCCTTGTCCAACACCTTAGACCTCTACAACCAAACATGACAGTCTTGATTCATACCTACTTCTGACATATGACCGACTATGGAGGTTTGAATAATATGTTATACAAAACAAAAATTATTCTGGAAGTCAAAACATGCAAAAGAAATATAGTAAACGATCGACAAGAGATAACAACACTTTACTCATAAATAAAACACTTTTTATTCATCATCTAATGTCAATTACACTTTACAAATTTCGAGGTTATCTAACTACTAAATCTAATATCATCCTTCAGCCTTATGCTCCGAGCATGCTGGAGATGCTTAACCCGAGTCAGTCCCTTCGTGAGGGGATCTGCCGGATTCTCATCTGATGATACCCTCTTTGCCACGAGGAGTCCTTCTTCTATTCGATGTCTGATAAAATGGTATTTTCTGTCGATGTGTCTGGATCTCCCGTGATCCCTTGGTTCCTTGGCTAAGGCAACAGCGCTTTCACTATCACAGAAAATTTCCATTGGCTCTTTAATAGCTGTTACAACTCCAAGGTCTCCAATGAAGTTCTTCAGCCATATCGCCTCCTTTGCCGCCTCGCTAGCTGCAATATACTCTGATTCACAGGTTGAATCAGCCACTGTCTCTTGCTTGGAACTCTTCCAAGAAATTGCTCCTCCGTTTAGGGTAAAGACCCAGCCCGACTGAGAGCGGAAATTATCCCTATCAGTCTGGAAGCTAGCATCACTATACCCTACAACTCTCAAGTCATCACTCCCATCGAGGGTAAGGACCCAGTCCCTAGTCCTCCTTAGGTACTTGAGGATATTCTTTATTGCAGTCCAGTGTGCCTTGCCAGGGTTCCCCTGATACCTGCTAACCACGCTCAGGGCAAAGGCTACATCAGGTCAAGTACACGTCATAGCATACATGATCGATCCTACAGCCGAAGCATAAGGTATTCGACTCATTTCTGCTATCTCAGCCTCAGTGCTAGGGCTTTGTGTCTTACTCAATCTGGCGTTACTCTGGATGGGTAACTCTCCTTTCTTGGAATCCTGCATGCTAAATCTCTTCAGCACCTTATCCAAGTAGGTACTCTGACTAAGTCCAATTAGTCTTTTACTCCGATCTCTTAAGATCCTTATCCCTAGAATATAGGCAGCTTCTCCTAGGTCCTTCATAGAGAAACACTTCCCAAGCTAGGACTTAACTTCCTGCAGAGTTGGGATGTCATTTCTTATGAGTAGTATGTCATCCACATACAATACCAAAAAGCTAACTATACTCCCACTAGCCTTGACATACACACAAGATTCATCTTCACTCCTAGAAAAGCCAAATTCCTTGACCTTTTCATCAAAGAAAAGATTCCATCTGTGAGGTGCTTGCTTCAATCCATAAATAGATTTCTCAAGCTTACACACTCTATTAGGGTACTCGTTGCTGACAAAACCTTCTGGCTGACTCATGTAAACATCTTCAGCCAATTTTCCATTAAGGAAAGCGGTTTTGACATCCATTTGCCAAATTTCATAGTCATGAAATGCAGCTATGGCTAACATAACCCTAATAGACTTAATCTTGGCTACTGGAGAAAAGGTCTCATCATAATCCACCCCAGGAATTTGAGAGAACCCCTTTGCAACCAGTCTAGCCTTATAAGTGTGTACATTACCATCCATGTCGGTCTTCTTCTTGAAGATCCATTTGCACCCTACTGTCTTACGACCTGGTACATTCTCAACCAAGTTCCAAACTTTATTGTCATACATGGATTGTATCTCGCTATCCATTGCCTCTTTCCTCTTGGCTGACTCAGGGCCTGCCATGGCTTCCGCGTAACTGTTAGGTTCATCCAGACCTATCAGTGTCTCATCATTGATAAGTGTATCTCCTTCTGCAGTAATATAGAATCCATAGTAATGCTTAGGAGCATGCCTAACCCTTGTGGAACACCTCAGAGGTACGGACTTGTCAATTGGCTCAACAGGAGTTTCCTCCTCAGGTTAAGTGCTAGGGTTTGAAGTTCCTTCACAGCTTGACTCTTGAATATCTTCAAGATCAACTTGCCTCCCACTGTTTCCTTGGCTTATAAACTCTTTCTCTCTAAAGAAATCCCTCCTTGCTACAAAGACCACATTTTCACTAGGTCTGTAGAAGAGGTAACCAAAGGATTGTTGTGGGTAGCCGATGAAAATACACCTCTCGCTTCGAGGTTCGAGGTTTTCATGAGTCTCGCGTCTCACGAAAGCCTCGCAACCAAAAATCTTGATGTGGTCTAGTTTAGGTACTTTACCAGTCCACATCTCGTGAGGAGTTTTGGCAACATTCTTTGTAGGGACTAGATTAAGGATATGGGCGGCAGTCTCTAAGGCATACCCCCAAAATGAGATTGGTAGCGAAGCTCGACTCATCATGGAACGAACCATATCCAACAAGTTTCGATTACGCCTCTCAGCCACACCATTCAACTGTGGTGTCCTGGGAGGTGTCAATTGTGAGACAATCCCACATTTCCTTAGATAGTCGAGGAACTCTGAACTAAGATACTAACCACCTCGATCGGATCGAAGCATCTTAATGTTCCTACCCAATTGATTCTCGACTTCCTGTTTAATCATCAGTAAAAGTCAATTAATCCCTTGTGGCATGTTTGAATGGTCCACACACATCCGTGTGTACATGGTCCAACAAACCTTCACCCCTTTCACACGAGCCTGTGAAGGGTGGCTTTGTCATTTTTCCAAGTAAGCATGATTCGCAACTATCATCTGACTTTAGGTCAAATGACTCCAAGACTCCATCCTTTTGGAGTTGGCCTATGCGTTTCTTGCTTATATGTCCAAGACGACAATGCCATAATGATGCTTTATCCAAGTTATTATTATTAATAGAATCAATACACAAAACATTATTTCCTAAGTTATCTACAACAGATACAGCTTCATACACACCATCACAGGGTAATGCTTTAAAATAAAGAGCATTATTAAAGAAAGCATCAATAGAACCAACTTCATTATTAAATGAAAAGGTAAACCCTTGTTTGTACAAAGCATGAAAGGAAATAATATTTCTTGCCATTCCTGGCGAGTAACAACATTTATTCAAATCTAAACTAAACCCACTACTTAGCGATAAAGTATAAACTCCAATCTTGGTGACAGGTGAAGCTTTCCTATTCCCCATGATCAAGTTTATTCTTCCTTGCTCCACATTCTCACTTCTTCTTAGTCCCTGCAAGTCACAACAAATATGAATACCACAACCGGTATCAAGGACCCAAGATTTAGAATGGGGTGAGTTATTAGATAAGATAATGTAAATACCTGCATGGTTGGGTTTAACTTTCCCATCCTTCACATCTTGCTAGTACTTTGGGCAGTTCCGCTTCCAGTGAGCCTTTTCATGGCAACAGAAGCATTCAGCCTCTTTTGGGTCAGAAGAAGGAGTGATGAAACCTTTCTTGGTTCCAGTTGAAGAAGAGCCATCAAGGGTCCGAGCCTTGGTACCCTTCGAAGAGCTTTTTCTCTTCCTCCCTCGACTTTTCCCGATTGCCAAAACCGGAGTTGAGTTTGGAGTAGGAGTGTTAACAACCGACTTCCCCTTAAGACCTTTTTCTACGGTCTTGAGAAGTCCCTGAAGTTTACTGAGTGTGACCTCTTCCTTATTCATGTGATATGTCATGCAGAATTGATCATAGCACGATGGTAAGGAGTGCAAAATGATATCTATTGCAAGCTCCTCATGGAAGTTCACATTAAGCTTCAGTAATCGATCCACATACCTTTGCATTTTCTGCATGTGGCTCGTGACAGATTCCCCGTCCTTCATCATGGTTGTTATCATGGAGCAGATGATTTCATACCTCTCTTGTCGTGCACTTTGATGGTATCTTTCCATCAGATCTTGGTGCATTTCATAAGGGTAGAAATCCTCATAGGACTTTTGGATTTCTGTTGTCATTGTGGCCAACATGATGCACGCCACTTTTGTAGCATCTCTTTCATGTGCCTGAAAGTCAGCGATCTCCTGAGGAGTTGCAGTGGTCTCATCAATCTCTTTAAGCTCCTTGTCAAGGACATATTCTTTGTCCTCGTAGCAGGTAATGATCCTGATGTTTCTGATCCACTCATTGAAGTTGGATCCATCAAAGGTGACTTTCCCACACAAGTTCATAAGGGTAAAGGAGCCATTAGGATTTGAGCCAGAAGCAGCATTGTTTGAAGACATCTGAAAGAAGAGAACAAGATTAGTTTAGATATTAAGAGAGTCCTTAATAAAACACCCAAATGTAATATTAAGGCTAGGATCCAATCACAATATATTATAACTTAGAAGAGGTATGTCGTAATCCAAGCTATAACATATTCGAAAGGTAGGTGAATGACGATTCACCAATTTCCACCACGAAAACCGAAATATTTAAATATTAGGTTTTTGATTGGTTCTTAGAAATTCCTAGATTCTTTGAGATTCAATGAACTTTTCAAAGGCATGTTTCAATCTTGAGTGTGCCCTCCAAGTTTTGTGACTGGGATACCGAGGATCACAAAACGAGGTGTGAAGTAACCATGCAAATCACTTGGTACCCTTAAAGTTTATCACTCAATCGATGTGCCGGTAAACCACACACGCTCCACCGATACTATAATAAACCTTAAGTCACCCTTTACCTACCTTGTTAAGTCCAAGTTAGTGTGCCGGTTAACCACACACGGTCCACCAACGACTTAAACAAAGTGTAAAGTGTAATTTCATGGATTAGCACATTATTCACATTTTTTCTAAAGTAACTAAGATTGGGAATTTAATAAAACATTTAGTTACTTTATAATATTCATCATACTTTAATGAGAATTGATAAGTCTTTGTCTTACCCGTTCGGCTAACGACCCTCCACCAGCCAAGCAAGCGGTGGGTGAGAGTGGATACCCATTAAGTTGCCATTTTATAGGCAACAACCTTATACCCACCTTATAGACCGGCTTCGTGAATGAGGCGTACTAGCGGTAAGACGACTTCGTTCTTATACATACATATACATATATATATATATATATATATATATATATATATATATATAATTATTAAATCATAATAATATAAGTATAAGGGTTGAATTTTAACTTTTAAAATTCTAAGGGTTGGAACTAAAGTTTTAACTTGACTTTACTTGTTCCAAAACTTGAGGGCAAGTTTTGTAAAATTTCAAAACTTTTCATTTCTTGTAACTTATGAGTTTAATAAAGTAATAAAATGAAGACTCTTCATTTTTGTAACTCTTGTGTTCTTTTAATGGTTTTTAAACCAAGTGACTTTTGGTTTTCCATAACTTGAGGACAAGTTATGGACTCCATTAAAACACATTATGATCAAGAATTAATCTACCACATAGGTTACAAATAATTCCTATGATCATCTAAACATCATAAGATCAAGAACATGAATATGAACACTTTCATGAATCAAAATCACACTTAAACTTTGTAATTTTGATAACTAGTTGTTGTAAATGAATTAGCAAAGACATTACACCATCTAAAACAAGTTTTCAAGTACCAAAACAGTTTAGAGTAATGTTTCTAGTCCATTTCCAGCAACTAAAGTCGAAAATCTACACTCTGTGGCTCCTACTCGCCGAGTGCATGAACCTACTCGGCGAGTAGGTTGAAGATACAAGTGAACTCGGCGAGTTCATCAGGCAGACAACAAATTTTTTGACTTTTTTCAACTTTTAAGCACAAATAACAAACAAACAAGCCTAGGCTCTGATACCACTGATGGTTTTTTGAGCATTCTAACACTTCCTAAGTGTACATGCAACCCTAATAACCTTGGATCTATGTTTGTCTAATTATCATGCAAAGTTGAATTCCAAGGTTATATTCTTATCTAGCATACATGGGGAACAAATTTTAACTTGAATGAAAGATAGAATAACTTACCTTGGTGTTGCTTATGTTCCTTGAAACCTTGTAAGCCTAGCACCCCAAGTGTGATGCCTCAAATGCTTCACACAACACCAAATGCTCTTGGAAAGACTTTTGAGAGAATACACACTCCTTGAAATCGGCCTAGCCCTCTTTTTTCATATATATTGTAGCAAATTTTGTGGAGAATGGGACTCTTATATAGTGTTGTCACATCTAGGGTTACACCATGTAAACCCTAATGTGTCATGACTCTTCATTTCCATGACCCATGGGTTTGTAACTCCCATGGAGCATCCTATGGGTAGAACCCAACTTGATAATCCATGGAGCCTCTTAGCCCACTATACAAGATATGGATGATTTACATAATCAACCCATATATTTAATTAGTTATTTTTTGATCACTTAATTAATTCTAAATTAATTCTTGATCAAACTAATCAAATAATATTATTAATATATTAGAACTTATAATATATTAATAATCTCCAAGTGTTATTTCTCTCATTTAGTCTATCCAATTGCATGGTGCCATGCAACCCAAATGGACCATGCCGAGTCGGGTCAAGTACACACCAGAAATAGTTATGGACTTAGACACCTTATCCAACAAAACTAGCCCTAGAAGCCTAGATCTATCAACTGGATGCACTGAAATTGACTAGAATTGACTGTATAGTAATGGCATGCATGATACTCGGCGAGTCTACACCATGACTCGGCGAGTCCAAGGCAATCTTTTTGCCTCAAGAGCAGACTCGACGAGTTGTTCATACAACTCGACGAGTCACAGTCTGGACGTGTTAATACGATGAAGGAGAACTCAGTGAGTCAGTTGAAGTTACACTCGATGTTAGTATCAAAGAAGAACTCGTCGAGTCTTTGTCAAACTCGATGAATTGAAGCGGGTAGAGGATTAGAAAGGATGTTAGTGATGGGTTTTGAGCAATACATCATTCTTATGGTGTACATGCAAACCCTAATAGCTTTTGGATCTAGTTTGTCTAATGAACATGCAATTGAGTATCCAAATCCATAAACCCTAGATCTAGCATACAATTAATCATATTAACATAAAATAGGGTTTAGATCTAACCTTTGATTGTTATATAGAAATAACAATCAATCCTTGGATTCAGAAAGCTTAGTGCCTAAAGTGCTGCACCTCTAATGGAGTCACAAACACCACTAAGCAACAAGAATGAAGAGGGAAGAGAAGGGAGGCACCAAAAATGGCTGGAAACCCTAATCTAAGTGTTAGCCACGTTTTTGGTGCCTAAGGGTTCCTTATATACATAGGCTATTAGGGTTATCAAACAAGGAAACCCTAATTTGACTGCTTAAGCCCTAAGCGGCCCATGGACCCCCTTCTGGAACATACCTTGGACAATTTCTAATGGGCTTCCCCATAGAATTCGTGCAACCTATTATTCCAAGGTGATCCATAGCCCAATTGCAATTATCTTATAATTACAACTCTAGTACCCTAAGTTTAATTAATCTCTTTTAGCCACAAAATTAATTCTTAATTAATTCTTGACTAATATTAATTAAACATTATGATTTCTCCTTTAATATATTATTCTTATAATATATTAATAAATCATAATTAAACCTTTCTCTCATTAATTCATCCTACATATTGCTATGGTGAAGGCAACCCAAAAGGACCATGCTCATAATCGGGTCAAGTACATACCAAAATAGTAATGGACTTAGACACTAATCCAACAATTAGGGACTCGGTGACTTGGCGACCCAACTCGGCGAGTCCGGTCAACTGAAAGTTGACTTTGACCAGAAAGTTGACTTTGACCAGGATGTTGACTTTGAACAGGGGTAAAATAGTCATTTTACCCTGAGAGCAGTTATTAGTATCTGATTTAGTGTTTATGGTATTTGTAGCCGGGGAGTTCCAGAGAAGCAGTCAGCCAATTTTAGATTTAGCATCTTAGCAACCAGCGTTACGAGGTGAGTTTCCTCCTAGTGGGAATGAGTCTACGGCCACAATGCCGGCCCGTTTAGTTAGCAGTAATTTTGGACTTCGTTCCGATGCAGTAGTTTAGTGTGCTTGATGTCTTGGTGATTCAAGCATGTCTTCGTGTTATGTGTTCCGAATTTCGGTCCGATGTAGTATGCAGATATGTGTTTATGATAGTAGTTATGATTATGCTAAGCTATGTTCAGACAGTTTCCGGACTTTGGTCCGATGCAGAGGGCAAGGCCTTGGTTAGTTCCGGACTTCGGCTCGATGCAGTTTCCAGAGTTCAGTCCGATGCAAAAGGCAAGGCCCTGGTTAGTTCTGGACTTCGGTCCGATGCAGTTTCCGGACTCCGGTCCGATGCAGTGGGCAAGGCACAGTAGTTGGTTTATATGTTATTGTATGGTATCTGGTAGCTTGGGGAAGCTCACTAAACTTTGTGCTTACAATTTCAGTTTTTGGTTTCAGGTACTTCCGCTAGTAAGGGGAAGAGCTTGGGATGATGGCATGGCACACACCATAGCTTCAGTTTATCCTAGGAGTTTATTTGATATTTTTTTGATATGTTTTGACAACAATTGAATTGATACATTCACTTTTACATTTTGAGATATACGATTCGTAGTTTTATTAAATGTTAGATGATTTTATGATTTGATAATGTTTTAAAAACAAAATTTTTGGGTTGTATTTTTGGGATGTTTCACAATGAAAGCAGTAGGAGCACACGATATAAATATGATCTTTGGAATCATTCGAGATTGATTTACCTAGAACTGAACTCGAGCGTCCAGCTCCTTCGTTTATTGAGATTCTCTTGGTCTGAATTCTTGTTGTTGTTGTAGTTGTAGTTGTAGTTGTCGAAGGCTTTGGTAAAAATGTTGGGATTTGAGTGCTTATGAATTTTCCCATAACAACACCCGTGTCTTCAACTGAAACTTTCGATGACCAAACCCATTTATCCCTCTTATCTCCCCTTGCAAAATATGTACTGCACGTTCAGCATTGGTTAGGAGTCCAAGAAAAAAATTCCTTATGGGATTAAGTTCAGCCTTGATGCTTGACTCAATATTCAAAACCATTTGAGAAATGGATTCTTAAGAAATGGAAGACCGAGTCAAAAACATATTTTTGATGTCAACCAAAAATTCTTCAACTTTGTGAAAGACCTTTTCTGAAACATCCTAAAATTGGTCCTAACATTTTTTGATTTTAATAATAAATAAAGTAGTAATGCCAATATCATCCGATCATTTAAACAGGCATATACATCTATTGTCATAAAATTAGAATAAAACATCAAATATGGAATCCCAATGGTATGTGCGGTGCAGTCATCCAGAGTTATTCCCTTTGGAACCAAAAGTACCTGAAATGTAAACTAAAAAACCGTAAGCACAAAGCTTAGTGAGTTCCCCAAAATACCTCATACAAAACATACATTAAACATACAATGGGCCCCGCCCAGTCATCGGACCCAGTCAGGTCATTGGGCCTCCCCCGGTCATCAAACTCCGTCTGGTCATCGAGCAGAGCTCAGAAA
Organism: Lactuca sativa; assembly: GCF_002870075.4. Taxonomy (NCBI): domain Eukaryota; kingdom Viridiplantae; phylum Streptophyta; class Magnoliopsida; order Asterales; family Asteraceae; genus Lactuca; species Lactuca sativa. Next base: position 30,180,107 of record NC_056624.2, on the reverse strand, counting down.
GCATATAAACAAATACACAGATAATACACATAACATACAGATAGTCATCGGGCTCCACCCGACATGGGACCTTAGTCCACTAGCATAAAATATAGGTACATGCAAGAGTCACAAACACAACTAGCATACTATCTATGACATCCCGGAATTTAGGGCATAGATTTCAAACGACTAAATTACGGGAAATTTATTTGTAATTTAACTCATTCAGTTTTAAGTGCATGTAATGAAATATAGATGAGTTAATTTCAATTATTATATAATATCTGATGATATTTTTATGCCCAAAAGTGTAAACTGGTAACCAAATCAAACCGCTCAACTGCATCGCTAATTAATGTGTCTAAAAACTGAAAGTTAGCATTAATCAGTTTTCAGAAAAAACAAACATTAAAATATGATAGTAGATGTTCCCTTTTTTCCGAAAATATAAAGAATGTCAAAAACGGAGTTTGTATGCAAAATATACGACCGTTTTAAGAAAACATACAAGAAAACACTGTTTCCTTTAATCCTGTAAAACTGAATCGAACCATTGAGGCACTTATGCTTTGCCGACAGGATTTCCGAGAGCATTTTTGGACTCATGATATAATATATTATTTAATTGCACACTCGAAATAATTTTTACGAAAATATTTACAAAAGTTGCGAAAACGGACACCGCAAACCGTAAAGATGCAAAACTTCAAACGCAATTTTCCGGAGATCCATAACTCAAAAAATTAATCCGTTTGATGTCCTGGAATCCTTGAATTATACTCTATTTAAGGTGCTTTCCTAAAAAAATCCCCAATCCACGAATCCCGAGGTATAACCCAAAAAATTAATCCATTTCATGTTTTAGACATGAAATAGAGGTATAACCCCATGTGGGGCCCACATGGTGTAAAGGACTCAAAAACCTGATCCTCTTCCCGCTGGTATAAACCCATTCCACATCTTATTCTTTGTGTAGTACAATAGATAGGTGTAGGAGTATGGGTTCTTTATATGTGAATATGCATTTTTAGTATAAATACACGCATAAGCAGCCTCCAAAAGCCATCTCTTCTTTTCACTCTCTTACTCTATATCTATCTCTCGGGTACCCTCTAAACAACAAAGAAACCACCATAACCCACCATCCAAAACCACCACCAAACCCTCCAACCCCTTCCTTATAACCCTCTTAAACACCACCAACCTCCTCAGCCTTCAATTTGGTCGGAAATACAAGAAGAAACCGGCAGCAGGAGGCTGCCAGCCACCACCAAACTCCACTGAAAAAACCCCTGCTGCCACCTTAAAACACCCACTGCCACCATCCAAAAGCTTCATCCCTAAACTGAGATTGCTATTAATTTCAATCCCTAAAAACATCTCCACACTTCCTGCATTGGCATATAGTTGAAAGAAGGAAGAACGAAGGTAGCAGCACCGAACTGCCACCTCCGTCAGTCTCCCGTCGCAGCTCCTAGCCACCATCAACACCGCCGGTTTCTGCTGCTACTCCGCCTCTGTGAGTTATTGCCACCCTTCCTTTCATTTTCTTTTGTTCTCGTCGATTTAAAGAAATCAAGGACCACCGTATATATATTTTGGTCGTGCTTTTGGTGTATCACGAAAATGAAGAAGACGAACAGGAGGTTTCCCTCCTGTTTATGAATCAGATACACAAACATGCACAGGATTTTGCCACATACAGTCCCCCAACTATGATATTGTCCAGGTTCAACCCTTCACTCCCAAAAACTGTTTTTAAATTAGGTCCTAAGCCCTAAACATACATTTGAAATATTCACAATCTACCGAAATCTCGAAAAATCCTTTCAATAGAAGCTCAAAATGTTAAAATAGAAATTTCATAAATTTATTTTTACATATATATATATATATATATATATATATATATATATATATATATATATATATATTTTTATATTTGACTGTTGTCAAATCTTAAATTATAAAATTGTATTTTGATTTAAATAAATTTTTGGAATTTATTTAAATATTTTGGAAAATAATAAATTAAAATTGTAAATACAATTTATTTAAATTGGGTATTTAAATAAAATTTTGGCTTAATAAAGTCATTATACTTAGCCAAAAAATACTCAATCATTTACATATATTAATTTATGATTATCAATCATTAAGGTGAGTGTTACGGCCCCTGTTTTATACTTTTACATTTGGGGGAGGATAAATGTGCTAAATAATATAAATTACTCAAAAATATTTTTATACATTTTGTGTGACATCCCCAAAATCATGGCTAGAAAAGACCGATTTCATTTATGCTTTTTGAAATAATTTCAGAGTAAATCCTTTTGATTTAAAAGAGTTGCGGAATTTGTTCCCAAAGCAAAATATGATAAAATAATATTTATCAAAGCATTTCATCAAGAGATGCATTTTCATTATATAATCAAAACTCGGGATGTCGTGTTCCCATACAGACCAATAAGCATAAACGATAACATTACAAGTCATTCAACAAATATATACATATACAGACTTGTAAACAAAACAACTTGATGATTCATCCATCTTATGCCCTCGCGCCACTTCCTGTAATGTCAAATAAGACTGAGTGGGTCAGGCTTGGGAGCCTGGTGAGCATATAGGGTATTCAACCACAATAAATAATTATATTTAATTTCACCAACCAACAATAACCCGATTACCCATTCTCGTTATCCTCACTTTACGTCCCTAAAATAACATCTATCTCAAGGGACCTAATCTAGGATTTTCATCGGGATGGACATTACTGCTAAGGGGTTTTCTCAACAATAGATATCCTAAAGGCAACGATGAGGAGGATAGAGTACACCGATCAAAACACATCGTTCACAACACCTACAGGTTATGAACCTGCTAGCATTTCACAAGACTGTCTAGAAAGTGTCTGTGGTCGTTATCCATACTCCGCTAGATAAGTAGATCAACAACAACAACATTGAGGCCTCTCATCTGGTTATCACACACCAACTATCTACCCATGTTTTACCCAACATATTAGTAGATAAAAATATATATTTTTATACATAGTTTAAAACCTGTATAGCATTCTCAAACAATACATATTCCAATCAACAGATGAGACACATATACCTAACACGTATTTCATAGAGAATAAATCATATCTATGAGATAGAAGAAAGTGAATATACATTCACGCATATAACAACAAAATATACACCTAACATGTATTTCGTATAAAATACTTCATAATTATGTGTTAGAAGAAGGTAACTACACACTCACTTGATCAGAAGATGATCAGATAGCACTACGACTTGCAGAAGTAGTATTCTTCAGTAGATCTGGAAGATCTTTACAAAAACCGGGCTTCTCGCGAGCAGAGCTTCGGCTCGGGAATTGCACTTCTCGGGATCTTCGGAACTTGCTCTGGGGCACGGGATTGATATCGGGGCTTCGGGGTTTAATTGGCACGCAAATCGATGCAAAACGGGAGAAAGAGAAGAGAATTTGGTAAATGGAGTCGGCTGCCCTCGCATGCCCTTTTATAGGAGGCTGAGGCCTCGCAGTACGCTGGGCGTATTGCTTTACGCGGGGCGTACGCCTCCAAAATCGTCACTGCTTACGTATCCGAAGAACTCGAGTGCGAGGCGCGTCATGCTTCGCTGGACGCTGGGCGTACAGCCCTACGCTGGGCGTAACTCGGATAAGTCCGGTGACTCCCCTTCGGATAATGTCGAATTTAATAATTAAATTTTAATTTTAATTATTTAATAAACTTCGAAAATTCATATCTTCTTCATACGAACTCCGTTTTCGACGTTCTTTATATCCACGCATAGGTGAGACTACGCTCTACAACTTTCGTTTAGACTCCATCGGCTAATTTTGAATTATTTTTTATTATTTATTTTTAGTAGGCCGGGACAAGAAAACTCCGTTATAAATTCATAACTTCTTCATCCGACGTCCGTTTTCGTCTGTCTTTTCACCAATGCGCTACTATCAACGAGATCTTCGATTCTCGTTTAGATTGTTTCAACCAACAATCTCTCGATCTCGAATCGAGTATTCGGGCTGCATGCTGCTAAGTCGAAACTTCGAAAATCATAACTTCCTCATATGAAGTCAGATTTGGGCATTCTTTTTATGCATGCTCTCGGTTTAATGAACTCTACAACATTCGTTTAGATCACTAAGGCTAAATATAGCTTTAACGTAAATTTCACTTTTTACATCATTCAGCGTTGCCGGTTCCATCGCGAAACTTCGACAGGTCATAACTTCTTCGTTATAACTCGAATTTCGACATTCTTTATATATTCGGAAACCTCGTTCCGACTACTACAACATCATACATAGATATCAGCTTTATCTAACATTTTATTTTGACTCTTATTTTTATTCTCAATTACATTAAGACGCACAATTAAGCACATATAATACTTAAATAATACACTTTTATTATTTCAAAACGGGTTACAAAGGTTAACCTAGACTATTATATCAACATTAATGACAAGCCCAGAAACACAGGCGTTACAATTCTCTCCACCTTAGAATGATTCCGTCCCCGGAATCACACATCAACAAACAAATGCGGATAGCGACCCATCATGTCACTCTCCATCTCCCAGGTGAGATTCGGCCCATTCGTGTGTTTCCATCAGACAAGCACTAACTCGACCATCTTGCGTCGCAACTTCTTAGTCTTTCAGTCAATGATTGCCTCTGGTTCTTCAATCAACCTTTTGTTCTCATCGATTCTCAACTCCGAAAGTGGAATCATGTCGGGAACTTCTCCCGTGAACTTCCTCAAATAACACACATGGAAAGTGTTATGAATTCCATTCAGTTCTTCTGGTAGTTCGAGCTTGTAAGCTTGGTTCCCAATCCTCTGAAGAACTTTAAACGGTCCAATAAACCTTGGACTTTATTTTCCCCTTTTACCAAATCTTATAAGTCCCTTCCACGGTGAGACTTTAAGCGAAACCGAATCTCCAACTTCAAAAGTCATCGGTCTTCGCTTGTTATCAACATAACTCTTTTGACGATCCTGAGCTGCTAACATTCTTTCACTAATTATTTTCAATTTTTCAGCAGTTTGATGGACTATCTCCGGTCCCATAAACTGCTTTTCCCCAGCCTCAAGCCAACAAGACGGCGTACGACACTTCTGTCCATAGAAAGCTTGATAAGGTGCCATCTTAATGCTCGAGTGGAAACTATTATTGTAGCAAAATTCTACCAAAGGTAAATGTTCATCCCAATTACATTGGAATTCCAGAGTACATGCTCTCAGCATATCTTCAAGTGTTTGTATCATCCGTTCGCTCTGACCATCAGTCTGTGGATGGTAAGCTATACTTAAACACAACTTGGTACCCAATTCCTCTTGTAGACTTTTCCAAAATCACGAGGTGAAATGGATGTCACGATCTGACACAATCGTTAATGGAACACCGTGAAGCCTCACAATTTCCTTCACGTAAGGATTCGCAAGATTATCCATAGACCATTTCTCCTTGGCTGCTATGAAATGCGCACTCTTAGTGAATCGATCAACGACCACCCAAATCATGTCGTGACCATTCTTTGTTATGGGTAGTTTAGTGACAAAATCCATAACAATGTCTTCCCATTTACCCATAGGCACAGGTAAAGGTTCTAAACTCCCATATGGTTTATGATGTTGTGTCTTGACTCTCGCACAAGTCACACACTCGGCCACATACTTTGCAACATCAAGCTTCATCGTCGGCCACCAGTAGTAGGGTTTCAGGTCCCTATACATTTTAGTGCTACCGGGATGAATCGAGTACATGGTCTTGTGAGCTTCTTCCATCAGAAGATCTCTGACTCCTCCTGTCTTAGGTATCCAAATTCGATCCTGGGACACCTTCAGTCCATGACTGTTCATACCGAACACCAACGTCTTTCCCAAACGTTCTTCCTTTCAGTCATTCTTCTCAGAAGCTTCCTCTTGAGCTTTCTTTATACTTTCCACAATGGTCGAGACAACTTCAATTCTCAACGCTCTTGGCCTCTTTCTTTCAAGATTGACTTTCCGACTGAGGGCATCAGCAACAACATTTTCTTTACCGGGGTGGTAAAGTATCTTGCAGTCGTAGTCCTTGAGTAATTCCAGCCAGCGTCGTTGCCTCATATTCAATTCTTTCTGATTAAAGAGATTTTGGAGACTCTTATGATCAGTGAAAAGTTTGCACTTCGTGCCATAGAGGTAATGCCTCCATATCTTTAGAGCGAAAACTACCGCAGCCAACTCCAAATCATGATTCGGGTAGTTCTTTTCATGCTCTTTCAATTGTCGAGACGCATATGCGATCACCTTATCTCTTCGGGTCAAAACACAACCCAATCCAATACCAGACACATCGCTATAAACAACGAAGTCTTCAACTCCATCGGGTAGACAAAGTATCAGTGTCTCGCATAGTTTCTTCTTTAGCTTCTCGAATGCTTCTTTATGCTTATCACTCCAAGCATAAGTAGCTCCTTTGTGGTTCAAAGCTGTCAATGGACTAGCGATCGAAGAAAAGCCTTGGATAAACCTTCGGTAATATCCGGCTAATCCCAAAAAGCTTCAGATCTCCGTGGGACTTTTTTGGTTGTTCCCACTTCATTGCAGCTTCAATCTTTGTTGGATGAACCATTATCTCTTCTTGGTTGACCACGTGACCCAAGAATTGCACTTCTCGAATCTAAAAATCACATTTGGAGAACTTCGCATACAGCTTCTCCTTCTTCAAAACTTCTAACCCTTCTCGCAAGTGTCTGCCATGCTCCTCTTGACTTTTCGAATAAATCAGAATGTCATCTATGAACACTATCACAGATTTATCTAGGAACGGATTACAAACCCTGTTCATTAAATCCATGAATGTTGCTGGAGCATTGGTTAGTGCAAACGACATAACCAAAAACTCGTAGTGCCCATATCGTGTTCTAAATGCAATCTTCTCTATATCCTGCTCTCTTACTTTCTGCTGATGATATCCTGACCTAAGATCGATCTTCGAGAAATAGCTCGAACCTTGAAGTTGGTCGAACAGGTCATCAATCCTCGGCAATGGATATCTATTATTTATTGTTTCCTTGTTCAACTCTCTGTAATCAATACACATTCTCATACTTCCGTCCTTCTTCTTTACAAATAGCACCGAAGCTCCCCAGGGTGATAAACTAGGTCTAACAAAACCTTTGTCCAATAACTCCTGAAGTTGCATCATCAGCTCCTTCATCTCCGTCGGTGCTAGTCAGTAAGGTTCTTTTGCTATTGGCGTCGTCCCTGGTAACAAGTCTATTCTAAACTCCACTTGTCTATCAGGCGGTATTCCGGGAAGATCTTTGGGAAATACTTCCGGATAATCACATACGACAGGAATGCTCTGCATCGCCTTTTTCTCCTTCTTAGCATCTATCACAAATGCTAGATACGACGTACATCCTTTGGCTAAACACTTTCTGGCTTTCATCAATGAAATGATTCCAGAATTTACTCTGCGTTTATCTCCATACACCATAAACGACTCTTTCCCAGGCGGGTCTACCTTTACAATCTTCTTCTTGCACAATATCTCGGCGTCATTGGCGCTAAGCCAATCCATTCCCAACACGATGTCGAAACCCTTAAGTTCTATAGGCAATAATTCCTCGTGGAACTTATTCCCATTTAAGTCAATTAAGGTGTTTTTCATACGATGGCTAACAGGTACAAACTTGCCACTAGCAACTTCGACTAATAAGGCATTATCTAGTCTATTAACAGGCAAAGCTAGTTTCCTACCAAATTCATGCGAAATAAAGGAGTAGTTGGCTCCAGAATCAAATAAAATTTGGGCATGCAATGTGTTTACGAGAAAGGTACCTGAAGCGACATCAGCTTCATCTTTAGTAGCTTCTAGTATCATCTGGAATGCTCTCGCCTTCGGCTTTGGCGGAATGTTGGGTCTTTCTGCCTCCTTCTTTTTCGGGCAGTCCCTCGACATGTGTCCCTCCTCACCACAACCATAGCAAACTTTCTTAGAGAGGGTGCATTCATTGGCATAATGCCCTGGCTTTCCACATTTGAAACATGTGGCCACCACTTCACATTTCCCATGATGCTTCCTCTTACATTTGTCGCACCACTTGGCTTCGCCTCCACCTCCCCTCGAACCAGACATCAAGAACTTGTTTTTCTTGTTGGACCCTGAAGTTCCATCGAACTTTCTCTTTTAACCAACCGCTATCCTCCCTAGACCCTTTTCCTTCTGCTGGGCCTCCACATTCTTAGATGCTCGAACAGCTGTTTTCAGAGTAGTTACCATCTTGACTGTCGGGCCAAAGTTGGCAGGCAGTCCATTAGCGAACCTCTCAATCTTGGAGAGTTCCGGTAGCACTAGGTACGAAAATAACTTCATTTTCTTAGTGAATGCAGTAGCATAGTCATCTATGCTCGTCCTCCCCTTCTTCAAGTTTTGGAACTCATTGTTCAGATCAATCAGATCTATCTCTGAATAATATTGCACCCTTAACTGTTCCAAGAACTCCTCCCATGACATTTTCAGGGCTTCTCCTCGTGGCATAGTCTCTGCCAGCAACTTCCACCAACTCAAGACTCCAGTCTTCAGTTGTCTAACTGCAAAGACGGTCTTCTGTTTGTTGCTATAGTCGCAACTTTCAAATACCATCTCCATTTCGGAGATCCAATCCATAATCTGAACAGGCTTCGGGCTTCCAGAAAGACTTGGCGGCTTGGCGCCCAAGAAATTCTTGTACATTCGCCCATCCTTGTTGTTTCTCCTTTCCGGATTGTTCCTTCGTTCTCCTTGAGTCCCAACTTGACTCATAATGTGACTATTGTTCACTTTCTCCGATTGCTCGGGAATCAATTCAGGTTCCTCGATGGGCATGATAGGTTTGTCCCTATTATCATGCAACATCTGTTGCATCTCATCCCTTTGTTTAGCTAACATAGCGCGAACCATGGTGTGCACCCCATCCATTGTTATTGGTTCTGGTGCTGCTGCTACAATAGATATTTGCTCAATCACTGGCGGTTGATTCCTGTTTTCATCCGCGTTTCCAAAGCCACTCCTGGTTCTTACCATTTTTGATCCACACACCGAATAAGGTGAAATTAGATCCTCATCCATGATAGATAATTAAATCATCCTTATCACTCCGAAACATTTACATGTTAGTTCTCATATCGTAGACGTACGCTTAGAATCCTACACACATAAGGTTTCCAGATCCGGTTGGCAACAAACCATAGATCCGAACAAATAATATCATATATGGCAACATATAACATTTAGCATATAAAAGCATTTTAGGCAGCTTCCTAAAATATACAAGTGCTCGTGTCTATGATATATCAGACACACATCTCACAATCTCCATTTAGCATTCTAAGTTTAAGTCTAGAAATCCTACAAATTCTTAGTTCGCTTAAACTAATGCTCTGATACCAACTGTGACATCCCCAAAATCACGGCCAGAAAAGACTGATTTCATTTATGCTTTTTGAAATAATTTCAGAGTAAATCCTTTTGATTTAAAAGAGTTGCGGAATTTGTTCCCAAAACAAAATATGATAAAATAATATTTATCAAAGCATTTCATCAAGAGATGCATTTTCATTATATAATCAAAACTCGGGATGTCATGTTCCCATACAGACCAATAAGCATAAACGATAACATTACAAGTCATTCAACAAATATATACATATATAGACTTGTAAAAAAAACAACTTGATGATTCATCCATCTTTTGCCCTCGCGCCAGTTCCTGTAATGCAAATAAGACTGAGTGGGTCAGGCTTAGGAGCCTGGTGAGCATATAGGGTTTTCAACCCATAATAAATAATTATATTTAATTTCACCAACCAACAATAACCCGATTACCCATTCCTGTTATCCTCACTTTACGTCCCTAAAATAACATCTATCTCAAGGGACCTAATTTAGGATTTTCATCGGGATGGACATTACTGCTAAGGGGTTTCCTCAACAATAGATATCCTAAAGGCAACCATGAGGGGGATAGAGTACACCGGTGAACACATCATTCGCAACACCTACAGGTTATGAACCTGCTAGCGTTCCACAGGACTGTCTAGAAAGAGTCTGTGGTCGTTATCCATACTCCGTTGAATAACTAGCTCAACAACAACAACACCGATGCCTCTCATCTGTTTATCACACACCAACTATCTACCCATATTCTACCCAACATATTAGTAGATAAAAATATATATTTTTATACATTGTTTAAAACCTGTATAGCATTCTCATTCAATACATATTCCAATCAACAGATAAGACACATACACATAAAACGTATTTCATAGAGAATAAATCATATCTATGAGATAGAAGAAAGTGAATATACATTCATGCATATAACAACAAAATATACACCTAACATGTATTTCGTATAAAATACTTCATAATTATGTGTTAGAAGAAGGTAACTACACACTCACTTGATCAGAAGATGATCAGATAGCACTACGACTTGCAGAAGTAGTATTCTTCAGTAGATCTGGAAGATCTTTACAAAAACCGGGCTTCTCACGAGCAGAGCTTCGGCTCGGGAATTGCAGTTCTCGGGATCTTCGGGGCTTCGGCACGGGATTGATACTGGGGCTTCGGGGTTTAATTGGCACACAAATCGATGCAAAACAGGAGAAAGAGAAGAGAATTTGGCAAATGGAGTCGGCTACCCTCGAATGCCCTTTTATAGGAGGCTGAGGCCTCGCAGTATGCTGGGTGTACTGCTTTACGCGGGGCGTACGCCTCCGAAATTGTCACTGCTTACGTATCCGAAGAACTCGAGTGCGAGGCGCATCATGCTTCCCTGTACGCTGGGCGTAACCCGGATAAGTCCGGTGACTCCCCTTCGGATAATGTCGGATTTAATAATTAAATTTTAATTTTAATTTTTGTAATAAACTTCGAAAATTCATATCTTCTTTATACGAACTCCGTTTTCGACGTTCTTTATATCCACGCATAGGTGAGACTACGCTCTACAACTTTCGTTTAGACTCCGTCGGCTAATTTTGAATTTATTTTTTATTATTTATTTTTAGTAGGCCGGGACTAGAAAACTCCGTTATAAATTCATAACTTCTTCATCCGAAGTCCGTTTTCGTCTGTCTTTTCACCAATGCGCTACTATCAACAAGATCTTAGATTCTCATTTAGATTGTTCCAACCAATAATCACTCGATCTCGAATCGAGTATTTGGGCTGCATGCTGCTAAGTCGAAACTTCGAAAAATCATAACTTCCTCATACGAAGTCAGATTTGGGCGTTCTTTTTATGCATGCTCTTGGTTTAAAGAACTCTACGACATTCGTTTAGATCACTAAGGCTAAATATCTCTTTAACATAAATTTCACTTTTTACATCATTCAGCGTTGTCGGTTCCATCGCGAAACTTCGACAGGTCATAACTTCTTCGTTATAACTCGGATTTCGACATTCTTTATATATTCAGAAACCTCGTTCCAACTACTACAACATCATACAAAGATATTAGCTTTATCTAACATTTTATTTTGACGCTTATTTTTATTCTGAATTACATTTAGTTGCACAATTAAGCACAAAACATATAATACTTAAATAATACAGTTTTATTATTTCAAAACGGGTTACAAAGGTTAACCTAGACTATTATATCAATATATATATATATATATATATATATATATATATATATATATATATATATATATAGATCTATATGGGGTCGACAACCCCACCTGCTATTGCTAGCTACAACCATCGACTGATCAATCGTAGCAGGTGATATGTGTTTACGATTGTTACTACGACATCCAATGAAGCGTCGTAGGGAGGGGTACTTTTCATCCATAAATCGATTATAGAACTCACTAAAAACATTAACACGAATCTCTCTCACTTTTTCACAACCATAGGTTTGGTTGCTTTCAGAACTATTTTTAAGTATAGTGGTTACTTAAAAGCATGGATTTATTTATAAAAATACTTTTTAGTATAGTGGTTACTATTTTTAAGTATAATGGATATAGTGGTTACTATTTTTAAGAATTATTTTTAAGTATAGTGGTTACTTTCATGAAGTTATTACAAACACGTTATCTTTAAAAGCATGGATTTATTTATAAAAATACTTTTTAGCTTTTAAAGACTCATGACAAGCATTGTTTCAACTATTGTTATAAAAGAAAAATACTTTTGGACTTTTGAAAGTATTATTATTGCTGCTAGCAGAAAACATGTGACTCTCACTAACCTCGTGTTTATTTTCAAAATACATGTATTCTCAGGAAATCAGTGAAATTTCAGGCACACTCAGACGATGGAAAACATGGGTCGCAAGTACTTTAACTTTCTATTTTTGAACTGTTATGCCTAACTGTTAAGGCAAACTCGTATTATTATTATATTATTATATGTAACAACCTTGTATGAAAACATAAAGTTGTAATACAAATTCTATTTTGTTCATTGTTATAATTATGTTGTATATTCAATTTATCTGTGATTCCATGAACTTAGTCACACAGCCCAGCGTGTTCCGCCGTCTCGGCCGGGGGTGTGACAGATTGATATCAGAGCGAAATTGCCTATAGAGAACTCATATCCTCGAAAGAGGAATACAACTATAGCAACTAGCTTCTAATAAAAGTATTATTAATAATAAAACTAGTTCTCGACTACTTACGGTACGGGGAATCTGGTTTGGAGGGCCGCTTGGGTTGCTGGATTCAGAAGTGCTTGAATGCCAAAATGATCCTGCTCTCCGGTGCTTCATGTCTGGCCCTTGTCTGTGGTCGGTAGTTGGGAAGTACAAAACAAAGATTAATAATACTACAAACCCCACCAACCTTAATATATAAGAGTTTATATATATACTTTGACCCGCGATGAAAACACTTAATAAAAATTCTAAACATCCCTTCAACTAAAACTACCAACTCAACCCTTTAGGTCAAGCGCCTCAAGTAAAGGTTAGTACCGTACATAAGCCATACCACAAATAAACCTGGAACATGCGCCTATGTTATTTATGGTCAGGCCGGTGCACATCCAACCTTGAGCAAGGAGTTTGACAGACTACAACGGTTAAGTGTTTTAGAGATTGAAGAATGTTCTCCAGATTCGATGTAGCAACCTAGTACCTTAGAATCAATATATACATTTTAAAACACTAATAAATTTCAAAATCATTAGCAATTATGATCCCCTTCTATCATTCGGAAATCTAGAGGATTTCTGCACCAATCACCTTTCCCATCATTCGAAAATCTAGAGGATTTCTTAACCAATCACCTTTCCCCTGTCATTGGAAAATTAGTAGGATTTCAGGATTCAGTCTCACTTTATGACTTGAAAATCAATGGGATTATAGGAATAAATGAAATTAAATTTTTACATGCCTGTTATAATTAAGTAGTACGAACAAATTAAGTGTATCTTTTCTAAACGTTTAGGGCAATGCCTCGACGAAAAGAACCACGAGTTCGTCCGCCACCGATTCCCTGAACTAACAGGAGAAGTGCTCTAGAAATAACTCAAACAACAGGAGGAACTCCAGACCCTAAAGAAGCCCCAAGCGCGACAAATAACCAACAAAATTTCCAGATGGATCCCACTATGATGCAAAACATGCTTGCACAAGGGATTCTTACGGCCTTGGCGACTTATGAGGCTGCTCAAAATGGAAATATTGGAAATAGAGGAAGTGGTACTCTTGCAGTTTCCCAAAGCAATCCCAAAAGCTGCTCATACAAATAATCCATGGCTTGTAAACCCCGATCCTTCTACGGAACTGAAGGAGTTGTTGGTTTGTCCCAATGGATAGAATAGATTGAAGTTGTCTTCCATATCAGCTCTTGCCCAGATGACTGCAAGGTAAAGTATGCTACATGCACACTGATGGATTTCGCCTTAACTTGGTGGAATAACCATGCAAAGAACATGGGAATTGCTGAAGCCTATGCCATGGGATGGAAACAGCTAAAACAAATGATGACCAAGGTGTATTGCCCACGATAGGAGATTCAGGCACTGGAACAAGAGCTACAGAATCTAACCATGCAAAGATCATAGGTAGCTGCTTATACCTCGCGATTCGAAGATCTTGTAACTCTTTGTCCAGGGATGGTGCCCTCAGAAGACAAAAAGACGGAAAGATACATTTAGGGACTAGCATCGCCAGTCCAAGGTCTGGTTACTAAATCCAGACCCTCTACTTTTGACAGCGCCAAGCAACTAACCTATGAGCTAACTGAGCAATGCATCCGACGGGGCACCATGACCCAATCAAAGGAGAAGGATGGAGTTGGGAGTACTAAAAGGAAGTTCCACGGAAAGCAAAAGGGAAACTTCAAGCGCCGCAAGCCAAACCCAGAGCCTGTAATAATGTATGATGCAGTCACAACTACTCCCACTCCAGCAAAGCCCTACGCTGGAGCTCTACCTAGCTGCCCCAAGTGTAACTATCATCATGTTGGATACTGCATGATTTGTGGAAACTGCAAATTAAGAGGTCATACTGCCAGATTTTGAAAAAAAGAACCCAAACAACACAGCCTCAAAGATTAACGCGAGAGAAAGTCGAACCTACTTCGAGTGCAACCAACCGGGACATTTCAGGAAAGATTGTCCTAAGCTGAATAGATAGGGTGGTCAAGGAAGGGCATGTGTGATAGGTACGGGAGACGCACGCCAAGAACCAACTGTGGTTACCGGTACGCTTCCTATCGATAATATTTATGCTTCCGTATTATTTGACACTGGTGCCGATAAGAGTTTTATTTCCCACAAGTTTAGAAAAATGATAAATCATGAATCATACAAACTCAAAAACGCTTACACGGTAGAAGTAGCCAATGGTCAAATAGAAAGCACCTTAGAAATACTCACTAGCTGCCTTCTCACCCTGAATAATCACGTGTTCTCTGTCGACCTAATACCGATGACCATTGGAAGTTTTAATGTAATGATCGGGATGGATTGGTTATCGACCCATCGAGCGGAGATTTTATGTTACGAAAAGGTTGTGTGATTACCCTTACCAAATGATGAAGTGCTTTTGATTTATGGAGACAAGGCAGGGAAGAACTTAAGAGTCATTACTTGCCTGAAGGCAAGGAAGTATTTGCAGAAGAGATGCTACGCTCTCTTGGCCCACTTGGTGGATACGCAAGACAAGGGTAAGGAAATCAAAGACATACTGCAAGTGTGCGACTAAGCGGACGTATTTCCAGAAGACCTACCTGGAGTACCTCCAGTCCGACAGGTTGAGTTTCGAATCGACCTTATCCCAGGTGCAGCACCAGTGGCACGATCTCCTTATCGTGTGGCTCCATCAGAAATGCAAGAACTATCTAGTCAACTTCAAGAACTTATTGACAAAGGCTTTATCTGGCCAAGCTTCTCTCCATGGGGAGCCCCGATATTATTTGTCAAAAAGTAGGATGGATCGTTCAGTATGTGCATCGACTATTGAGAGTTGAACAAGCTCATTATCAAGAACCGATATCCACTCCCGACGATCGATGACCTGGTCGACCAACTGCAAGGATCCTGCTACTACTCGAAGATCGACCTACGATACGACTATCATCAACTTAGATTTCAAGAAGCAGATATTCCAAAGACGACATTCCGAACTAGATACGACCACTAGGAGTTTCTAGTTATGCCAATTGGACTAACCAACGCACCAGCTATATTCATGGACCTTATCAATCGGGTGTGTAAACCCTACTTGGATAAATTCATGATCATTTTCATCGACGACATATTGAAAGGAATTGTTATGTGTAGGAGTTTAAGAGGAGTAGATCCCGACACTAAGGGAAGTTTAGCTATTGCACGACATTGAGGTGAGTTACCTTCTAGTAGGGGTGGTCTATGGCCATAATGTCGTCCCACCAGTAACAGTTGTTGATAGATGATTATCTTTGCGATAATTATCTAGGTTTGCTACTACCTGATATGTTTTATGTGCTAGCTTGATATGTTATATGTGATAGTGGTAGTAGGAGGGGAATAGTCCCCAAGTTCGGTCGTTAGGACCGAAGGGTAGGACGGGCACCCCAGATATGCCTGACAGTATGCTTATGTTGTGTATTATGAAGTAGTGGTAAGGGGTGAAATAGTCCCCGAAACCGGTCAAGGTAAACTGGAGGGTAGTTTGGACACCCAGATATGCCTGACATGGGTTAGGTTGAGCGCCACGGTATGCTCAGCAGAGTAGGTCGGGCACCCAGATATGACTGACATGGGGTAGGTCGGGCACCCTGGTATGCCTGGTAGTATGTGATATGGTATGTAGTATTATGGGGGCACTAACTATGCTTCGTGCTTATAGATTTCAGTTTTGTTTTCAGGTACCTCTTCATCGAAGGGGAAGGAGTCGGCTCGATAGTAGCGTATCACACACAGGATTTCTACATTACGAGATTCTTGGGATTGTACTCTGACATTGTTACTATTTTTATGATATGTTTTTGAGACATGATGTTATGGTTTTATGAAATGACTTGACTCGATGATTTTTTCTTACAAATGTTTTTCTAAATCGTTATATCAAAAATGAAATTCTTGGTCTTGAAAATCGGGATGTTACCAGTTGATATCAGAGCCTTGGTTTGAGGGATTCAGACACACCTTCGAGGGTTTGAAAGATTTTTACAAGGAAATGGTGTTATAAGTTTTAAGATAAAAAGGTTTTGAGAAAGAATAAGGTGTGTGTTGCGTGCAACCAGCAGAGCTCAAGTAAGTTTTCCCCAAGATAACCATACATGTTATTTTATGTTATTTGATATGATTATGAGAACTGCATGTTAGATTAGGGATAAGGATCTAGGAAGGATGCCTTATGTGCCAAATGTATGAGCTTATTGAATTGCATGCTAGGACTGATTAGTCAACAATATGATAGCCTGATTAGGTTATGCTTGGTTATGGTTACTCAATGCAAGAATTTTGCTTTCTTTGTGCTTATGGGGTCCTAGCAAGCTTAAACTAACTAGTAAACAAATATGCTAAAGTTATATATTACAAGGACTGAATAATTTCAGAAGGTTAGGTTTAGCCCTATTGCGCAGCTCTTGTTTGAGTCCTAACCGTTGTAGGGAGGGACCTCTCATTCAAAGAATTATCTGGTCTGAGTAATATGTAATTGTATTCGCGAGCTAGTTAGGGAAAGGTAGCAGGGACTTCTTATGCAGCTGATGGCGGAAAGTAGGTCGGAGAGTAGCCTAGGGCAAGCCGGTCTGAATAAAGTACAAATAAATGTGGAAGGTAGTATAGGCCTGCACTACAAAAAGCAGAGGATCCATACTCGAGTCAAGGAGGGCTGAGATAGAACCAAGGAACTTGTAGTATGTGAGACCTCTCGAGGTTATGTGCGATCCAGACATGTTTATGTTTTGTTTTAGAATGGTGATCACACGTCATGAAGCAGGAAGTTCAGGGTCAGGATTAGGCTCAGGATCAGTTTCGGGTACCCTTGAGGTGACCCTGGTTATTTTCGGGCTACGCGAGTTCATTGCATCGGAGATCACAGGAGGTACCCTTTAGGTGACCCTGGTTATTTTCGGGTTGATCAAGGAAGGGATCATTGAGATGATGGAGGAACGCCTGAGGGCCTTCAGGAGCGACATGGCATCCAGCCAGTCCGGGTCGCACATACTCTCCTTCAAGGAATTCATAGGGAGTGGTGCCCCATATTTCCATGGGGTTAAGGACCCCATTGTGGCCAGGAGATGGAATGTAGACATGGAGTCTGCTCAGTTGACGAGCTTCTGCCCTGAGGGGTCGAAGGTCCGATATGTTGCAGGTTGTTTGAGGGACAGAGTTAGATATTGGTGGGAGGCAGTTAGTAATTCGCTAGGAGCCCCATCCATTGAGGCTATAACCTGGTCAGACTTTATGACTAGTTTTAGAGCCGAGTTTGTGCTGGCTGTAGAGCTTCAACAGCTGGCCAGGGAGTTTCTTGATATGACGACTGAGTCGGTGGCGGAGATTACCGCCAAGTTTAGGGAGAGGGCCTTACTGGTGCCTCAGTACGTCAGGGTTGAGGAGATTTGGAAGACCCGCTACCACGCCATGCTGAGGGCTAACATTTGGAAACATGTCAGCTACTCGGCATGCCCGACTTTGGATGACATGATTGCGAGGGAGAGGAGAGTGAGATTGACATTAAGCACCTCATGAAGAGGAAGGAAGAGACTGGGCAGGTGACAGGGGGTTTTTGAAAAGAAAACCAAGGGAGTCGACACGAGGTCGAAGGGCCATAAGGGCCGGAGCTACTGCGGGAGATGCGGCAAGCCACATAAGGGAGCTTGTAGGGATGGGGAGTCAGGGTGCTATAAGTGCTGATAGATGGGGCACTTTAGAAAGGATTGCACTAACCTTACCCCCACTTTCCAGACTTCAGACCTAATCTGTTTTCATTGCAATCAGAAGGGCCACAAAAAGGCCAACTGACCGAGATTGATACCAATCGCGCCAGTGGCGGTGCCAGCTCTAGAAACCTTGCTGATTATGGATGGTCGGCTGGGAAAGACAGAGACTCTAGTGGTGAGGAGTCGAACCTTCCAGTTGACTGCCGAGGAGGCACGCGCTACACCTGATGTGCTGACGGGTATGTTTCATCTCCCTATCTCTTGATATATGTTAGTTGGATATTTATGTCTCATGTTTATATGTTTTTTTTAAGATCGTTCCATGTGAACGGTATCCCAGTACATGTGTTATTTGACTCGGGGGCTACCCAATCATTTGTCTCTATTGCTCTTAGCAAGAGGTTTACTGAGTCTTCAGTCATGCTGGATTGTCCTTTAGAGGTCGAGATTGCTGATGACCGATCAGTACACGCATCAGAGGTTTTCAAAGATTGTGTTTTGAGGCTGTATGATGAGCGCTACCTACTGGATTTGGTCCCTATTCCGTTGCGTGGGAACAAGGTTATTATAGGCATGGACTAGTTGAGCCCTAATGGGGAGGTGATCGATTGTATGCAGCAGTCGGTACGTGTCAGGACCCCATGTGGGGGGAGCTGGTGATTCAGGGCGAGAGGCCATAACATGGACTTGTTATGTGTTCAGCAGCGAGGGCTAGGCGCTACCTTCAGCAGGGTTGTGCAGGGTACGTTGCCTACGTCATGGATACTCGGGAGACATGCAAGGTGACTGTGAGTGATGTGCTAGTGGTGCGAGAGTACCCGAATGTGTTTCCAGAGGAGTTGCATGGGATACCTCCGGAGGGACATATATAGTTCAAGATCGACCTAGTCCCTGGTGCGGCTCCAATAGCCAAGGAACCATATCGGTTGGCTCCTCCTGAGATGCAAGAGTTGTCTACACAGCTGCAGGAGCTGTTAGACAAGGGATTCAGTACACGGAGAAGTTCACCCTGGGGAGCCCCGATCCTGTTTGTGAAGAAGAAGGATGGGTCGCATCGGATGTGTATAGATTACTAAGAGTTGAACAAGGTAACGATAAAGAACCGTTACCCACTCCCGAGAATTGATGACCTCTTCGACCAGCTTCAGCGAGCATCTTGGTTCTCCAACATAGACTTACGTTAAGGCTACCATCAAATGAGGGTCAGAGACAAGGATGTATAGAAGACTGCTTTCTGGACTCGCTATGGCCACTACGAGTTCGTGGGGATGTTCGGACTCACCAATGCTCATGTCGCATTCATGGACCTCATGAACCGTGCATGCAGACCAATGATGGGTTGGTATGTGATAGTTTTCCTTGATGACATATTAGTTTATTCCAAGACACAGGAGCAACATGAAGAGAACTTGCGAGAGGTGCTGGATACTTTGAGGAAGGAGAGCTTGTACACTAAGTTCTCCAAGTGTGAGTTTTGGTTGCATGAGGTGCAGTTTCTTGGGCACCTTGTCAACCAGAACGGGATTCTGGTCGACCCGGCCAAAGTAGAGGCCATGATGAGATGGGAGGTTCCGACTCTCCATCTGAGATTCGGAGTTTCTTTGGATTGGCAGGCAATTGTCGGAAATTCATTAAGGATTTCTCCAAGATAGCCGTACCTGTAACGTCCGTTGATCTGGGCTAGTCAATTTAGAGATAATAGGGGTCGAAAACGACTTTTTAACAAAAGATTATTTAAAATAAATAATCTTAACTAAGTTTTAGAATACATCTCAAGGGTTCTGTACATATAAATAACGTTGAAATCCGAGTTATAACGAAGAAGTTATGGTCCGTCGAAGTTTTTCTGCAAAACCGGCACGACACTGAGAGACGTAAATAGTGAATTTACTATAGAGGACTTTTTAGCCTTAGTAATCTAAACAAAAGTCATAGAATATGTTAAACTGAGAGCGTCCATAAAAAGAACGCCCAAATCTGACTTCGTATGAGGAAGTTATGAATTTTCTAACATTTGGCATAACAGCGCACGACCCGAAACTCGAATTTTAGTTCGAGCGGTTTTTGGCCTACACGACCTAAATGAAAGTTGAAGATCTCATTAATAGGAACTCAGCGGTAAAAGACAGACGAAAACGGAGTCCGTACGTAGAAGTTATGAATTTTACGCGGACATTTAACAGTATAATCTCATCGTACTGTTAAATTTAAGATCGGTCGAGAATTTGCCGACGGAGTCAAAATGAAAGTTGTAGATTATACTTTTACCTACGTGTGGATATCAAGAACGTCAAAAACAGAGGTTGTATGTGAAAGTTATGGATTTTAGAAGAAAAACGTGTGTTGTACGAAAATGGGTGATGTGGCACAATCTTGGCCATTGCTTTCTCCCTAAGTCTTGCCACTAGATGGTGACATGTGGCACCAAGTTCAGCCATTTTTCACCCTATAAATAGAACCTCTCCCACCCTCATTTTCTTCACATCTTTCCCATTATTTCTTCCGTTTACTGTCTTTCTAGAACCTCTCTCTGGCCCCGAAACCCCCCGAAAAGCCTAGGGAACCTCCCTAGCACGAGGCGGAAGCTCCGGAGTGCTTGACGGCTCCGAGAAGAAGAGCTTTTCGGCTCGGGAATGCTGCTCCAAGCAAAGGACGATTTTCTATAAAACCCACTGTGAGTGAGCTACGCCTACGCTATTTTTAAAATAGCTTTTATTTAATTATAGTAACGTTATTATGAACTTATAATAAATACTTGAGCTATTATTATGGGTTATATAAGTATTATTTAACGCTTATATTATAGTAATAATAGCTAGACTATTAATTAGTCTCGGCGAATAATAGACTAAACTCTAGGTTTCGTCAAAGGAAATTATTTTTTAAGAAGCGAAGCGCTGTGTGAGTTCGGAATCACCACCTTACCAAGTGAGTGCATACTTACTTTCAGCTTACACATAGATATGAAGTATATTATATAAATTACGTGCTGTGTGTGCATATTATCTGTATACTTGCTATCTATGTTGGATGAACGATTTTATACATGTTTTAAATGATTTAAACTGTATATGTATTTTATATCTACAAAATGTGTTGGGTAAAACATAGGTAGATGTAATAGTTGCTGTGTGACCAAATAAAATATTGAGAGGCCTTGTTATAGATGTTATTGATGATCCGGTCATCTAGCGGAGTATAGATGACGACCACAAACTATTCTAGAAAGTCTAATGGAACGCTAGCAGGCTCGCAACCTGTAGGTGTTTATTTGAATTGTGTGCTCACCAGCAGTGCTCCATCCCCCACATTGTTGCCTTATTTGGCATGAATTGCTGAGGAACCCTCGAAGCATGTGTTGTCACACCGATGAAAGTTCCTTAGACTAGGTCCCTTGTGTTAGATGTTTTAGGGACGTAAAGTGAGGATAACGGGAACGGGTAATCGGGTTTGTTTGGTTTAATTAAGTTACTAAACTTATTTATTATGGGTTGAAAACCCTATGTACTCACCAGGCTTCCCAACCTAACCCACTCAGCTTATTTATATCACACGTGTTGATATGAAGTCACATTACACTGAGAGATTAAGGAGATATAAATCACTAGTGATAATGAATGTAAGTTCTGTTTATGCTTATGTTTCTGTATTGATGATAACATCCCAAATGTTTTAGAATGAATAAAAATACTTTTTTTCGGAAATGCTTTGATAATGTATTTATCATGTTTTACTGGGAACTAATTCCGTAACACTTTTATTTAAAATGTTACTCTGATTTTCAAACAAAGCATAAACAAAATCGGTCTTTTCTGGCCGTGAAAATGGGGATGTGACAGTACCCTTGACCTGGTTGACGAAGAAAGTCATGGTCTTTCACTGGAGGCCTGATCAGCAGGCAGCGTTTGAGACAATGAGACAGAGGCTGTGCGAAGCACCGAGCCTAGCCCTGCAGAGGGCGTGGAGGATTTTGTAGTATACTGTGAGGTGTCTGTTTCAGGTTTGGGAGCGGTATTGATGTAGAGAGGGCATGTTATCGCCTACGCCTCAAGGCAGTTGAAGCCTTACGAGGCGAACTACCCAACACATGATCTGCAGTTGGGGGCAGTTGTTTTCGCCCGCAAGATTTGGCGGCATTACCTCTATGGGGTCCATTGTGCTATTTACATGGAGCATAAGAGTTTGAGGTACCTCATGGATCAGTCGAATCTTAATATGAGACAGCGTCGGTGGCTAGATGTAGTGAAGGATTACGATTATGAAATCCTCTACCACCCGGGGAAGGCCAACGTTGTGGCTAATGCGCTTAGTCGCAAGGCAGCCCCGATCAGAGATATTTGCTTGAGGATGAAGGTAGTGACTCCACTTTTGGAGCGGATCTGAGAGGCGTAAGTTGAGGGTATGAAGGAGGAACACCGGAAGTGTGAGCGGATCATAAGCCAGGTGGCCTCATTTGACTACGACAGCCACAGGTTGCTGACCCTGCACGGGAGAGTCTGGGTTCCGTACTAAGTCGAAGTACGATAGATTTTGATAGATGAGGCCCACAAATCCAGGTTTTCTATCCATCCCGGGGCGACGAAGATGTAAAGAGATCTTCTTCTTGATTATTGGTGGTCCTGTATGAAGCGGGATATAGTCTTGTATGTTGAGAGATGTTTGACCTGCAGGAAGGTCAAGGCCGAGCACCAGAGGCCTCATGGAAAGACCCAGTCGTTGGATATCCCTATGTAGAAATGGGAAGATATTACTATGGATTTCATCACGAAGCTTCCCTGGATCGCACAAGGAGTGGATTCGATTTGGGTCATCGTGGATCAGTTGACCAAGAGGGCCCACTTCATTCCGATGCAGGAGAGCATTTCGGATGAGAAATTGGCTGACATTTACATCAGAGAGGTAGTAGCTCGGCACGTAGTGCCAGTTTCAGTTATTTCAAACCGGTATGTATGGTTCACTTCTAGGTTCTGGAAGAGATTTCATGATGAGTTGGGGACTTGTCTACAATTTAGCAGAAGTTTTCACCCTCATACAGATGGTCAGAGTGAGCGGACCATCCAGTCCTTGGAGGACATGCTGCGAGCATATGTATTAGACTTTAGTGGTAGCTGGGATACTTACCTTCCTTTGGCTGAGTTTTCCTACAACAATTGCTACCACGTGAGTATTGACCGCCCTCCCTTTGAGATGTTATACGAAAGGAAGTGCAGGACCCCGATATGTTGGGGTGAGGTCAGACAGAGAGTCATGGGGAGTACCGATGTGGTACTCAAGAGGACAGAGAGGATCCAGCAGGTCCGAAGCCCACTACAGACCGCACAGAGTAAATAGAAGAGCTACGCCGACAGACATCGATCGGACTTGGAGTTCCAAGTTGGTGATATGGTCCTCCTGAAGGTGTCACCTTAGAATGGTGTCATCTGGTTTAGGAAACGGGGCAAGTTAGGCCCCAGATACATAGGACCCTACAAGGTTGTAGCCCATGTAGGCAAGGTTGCATACCGGTTGGATTTGTTAGCTGAGCTTAGCCAGATTCACAATACCTTTCACGTCTCCCAGCTGCGGAAGTACTTGGTATACGACTCTGCGGTGGTGCCTCTAAAGGATATTCAGGTGGATGACAGCCTGAACTACATTGAGCGACCAGTAGCTATCCTCGACAGGAAGTCGAAGGATCTGAGAAACAAGAGGGTTGAGCTAGTGAAGGTGCAATAGCAGCACCATAAGGGCTCAGAATGGACCTGATAGCTGGAGGACGAGATGAGGGAGCACTACCCCAAGCTTTTTCCAGATGTAGCAGCAGACTTTGAGGAAGAAATCTAGAATAAGTTGGGGAGAGTTGTAACGCCCGGTTCCCGACACGTATTTTTATTATAAGTTTTTTGCACTATTAGTCTGGGACTCAACGAGTTGGAGGCCTAACTCGTCGAGTAGATGCGAAACCTGGGCGCGGGTGGAAGAGTCTACTCGCCGAGTCGGAAGCCCCGACTCGACGAGTAGACCTATCTGAATGAAACCCTAAATTTGAGGGTTTGCACCTTATTTCATCAACTTATATGGTCTCCACTACATCCTCAATCGCCCTTAGACTCTTTTCATGAAAACCTAACCGAATATTTAGTGTTCTTGAGCTTTTTGTGCCATTTGTGTGTCTTTGAAGCTTGAGAAGAAAGAAGAAGCTTGGGAGATCAAGAGAAAGCAAGTAGATCCAAAGGTTTTGGCACATTCCCAGCTCATTTGAGGTATAAAGTTGATACCTTGACTGTTCATTTCATAAATCTCTAATTAGGGCTATTTTCTACCTTTTCTAAAGTCTTGGTGAAGCCATATTCGGGATTGTGTGTAACAATGGAGTTGTACTTCAGATATTGAACCTTTAAGGGTTCCCATGGCATAAAGGTGCCAACTTTATAGCCATGGTAGTTCCATGCAACTTGTGGACTTCATTTTGGGTCCTTATGAGCTAGTTAACCCATGCATGCACGTAAAGTTTGTAAGTTTACATGCTATATCGACCCTAGGAGTTCAGATCTACACTTTGGATGCAACAAGCCCGATTGAAATCAACTGTATGGACTTTCACTTTGGGGGACTCAAAGAGTCGTTCATAGGACTCGGCGAGTCAGATCATGGTTCCCCAACCTTTTCTCTTCTGAGCAATCTGGTTGAGTCTAGATGAGGACTCAACAAGATGGACGTGAATATTGACTTGAAGATCAAAGAACTCAACGAGTTCAAAGGTGAACTCGACGATTTCAAGGCAACGTCCCAACGTATATGAAGCATGACTCGACGAGTTCAAGGATGAACTCGACGAGTCATAAGCATAAGGTCCCAATTCTGTATGAAGAAGAACTCGACGAGTTCTTGAAAGACTCGATGAGTAGGATCGAGGTCCCAGAGTTTTATAGACCCAGGAACTCAACGAGTTGATGGACCAACTCAGCGAGTTGAGTCAACCAGATGTTGAATTTGACCAAAAGATGACCTTGACCAGGGTGTTGACCTTGACTTTGACTTTAACCTGAGTTGACCCTTGAAAGGGTTATGAGTATGGAAGGTTAATTGAAAAGAATTGTTATGTGTAGGAGTTTGAGAGGAGTAGACCCGACACCGAGGGAAGTTCAGCTACTACACAACATCGAGGTGAGTTACCTTCCAATAGGGGTGGTCTACGGCCACAATGTCGTCCCACCAGTAAGAGTTGTTGATAGATGATTGTCTTTGTGATAATATCTAGGTTTGCTACAACCTGATGTGTCTTATGTGCTAGCGTGATACGTTATATGTGATAGTGGTAGTAGGAGTGGAATAGTCCCCTTGTTCGATCGTTAGGACTAAAGGGTAGGTCAGGCACCCCGTATATGCCTGACAGTATGCTTATGTTATGTTATTATAAAGTAGTGGTATGGGAGAAATAGTCCCCGAAATCGGTCAAGGTAGACCGGAGGGTAGGTCGGGCACCCAGATAGGCCTGACATGGGGTAGGTTGAGCATCCTGGTATGCTCAACAGGGTAGATCGAGCACCCAGATATGTCTGGCAAGGGGTAGGTCGGGCACCCCGATATGCCTGAAAGTGTATGATATGTATGTGGTATGATAGGGGAACTCACTAAGCTTCGTGCTTACATATTTCAGTTTTATATTCAGGTACCTCTTCATCGAAAGGGAATGAGCCGACTCGGTAGCAGCGTATCACACACACATGGTTTCTGCATTATGAGATTCTTAGGATTGTACCCTGACATTGTTACTATTTTTATGATATGGTTTTCAGACATAATGTGATGGTTTTATGAAATGAGTTGACTCGATGATGTTTTCTTATAAATATTTTTGTAAATCGTTATATCAAAAATGTAATTTTTGGTCTTGAAAATCATGATGTTACAAGTTTATTGGGAAGAGGTCAGCCATAGGGTTATGGGTAGCACTAAGGTAGTCTCCAGGAGAGGAAGTGAATCTAACTGATCATATAGATGTTACAGACAACACATAGTCGAAAAAAGAGTTATGCTAATATGCGACGATCCGAGTTGGAGTTTCAGGTTGTTGATATGGTCCTGCTTAAGGTATCACCCTGGAAGGTGTCCTAGCGGTTAGACTTACTTAAGGAGCCGAGCTTTATTCATAGCACTTTCCATGTTTCTTAGCTTCAAGTGCTTGGCGGAATGATTCAGCAGTGGTTCCAACGGATGACATCCAAATTGACGAGCGCCTAAACTACGTGGAAAGAACAATGGCGATTCTTGATAGAATGACGAACTCCTTGGAAGGTGGTGCCCTTGGTCAAGATGTAATGGCAGCACCAGACGGGCTCATAGTGGAGTTGGGAGCCAGAGGCGGATATGTGTGAGCTCTACCCATATCTAATTGCAGTTGAGGATTTCAATGAAGAAATCTAGTTCAAGTGGGAGAGAATTGTAATACCAAGTTCCAGATAATTACCACCTTCGAATTTTGGTAGTTAAATCCTTAAATAATGTGGTGACCACGACATGGAAAAAGGTGCACCACAACGTGGTCAAGGCCAGATGAAACACACATTCATTTAGTTCCCCATAATGTGGCAGGATGTTGGCCACGACGTGGTGACTGCTAGGTCTTAAAACCCTAATTTTCAGGTGTTAATCCGTATTTAAGGGATGTGATGGCTAGGGTTTGTGTGACAGCCCGATATTTCGAATCAATGTAATGACCTAAAAAGTCAAGAATTGTAATGTCTTTTAATATAATGAAATTATCATCAAAAATAAAATGTTCAAAAGTCTCTACTAGATTGCATAAATGATAGATATCATGTCAAGGGTTTCAGAAATATAAAGAACACAAAAATCCGAGTTATAACGAAGAAGTTATGACCAATCTAAGATTCACAGCAAAACCGTCAATAGTGTTCAACGTAAAACGTGAAGTTTCAATACAATAATTTTTTTGCCTTAGGTATCTAAATGAAAATTGTAGATATCATTAAAGCGTAAACGTACGTGAAAAGAACGTCCAAGTCTGACTTCGTATGAGGAAGTTATGATTTTTCCAAGTTTTGGATATAGCAGTTGACAACTAAAAACTCGAAATAGATATCGAGAGAATTTTGGCCTAAGCAACCTAAATAAGAATCGAAGATCTCAACAATAGTAGCGCAACGGTAAAAAGTCTGACGAAAACGAACGTCGGATGAAGAAGTTATGGATTTATGACGGAGTTTTCGTGGCCCGGCCTGTTAAAAATAATTAATTAAAAATAAAGTCAAAATTAGCCGATGAAATCTAAACGAGAGTTGTAGAGCATATTCTCACCTACACGTGCATATATAGAACGTCGAAAACAGAGCTCGTACGCGGAAGTTACGGATTTTACAAGTTCGAGACACAAAATCTGAGGTTGTTAGGTTGGCCACGATGTGGCACAGATGGTCACGACGTGGGACCATGACTGATGGGTTTTCAAGCTTGGCAGCGGACATCTCGCCCGTGGAACGGGATAGGATCGCCACGATGTGGGCTACCCTTTTGCCACGACGTGGGACCCACAAATTGGGCTATAAATAGAGCTCAAAGGGTTCCGAGTTTCATTGCTCAATTCTCTGATTTCTCGTGCCGAAGCTCTGCGTTTAAACCCTTGAAGCCATCCCGAAGCCCCAATCTTCACATCCAAGTTCCGAAGGAAGGATTTACACTCCTGAGATTCCCTAAAAATTAACATTATGAAGTCGAAGTTCTGCTCGGTTATCTTCTCACCTTCTTCAATCTATCAAGTGAGTTCATACCCTTATAACTACGGTTTCAAATGTTTTGCAAATACATAAATCTACGGGGCCAATAGCATGGTTATAAACTGACATGGAGTATTAAATTAAAACTCGTTGATTTACGGGGTTATCTAAAGGCTTATTGATTTTATACATACATAAATCTACTACTCTAGGCATGAAAAACACTATTGCATTACAGTTTTGAAACTTTTAAACTACCACACACTTATGGAAAAATATTGGATTTCTAGAAGCAAACATTCAAAATAGTCCGGTCTTGGTAGAAGAGTACTTTTATACTAGTAGGAAATATGGGATTTTCTAGGAGTTTTCAAACATCTACAAACAATTTCATTCAAATTTATACAAACATTGACATTAAATACTTATGAACTCACCAACTTAAATGTTGATCTACTCTTTCAAATCTGCTTGTATTTCTCAGGGATTCAGTAATCCAGGTAAATTTCAGCTTTTGGAGAAGTGGCGCTAAGGCGCTAGTTTAAAACACATTTTGTCATCATTGTAATTTGTTTTGAAACAAGTATCACTCAACAATGTAACTTTTAAATTATATATATGATGGTTGTTTTACTTCTTTACTATGTATTCAACTGGTACGATACTACATGAAGTCATCCGCCCTCAAACGATTCCACCGTTCTGGTTTGGGGGTGTGACAGATTGGTATCAGAGCATTGTTTATAGTGAACTAAGTATATCGAACCACATAGGATATACAAACTATAAATGCATAGGGACTAAAACTATCTGATGAAACGTTGTTACACCTAAAACGCGTTTCATTTAACTTAAATTATTTGGGTCCCAATACAACGATTTATTTTCAAAATTAGAACTATACAATAAGTGTGAAGACAAGTTGGGCACTAGTACTAGGCCTCGGAATATGTAATCAGATTTGGGACGAATATAGCCTGATCAACTATATTTATCCGAGATCGGACGAACGTATGTCGAGGAATGGTCGTAGTGAGCAACAAGTCAAAACTTACCAAAATAACACTGGTATTAAACATACAAACTTAAATCCTATAGGAGTATTTGGTAAATACAATAGTTTAACTTACATGTTTAAATTCTAGACAATTCTCATATCTCTATTCTCGCACAGACACAATGGCTGGATTCCACCCTCCAAGGGATCCCTACTACCCGAATCAGGGCAATGGAGGATGGGTAGAGGAGGACCCCGATGAAGATGAGGAACCTATAGAGTTGGAGGAAGGGGAAGACTCTAGGACAGACTCAGAGCCAGAAGTAATCAACCCACCAGTCGCTCAACCTCCTGCATTTAGGAGAAACTTTCAAGGGCCAACTCCCATTTGGGGAAGTCACATTCACCATTGGAGCCGAAAGCAAGGATTACGTCCTTCCTATGGTATGTGTCGAGACTTCTACGACATTGGGGGTGGAGCTTCAGCCGACCGAGCACTCCCAGTCATGGTGAGCAAACTAGCTAACCAGTCCTTTCAATCCGGGGTTCAAGCAAACCGGATTCCTGAAGTCAAAGTGGAAGTACAAGTTCACACTTTCGACATCCGTCGACTGGACAGGTTGCAGGATAATGCCTAAATCCGCACCGACACATTCCAAGAGAAACTGATTGCAGCCCTCTCTGAGATAAGGGAAATGAGGGAACAACAAGCCGTCTTTGGTAGGTGTCTTATGGAAGCAAAGCAATCAGACACGGAGTCGAGCTCCAAGCGCAACCTACGTCGCAAGTAGTACTTGCTAGAATCCCAAAAAATTTGTTATAGAATAGGAACTTGACTAAAAGTCTTACTTTTCTTTAACTTCTGTATCGGAGACCCTTAAAAGGGTCAAAATTTTCCTAACTTCAAAATGTAACTCAATGTATGTTTAATATATATGAAGAAATTCCATTGTGTGTTAATTCTTTGAATACCACTCAGATTCATAAGTCTATCTATCATTATACAAACTTTTATTATAAATCAAGCTCTAAACCTTGGGTAGGTCAGTCAAATTCATAAATTGATGAAAATAACAAATTTATTAACACATGACTTCCAATCATTAAAGACTTATGGTCTTCATTCTATTTCTTTAGCAGCACAATGTTGCCCCGTAGATCTACACGCCGTGTCAACAACGCAACACCTCCACCACTACCACATCCATCAACGGATAATGTCGTCTTAATAGCTGTTGTAACAACTGCAGTGACAACGGCAATGGCTCAGATTAGTAATAATGGGTCCGGAGGGGGAGTAAATAGCTCTACGAATGGCCAACATCAGGGTCGTTCAGGGGATTGCACATTCAAGGACCTCACCAATAGAAAGCCTATAACTTTTAATGGATCCGGAGGGATAATGACTCTATAGCAGTGGATAGAGAAAACAGAAGCGGTTTTCGAGATCTGTGCATGTCTACAAGGGAGCAAGGTAATGTTTGCTGCTTGTACATTCTCCGAGAGAGCTCTGACATGGTGGAATGGCCATGTCAAGTCACTAACTCTGGTAGTGGCAAATTATATGGGCTGGGAGAATCTAAAGCAAATGTAAATGCAAGAGTACTGTCCAAGGGGCGAAGTACAAAAGCTAGAGCAGGAACTTTGGGGCCTTACTATGGTAGGCTCGAACATCACAACCTATACCAATAGGTTTAGTGATTTGGCAATCCTTTGCCCAGGGATGGTTTCTCTAGAGAGCAAGAAGATCGAGAGGTACATCTGGCGACTGTCACCCCAGATTCAAGGAAGTGTACTAGCTTCCAAACCAGTCACTTTCAATAGTGCCAAACAGTTGGCACAAGCTCTTGTTGACCATGGAGTCTGCCAAGGCTTCGCAACTTTTGTTCTGGAGCAAACCATAAGAAACAATAACAACAATAACAATACCAACAACAACAACAACAAGAAGTTTTTGAACATGAGGAAGAGTCGGTTTTCACAAGAACCTTCCAAGAAGCAACAGATAGTGGCAACCCATGCCGCTACTACCCCCACTGCTGCTCCTGCTACCCCTACACCAGCGAAGCAATTTGCTGGGAACCTACCGAAGTGCAGCAAATGCAATTTCCATCACAACGGAAATTCTCGGGAGATGCACTGCAACAGGAAAGGGCACACTGCCCGTTTCTATAAGGCACCCGCGTGACCAATCACCCAAGTCCTTGGAGTCGGTGTGGGCCAGGCGTGTTATGGGTGCGGTGAGGCTGGACACTACAAGAGAGACTGCCCTAAGGCAAGGAATGTTGGTGGCATAGGAAGAGTGCTGGCAATAGGGCAGAACGAAGCAATAGCTGATCCCACGATGGTTACATGTACGTTTCTCCTCAAAAATGCTTATGCATGCATACTCTTTGATTGTGGTGCGGAGAGGAGTTTCGTGAGTCATAAATTCAAACACATACTAAAACAGAACCCTCAATCACTCAATAAGATATTTATAGTAGAAATGGCTAACGGTAGAACAGAAAGCACAAACGATATGTACATAGGCTGCACACTAACTCTAAACGAACATTCATTTTAAATCGATCTAATGCCGATCACTATAAAGAGCTTTGATGTCATCATCGGTATGGATTGGTTAAGCCTGTACCATGCCAATATACTTTGTCACGAAAGGGCCCTTCGCCTAAATCTGCCAAACGGCGAAACTCTTGTCATTTATGGTGACAAACTCGGTACCAATTTACAAATCATCTCTTGCGTTAAAGCCCTTAAATACTTATGTAAGGAGTACCATGCCTTCTTAGCCCACGTGGTAGATAAGGAAAAAGAAGTGAAATACCTCAAAGACATACCTTAAGTCTGCGATTTTCTCGATGTCTTCCCTGAAGATCTTCCAGGAGTCCCACCAGAACGACAAGTCGAGTTCAGGATCGATTTAATTCCTGGAGCTACCCAGTAGCTAAGTCACCGTATTGTCTAGCGCCAGCTGAGATGCATGAATTATCCAGCCAATTAAACGAACTACTCAGCAAAGGATTCATCAGACCGAGCTTCTCACCTTGGGGTGCACCAGTCCTGTCCGTAAAGAAGAAGGATGGATCTTTCCGCATATGCATCGATTACCGAGAACTCAACAAACTCACTATCAAGAACCAATATCCCCTACCATGCATTGACGACTTGTTCGACCAACTCCAAGGAGCGAGTTATTTCTCGAAGTTCGATTTGAGATCCGGGTATCATAAGCTACGAGTCTTGGAAGGAGATGTTCCCAAAACAGCCTTTCGAACTCGTTATGGTCACTACGAGTTTGTAGTGATGCCCTTTGGATTAACAAATGCACCAGCGGTGTTCATGGACTTAATGAACCGGGTGTTTCGTTCATTCTTGGACAAATTTGTGATTGTGTTCATAGACGATATACTCATCTATTCGAAGAGTAAAGAAGAACATGGTCAACACCTCCGATAAATCTTGGAAACTCTAAGAAAAGAGAAGCTATATGCAAAATTATCAAAGTGCAAATTTTGGATTCGAAAAGTAGATTTCCTAGGTCACATGGTTAGCAAAGATGGGATACACGTGGACCCTTCCAAAATCAAGGCAATCGAGAACTGGTCCGCTCCCAGGACCCCAACGAAAATCCGACAATTCTTGGGCCTTGCTGGCAATTACCAAAGAGACAAGACGCTGCATTCCAAACACTGAAGCAAGCACTATGCAATGCACCTATATTGTCCTTGCCAGAAGGAACAGAAGACTTTGTGGTCTACTGTGATGCATCTAATCAATGTCTTGGTTGTGTTCTAATGCAACGAGGAAAGGTTATTGCTTACGCCTCGAGACCACTCAAGACGAACGAGGTCAACTACACTACACACGACCTCAAACTGTGAGCAGTCGCTCTCACGCTAAAGATCTGGAGACACTATCTCTATGGCATGAAATGCACAATCTTTACCGATCATAAGAGCCTTCAACACATCCTCAATCAAAACGAACTCAACATGAGGCAAAGAAGATGGGTTGAACTGTTGAATGACTACGAATGTGAAATTCGTTATCATCTAGGGAAAGCGAATGTGGTAGTTGATGCTCTTAGTCGAAAGGAATACTCAGGCCGTCGAGTGAAATCCTTAACCATGACGATCCATTCACCCCT
Source organism: Lactuca sativa (assembly GCF_002870075.4). NCBI lineage: Eukaryota > Viridiplantae > Streptophyta > Magnoliopsida > Asterales > Asteraceae > Lactuca > Lactuca sativa. Next base: position 30,146,846 of record NC_056624.2, on the reverse strand, counting down.
GTCCACACAAATCAAGGAAGCTTAGAGGGAAGCCTTGAAAACAGAGAATGTGATGCGTGAAGCCTTAAGGGGAATGGATAAGAATCTTGAAGTCAAGGGTGACGAAGTTCGTTACTCCGTGGATCGGATCTGGACACCGAAGTTTGGTGGACTCAGAGATGTGGTCATGAATGAGGCTCATAAGACTCGATACTCCGTGCATCCAGGTTCACACAAGATGTATCTGGACCTCAAGAAACTATATTGATGGCCAAACATGAAAACAGAGATCGCTACCTATGTGGGCAAGTGCCTGACTTGCGCCAAAGTCAAGGTAGAGTACCAAAAGCCCTCGGGATTACTACAACAACCTGAAATACCCGAGTGGAAGTGGGAGCGGATAACCATGGATTTCATAACCAAATTACCCAAGACAGTAGGTGGCTAGACACCATATGGGTGATCGTCGATAGATTAACAAAATCCGCACACTTCCTACCAATAAAGGAAACCGACAAGATGGAGAAGCTAGCTCGAACATACATCCGAGAGATTGTACGACTGCATGGTGTACCAATATCCATTATCTCCGACAGAGATAGTAGGTTCACCTCGCGATTCTGGTAGTCGTTGCAAAAGTCTCGAGGGACGAGACTAGACATGAGTACCGCTTACCATCCACAAACCGACAGCCAAAGTGAGAGGACTATACAAACCTTGGAATATATGCTAAGAGCTTGTGTAATCGATTTGGTAAAGCATGGGATACCCATTTACCACTAGTCGAATTCTCATACAACAATAGCTATCATTCCAACATTAAAGTTGCTCCATTCGAAGCCCTCTATGGCCGCAAGTGCAGATCACCACTGTGTTGGGATGAAGTGGGTGACACACAACCAGCCAAGGGACATATACCCGACAACGCTCTCACAAGCCTAGAAATTATAAGAGAAACAACTGAGAAGATTGTTCAAATTCGGGAACGACTAAAGGCTTCAAGAGACAGACAAAAGAGTTATGCGGACAAAAGACGGAAGCCCTTAGAATTTCAGGTTGGGGACCGAGTGCTATTGAAGGTCTCGCCCTGGAAAGGGTTAATACGTTTCGGAAAACGTGGGAAACTAAACCCAAGGTATATCAGACCATTTGAGATCCTTGCAAGGATCGGCCCGGTAGCATACAAACTTCGACTACCACAGGAACTCAATAACGTATGTCCTACCTTTCATGTGTCAAACTTGAACAAATGTTTGTCCGATGAGACGTTCGTCGTCCCTCTAGACGAAATCGAAATCAACGAGAGTCTCTGCTTTATAGAGGAACCAATTGAGGCCATGGATAGGGACATTAAAAGAACAAAACAAAGTCGCATACCCATTGTGAAGGACCGCTGGAATGCAAAGTGGGGACCTGAACATACTTGGGAGCACAAAGATCAGATGAAACAAAAATACCCGGATCTCTTTCCCTAATCCACAAATATTACCTTACATTTAATTTCAGGACGAAATTCCCTCTAACGGGGGGATGATGTGACAACCCAATATTTCGAATCAATGTAATGACCTAAAAATTCAAGAATTGTAATCTTTTTTAATATAATGAAATTATCGTCAAAAATAAAATGTTCAAAAGTCTCTACTGAATTGCATAAATGATAGATATCGTGTCAAGGGTTTCAGAAATATAAAGAACACAAAAGTCGAGTTATAATGAAGAAGTTATGGCCAACCTAAGATTAACAGTAAAACCGTCAATACTGTTAAACGTAAAACGCGAAGTTTCAATACAATAATTTTTAGCCTTAGGTATCTAAATGAAAATTGTAGATATCATTAAACCGTAAACGTACGTGAAAAGAACGTCCAAGTCTGACTTCGTATGAGGAAGTTATGATTTTTCCAAGTTTTGGATATAGCAATAGACAACTAAAAACTCGAAATAGATATCGAGAGAATTTTGGCCTAAGCAACCTAAATAAGAATCGAAGATCTCAACAATAGTAGCGCAACGATAAAAAGTCTGACGAAAACGGACATCGGATGAAGAAGTTATGGATTTATGACGGAGTTTTTGTGGCCCGGCCTGTTAAAAATAATTAATTAAAAATAAAGTCAAAATTAGCCGATGAAATCTAAACGAGAGTTGTAGAGCATATTCTCACCTACACGTGCATATATAGAACGTCGAAAACAGAGCTCGTACGCGGAAGTTACGGATTTTACAAGTTCGAGACACAAAATCTGAGGTTGTCAGGTTGGCCACGATGTGGCACAGATGGTCACGACGTGGGACCATGACTGATGGGTTTTCAAGCTTGGCAGCGGACATCTCGCCCATGGAACGGGATAGGATCGCCACGATGTGGGCTACCCTTTTGCCATGACGTGGGACCCACAAATTGGGCTATAAATAGAGCTCAAAGGGTTCCGAGTTTCATTGCTCAATTCTCTGATTTCTCGTGCCGAAGCTCTGCGTTTAAACCCTCGAAGCCATCCCGAAGCCCCGGTCTTCACATCTAAGTTCCGAAGGATGGATTTACACTCCTGAGATTCCCGAGAAATTAAGATTATGAAGTCAAGTTCTGCTCGGTTATCTTCTCACCTTCTTCAATCTATCAAGTGAGTTCATACCCTTATAACTACGTTTTCAAATGTTTTGTAAATGCTTTTTATACAATTTTATGGGGGGGGGGGGGGGGATACAAGTACACACACGGTTATCCTCGTATGAAAAACATCAATCTTTTGCTATACTTTTTGTTATATAATAAATCATATGTGATTTATAACTATCGTACGAAAACGTTCTCATACAACATATCACGATAACACTTGTCTTTTTGGAATGAAACATGTTGTTATATAAATGTCAAACACTTTATTTATATTTTGAGTATAAATGTTCAATAATGTTATTACAAATGTTATACTTTACTTACAAAGTCGACACTACACTAGGGTTTATCATACAAACGAATCACTCTTTTGGAAAAACTATAATAGGTATAGTTTACTATATATTCATGAGATTTTACATACTATAAGTACTATATGAATGAAATACTTTCATATACAAGAACGAATGGACTTTTCATACCTAAATCTATTTGATACTAAGTTTTGTGAGACATTCAACTTCACGTACTTTCAAGTATGCAATTAAAGTCCTGTATTATATACTATAATCTCTTGTAGGGAGAGCGTGATACTTGTGTATAGATCTATACGGGATTGACAATCCCGCACCTAAACTGTTAGCTACAGTTAGACCGGCAGGTATGGGGTGACAAACGTCATAACATTCCAACGCCTAAAGCACGTTGTTATAGGCAGTCTGGGTCTATTGCATGGTTATAAAACTCACATGGAGTATTAAAAACACGTTGATTTATGGGGTTATCAAATGCTTAGTGATTTTATACATACATAAATCTACTATTCTAGGCATGAAAAACACTATTGCATTACAGTTTTGGAACTTTTAAACTACCACACACTTATGGAAAAATATTGGATTTCTAGAAGCAAACATTTAGAACTGTCGGGTCTTGGTAGAAGACTACTTTTATACTAGTAGGAAATATGAGATTTTCTAGGAGTGTTCAAACATCTACAAACAATTTCATTCAAATTTATACAAACATTGACATTAAATACTTATGAACTCACCAACTTAAATGCTGATCTACTATTTCAAATCTACTTGTATTTCTCAGGGATTCAGTAATACAGGTAAACTTCAACTTTTGGAGAAGTGACGCTAAGGCGTCGGTTTAAAACACATTTTGTCATCATATTGTAATTTGTTTTAAAACAAGTATCACTCAACAATGTAACTTTTAAATTATATATATGATGGTTGTTTTACTTTCTTTACTATGTATTCAATTGTTAAGATTAGGGGTGCAAACGAGCCGAGCCGAGCCCGAGCCCGAGCCCGAGCCCGAGCCTGACCAGGCTCGGCTCGGGCTCGTTTAAGTTATATAAGGCTCGAGCTCGAGCTCGGCTCGATTCGAGCTTTCTTTTACTGAGCTCGGCTTGAGCTCATAAAGAGTTATACAAGCTCGGCTCGGGCTCGGGTTCGACTCGTTTTTATTGGGCGTGCCTAAATAAGCTTAAGTTCGGCTCGAGCTCGTTTACTAATACCCGAAATTCATAATTCCCCTAATATGTTTTTATTTTAATATATATAAATAATAATAATAAATATTATATAAAGGCTCGTTTAGGCTCGCAAGCCTAATCGAGCTTTGTGACATAGGCTTGAGCTCGAGCTCGTTTAATAAACAAGCTTAATATTAAGCTCGAGCTCGGCTCAGGCTCGTTTAAAATCGGTTTTGAGTCAAGCTTTTAACGATCCGATCTCGAGTAGCTTGCGAGTAGCTTGGCTCGTTTGCACCCCTAGTTAAGATACTACATGAAGTCATCTGCCCTCGAATGATTCTGCCGTTCTGGTTTGGGGGTGTGACAGTTTGCACACCCTTATCCTGTATCAACTCCCTTTCGACCTACAAGTACCCATAGCCACCATTGTTGAGCTTTTGAAGTTTTGTGTTGATTTTTGGTGAGAAGAAGAAGAAGGCATCCATTGTGTGAAGATCCAACAAGCAAGCCTCTCCTCCACTTTCTAGCACATTTTCTGGACCATTATGTGTCTTCAAGTTCCAACCTTTATGTTTCATGCTTCTAGATCAAGGTTTATTTGCATTAATCTTCAAGATTAGTATAGTTTGAGTGGTTGGACTCCATAAATTTGGATCTTTATGGATACTTGGGGTCGCCTTGTGGATATATGTTCCAAATCTAAAGCTTTATAGAGTCTTTATGTTATGCATGGAGCTTTGGGTCTCTTTTCCTCCATTTTTTACCTAGCTTGAGTTCAAGGCATGCATTGGAAATGCATGCCTAAAAATCAACGATTTTTATGATGTTTGGAGTGTGATAAGGTATTCTGGAGAGTACGAGTGAGTTACTTGAAGGATTAAGAGCTTAATGCATTAAGCTGTCCAAAAAAGTTCCCACGACGTGGAGGTTTAACTCCCATAACGTGGTGTTAGGTGGTCTTCGTGACTGTTTTGTCATGAGATCATAACAACGTAAAAATGCTTGGTCACGACATGGTGACCGATTGTTGGACTTTTGACTGTTGACTTTTTGACTAAGTTGACTTTTACTGGAGGGTTTTGGATTTTGGATTGAGAATTGTTCCTTGATTATGGTATAGGTGACTCGTAGCACCAGTTCTTGGATTGTGTGAGATGTACTGTTATGTGCTAGGTTGCGGAGTGAGTTTTCTCACTATACTTTGTACTGTAGTATGTGTCCTTGTGTATAGGATGTTGGTATACTGTAGTGATCTGTTAGATTATTAAATATGTATGATTAAATGTGCTTGTAGGTTATTGTTTATCTATTTGCATATGTCGACATATTATGGTAGGGTTGAGGCGGTCCTGCTTTGTGTTATAGGACAAGATACCCAAGTTGTCCAGTGTATAGTAGGCCTTGCGAGGCGATCTAGTCAGACTTTAGGCCATGCGAGACGGTCCAATAAACTATAGGCTCAATAGAGCAGTCCACGCATCATGTAGGCCTTGCGAGGTGACCCAGACATACTAATGGCTCATGTGTGCATGCATTATATGTGTATTCTTCTGTGGGTATTTTGGGTGAACTCACTAAGCTTTGACTTGCAGTTGGGGATTAAAATGTTTTTCAAGTACTTCTCGAATGACGAAGACGGGACTCTGCACATGTACATCAACAGTTTTATAATTCGAGGTTCCGTGTTGTTTTCCCTTATAACTTGATTTGGAAATTTGGTTTATGAGCAAATGGTTTTAACTTGGACATATTTACAAAAATGGTTGTTTATTCTATTTGAAAATTTATAATTTTATTCTGGAAATTTGGGGCGTTACACGTTGCATTCTTTGTCAACTTTTTTATCAACTTCAACATTATTTACAATATCTCAATAATTTGTTTTATTAGTATAGATTCAACTGCCTGATCATTAATTATTTCGTTTGTATTTATGTAAAATTAAAATTTTTATATAAAAACTAGGATTTTACCCGTCACGCGTTGTGGCGGCAGTAACCGGTTTAAGTTGAGTTTTGACGATTGTATTGATAAAAGTAAAACAATGTTGCATCTATTGGTAGATTAATATAGAAGGTTGGTGCCACCGAATTACTCTGGTTTATACCATCGAATGAAACTGAACTCATACATAAGAAGTTAATAATGAAAATCAAATTATACAAAAGTTCAAAGCCTAAGGGGTCAAAGCAATTTTTCAAAGTTTAAAGCCGAAGGCGTGAAGACACATTTTACAAAGTTTAAAGCTAAATGGGTCAAAATGATATTTTATAAAGTTGAAGGGTGGTAATTATAGGAAAATCATATTATATATACTATCGCTAACAAACATGAAAACTTAGAAAATGAAGGGGCAAAAGTAACTATATAAAAATGCAAAATCCAACAGTAAAAATGACATTTTAAAAAGTAGAGTAGTGTAAAATGTCATTTTATTGAATAAGGGTTAATAGCAATAAAACATAGAAGAAAAATGTTTAAAATGAAAAAAAAAAAGTAAAAGGAGGGGGTAAAATGTCAATTTATAAAATAATGGTAAATAGCAATAAAAATATAGAAAATAAAGGTTTAAAATGAAAAATTAGAAAAAATGAAAGGGACGAAAAGAAATAGCCATCAACATTTATCTTTAGAATAGATATGCTAATTTCCTATATTGAAATATTTAATTTATTCATCTATGCACATATTTAAAAGTATTATTTTAATAAAATATTTAATGTTTACAATTTTATATTAAATTTTTAGTTTTAATGAATCTGTGGGCGGTTTTTGGATATTTAAACTAACAAAAGAAGATGTACCGAGTCAAAGACAAAAACGAAGCCATAGGTGTTAAAGAGTTGAGGATGCCCATTAAAAATTAAAGTATGTATGTTGTTCGAATATCTTGAATCCTTCGATGGAGCCTTTCAAGTCGTCTCCATCTTCGTCATCTTCTGTACCAACTGGAAGATGGACACATGAAGTGTTCCTAAGCTTTAGAGGCGAAGACACGCGCAATAATTTTGTAGATCATCTTTATACTGCTCTAAGTCAAAGAGGAATATCTGTGTTTAAAGATGATCAGGCGCTCGATAAAGGGAAACCGATCTCCCGGGAGCTGCTGAAAGCCATTGAAGAATCGAGGTTTGCTGTGGTTGTTTTCTCTAAAAAATACGCGGATTCTTCATGGTGTTTGGATGAGCTTGTCAAAATCATGGAATGCCGAGATCAGATGGGACAGATTGTTTTACCGGTGTTCTATCATGTAGATCCATCCGATGTACGTGGACAGAAAAATGACTTCGATTCCGCCTTTCAGGAACACGAGGACAAGTTTAAGGGAGAGATGGAGAAAGTGAAAAACTGGAGGAAAGCTTTAGCTGCAGCTGCCGGTTTGTCTGGCTGGCATATCAAGGAAACAGGGAATGGGTTAGTTTTCCTAGATCTGTTGCTTCATTTACTTACAGGCATTTATGAACGTAATTTCTATCATTCTACCAGGTTATTTTGTTACCAATGATTAAGATTTTGTACCTTTTATGGCTAATTTATATCAACCAAATGAGTTGCGGTTTCATCTATTTACAGTTCTAATCTTTCTGTATTATGGGCTACATTTTATTAACCAACTGAGTCCAATTTTCGTCTATTTACTATGCTAACCTTATAAATTATAATTGTATCATTATTTGACATCCCCAAACTAACTTGCTTACAATGGGGAAATATGTAGGGGTGAATCTGCCATCCTCAAGGCAATTGTTGCAAAGATATCAAACAGCATACAACCTCGTGATTTGGAGAAACATCTATTTGGTATCGAGTCTCGGATAGATGAATTATATCCATTATTGGATATGGAAGCGACAGAAAAGGTCCACATGGTAGGGATATTGGGAATGGGAGGAATTGGTAAGACAACTCTTGCTCATGCTTTATTCCGAAGAATTAAGCATAATTTTGAGGGTTGTAGCTTTGTTGAAGATGTTAGAGAAAATAGTTCTAGTAAAAAAGATGTATGTGCCTTACAACAAAAGATTCTAAGCGATATTTTATATCAAATGCATCCTTCTGGTAAAGTGAGTGTTGGTTATCCGACTGTGAATCCTGAGTATGGAGCCAACATGATATGTGAACGATTTTGCCATAAAAAGGTTCTTCTAGTTCTTGATGACGTGGATAATGATAAGCAGTTAGAGTTCCTAGCCAGAACACATGAGTGGTTTGGCCCTGGAAGTAGAATCATTATAACCACTAGAAATGAGCATTTGCTATCAGATGCAGATGTCATCTACAAGCCTGCTTTTTTAAGTATGAATGAAGCTGGTGAGCTCTTCTGTTGGCATGCTTTTCGGAAAAGTAGCCCTCCTGAAGGGTATGAGGAGATCTCAGATCGTGCAATACGCTATGCTAGCAGCCTTCCTCTAGCCCTAAAAGTTTTAGGTTCATTCTTCCATGGAAGGCAACTAAGTGTGTGGGAAAGTGCTTTAAATAGACTAGGCAAAGGATCAATTGATAAGATTACTGAGACACTGAAGTTAAGTTTTGATGGACTAGATGCTTCTGAGAAACAGATATTCCTAGACATTGCATGTTTCTACAAGGACCAAAATGAAGAATATGTAACTAGAGTACTCGATAGCTTTGGTTTTGACCCGGTGATAGGGATTAGTGTTCTTATTGAAAAATCTCTTATAACCGTTTCAAATAAAAGGCTACATATGCATGATCTCATACAGGAAATGGGTTGGCAAATAGTTTATGAGAGTTTCCCGGATAGCAGGGTATGGAAACCTGAACAAATTCATAAAATCATCAAGGGAAAGAAGGTAAAACTAATCACTATCTTTATAAAGTTGCTTTCTTTTATACTTTTAGTGTATGTTTTTAGAATGGGTACAATTTAGTTACTGTCTGGTATTTTGTAGCAGAAGCTAAAAGCATTAGAAGCCATAATGATGACGGCCAATTCATGCCATGTTGGTGCCTATGTTTTAGTAGGCATGCAAAATCTTCGGTTACTTGATATTGACGGGAAATTTACTTCTACCCAACCTACATTTCTCCCTGATGAGTTGATATGGCTTCGTTGGACTGAGTACCCGTTCATGACTTTGCCTTTAGCGCATATGTGTAAGCTTGTTGGGCTTGAAATAGCCAATGGAAGCATCAACCATTTATGGAAGGAACGAAAGGTATATAGTTATTTACATTGACAAGCAAAGGTTTCTATTTGTATTGAATGCAAAAGATCTCAATATATATATATATATATATATATATATATATATATATATATATATATATATATATATTTATATATTCATCAATTTCTGTTTACTTGTCTTGTCAGATTCTACCGAACTTGAAATTTATCCACCTCGAAGGCATGGACAAGCTCACATCATTTCCAGATGTCTCCGAGTCACCGAATATCGTGAGGCTAATTTTGTCATGTTGTAGGAGTTTAGTGGAGGTTCATGAGTCTCTTGGATCTCATAGAGGGCTTGTTTACTTGGACATGAGTGGTTGCATTGGGCTCAAGTGTCTGCCATCCAGGCTTGAGATGGAATCCTTGGAGACTCTAATTCTCTCGGGATGCTATAGTCTTGAAAGATTCCCAAAAGTCTCCCCATGTATGGTTAAGCTATCACATATAAATCTTTCTGCTTGTTATACAATAAAAGAACTGCCATCATCAATCAGATACTTGTCTAGCCTAAGCTTCTTGAATCTCACATACTGTTCGAATCTTGAGAACATACCAAACTCTATATGCGAGTTAAAGTATCTTAAATGCCTTCACCTTCATAACTGCAAGGAACTGAGAGATTTTCCAAAGGAGCTTGGAAACATGAAAATGTTAGAAGAGCTATGGCTAGGATTTACGTATGACATTCGAAGCCCACGTGAGCCTGTTGGCTTTCATAGTTTGACAAGTTTATCTTCCTTGAAAAGCCTAAATCTCAGTTGGAGAGAAATTGAAGAGGAAAAATTCCCCCAAAATCTTGATGAACTGTCCTCCTTGGAAGAATTATATTTAAGTGGCAACTCTCAGTTAGTTGAGTTACCTTCAAGCATCTGCCATCTTTCTCGTCTTAAACGCCTAGAGGTGAATGAGTGCCCCCGACTTCGAAGACTGTGTGGGCTTCCATCAAGCATACAAGTATTGAAAGCAAATAATTGTAGCTCACTGGGAATGATCGGAGATCTATCAAAAGAGTGTGACTGGTTGTATAAGATATGGCTGAGTCATAACCAGAAACTCTTAGAGGATGAAGAGAATCAAAGATACCTTGATAACATGCTGCAACTATCTTTCATTAAGGTGGTTCATCTCTATCTTTCTAATATCATTTAATTTATTTACACTGCTCTAGGGTCAGGACTGGTCCATGTCCAATCTTGATCAAAGCTTTTAGGCAGGACAAAAATTGCAATATTTATCACTTTAACATTTGTAATAGTAAAGAAATGGTTAGCCTCACTATTTGGACATCCACACAGTATCAGTCATTGTATGGTCCCAAATGCAGTACAACATGTTTTGTTATGTCATGTTTAGCAAACCTGGGCTTTCTGCTCCTCATATCTTGGACGCAACTTTTATATTGTTTTACAATGCATGATTGTTTTGGTTAATTACAGAAATGCGCTGCTGTAGATCATCGATTAAGTATTACTATCCCTGGAAGTATGATTCCAAGCTGGTTTGAAAAACAAATGGATGGGTGCAGAATAGGACTGAAGTTACCTCAGAACTGGCATACTGAGATCATGGGTTTCGTGGTATGTGGCGTGTTTACTTACCAGTGGTCGAGATATAATATTCCTCCGCTCATCATCTTCAGAATTACAAAGGATGGAGCTGCCATTCCTAAGCCGGAGGTTAATGCAACTGAAACAACCGAGAATACAAATCTGTGGATTAGCTATATCCCGTTGGGTGTCTTTCAGCAGATATATCATGATATTCAACCTGAAGACTGGTCTCATATTCAAGGTAATCTTGACATGACTGTAACATTAGGATATGGTGTGGAATCAGTGAGATGTGGGGCACATGTTATCTACAAAGAAGACGTCCAACAGATTACAACTTGTATCTGTGATTATGGGAACGATGTGCATGTTGCTGATGAGGATGTTTCATATGATGAAATTATCTATGGCAACACTCGTGTTTATAGAGAAAAGTTTGATATGAAAAGCTTGATGCCTTTAAGAAGTAGAACCTCAGCAAGGCGCAACACGAAGCACATATTTTCTTTCTTACCGTCTTCCTTAGATGGTGGTAGCCGGTCCTTTTATTCCAAGGTTACCTCTCTTTTTTCACTATTGGATGTTTTGTCCTTTCAATATACTTTTTTTTTTTTTTTTTTTTTTGTACTTTTTTTTTTTTTTTTTAAGCATTTAGAAACACAACTTTAGTGAAAACCAAAACCAAAAGTCACACGGTTCCTCTTTTACGAGGTGACCCTGTGATTGTATTGATTTTTCTTGATCAAATATTTAATATGTTTCATGTAAAATTGTTGTTGCAAAAATGTTTATTCCTGGTCAACTTACATGCCATCTGTTGATTACCAAGCCAAGGATTTTTTGCTGTCCACTATTCGAAGAAAATGATACAAATAACAAGTACAGTCTTCAAAAGTAACAACTACGATTCCTTGAAGCTGAAAGCAAACTTGAAGACAACTATCCGTATATTTAAGTTGCTCAGTCCAAAATCCAGCTAGTATACTACACCACTGTCTTACATAGGTCGAGGTGGCTGTAGGAGAGTCCCAAAAGTATACTCTACACTTTATACTATATATATTTCAAAGTAAATCTATATTCTTGGAATTTTCAGTTGTTTTTCTATGGGATAATGACTTAAAAGGGTAATATATTCTTCGAATTGTACATATTTGGTCACTGAGTTTATTTTTTGTGCACATTTACCCTTTCAATTTGTTAAACTGTACACATTCAGTCCTTATGACCGGTTATTTCAAGTTAACCGATAAAAATGTTTTAATAAGATAATATATTTCTCATTTTGTACACATTTAGTCCTTAATATTTTTGTACACATTTAGTCCTTAATTTTTTTTGTTGCAAAATAATTTTTTTGGTTTTTGTACTTATTCAATAATTATGAATGTTTTCTTTAATTTTTTCTCACAACATCTTACATGGAACAACCATTTACGAGGTGTTTTAGTCTTTTGATGCTTATGTCCATTGCAATCTCGACTACTTGGTTGCTTAGGTCATGTGTTTTGAACATCATAACTTTTTCATACTATCTCGTATTTTAACGATCTTTATATCTTTGCGTTTGTATTTTAGTCTACTACAACATTCGTTTAGATTACTCCCGCTAAAAAGTAATATATATTTTTTAATTACGATGTTTATATTCATACGTTTTTTATGAATGCATGTATGGATGTTTTTTATAAAATCGTAAGTAAAAACACATTATATTTTAACGAGAGTAATCTTAACGAAAGTTATAGCAGACTTAACAAACAAACACGTAGATATAAAAATCGTTAAAATCAGATATCGTATGAAGAAGTTACGATGTTCGGAAAACAAAACCTAAGCCAAACCACAAGACATATGCAACCAAGCAGTCGAGGCCGCGATGGAGATAAGCATCAACAACCCCAAACACCTCATCAATCAGGGACGGACGCAGGATTTGGTAGTAGGTGTTGTCGATAAGTAGAAAATTTTTTTTGAAAAATATCGAAAAATTTATACTGCGTACAGAAAAAGCAGGGGTTGTCGGTACCACTACGGGCACCCAAAGAGAACCGTCTCTGTTATCAATAATAGTCTCATGTTAGATGTCGTGAGAAAAACCCTAAATAAATCATTCATAAGTACTGAATTGGTACAAAAACAAAAAATGACTTACTTTGAAACAAAAAAAAAATTAAGGACTAAAAGTGTACAAAAATATTAAGGACTAAATGTGTACAAAATAAGAAATATATTACCCTAATAAGTCATTTTTCCCGATTAACCTGGAGTAACCGGTCATAAGGACTGGATGTGTACAGTTTAACAAGTTGAAGGGGTAAATGTGGACAAAAAAAAACTCAGTGATCAAATTTGTATAAATCGAAAAATATATTACCCTTTTAAGTCATTAAGTAGATATGTTAGTTCTGGGATTCCAATTAGTTTCTTTATTATGTTCAAAAGAATCTATGTAATGAAGATGATATGTGCTTTGTTTGAAAGAAGCTATGTAATAATGGATATCGTATGTGCTTTGTTCGAAAGAAATTATTGAATTTCCTTTGTTTTTTTTTTTATGAGGGGAAATATATGCTTTATTTTGGAGTTGTTAATTGTTGCTGAGATAAATTTGGTGAAACAGAAAGCAACTTGTTGAGATGTAATAAAGCCTTGGAAGGGTATTTTTTTTTTTATTCTAATAAAGGAGTGTAAATTGTGTCGTATGATGTTATATCCTCGATTATATCCTCCTGGTTTTTTTCCCGCTCAAATATGTTATAATTATGATGAATCCTGTAGAATCAACAATCAATTATCAACGTAATCCCAATAAATCAGGAATTATTTTCTTTCAAATTTGAATTGGATACCGTATGCCAGATTTCATATGAGTGTTCTTCAATTCTTTTGAGTTCAGACTTCATATAAATGTTTTTCAATTCTATTGCTATCATTAAAAATAATATTTGCACAATTTATTCCCACAAACAAATAAAATGCTAATTGGATTACAATCATTCCTGATTCTTATTTGTAGGGTTTTAATTTTTTCCACTGTATTTTTTATCCGATTTTTTTTGTGTGTGTTTTGGTACTATTTATGTGTTGTCTCCATGTATGAATATGTATGTGTCTGATGATGCGAACTCAGAATCCGGTCATTGGGTCTTTGTAACGCCCGTGTTTCGGGACTAAGCATTGGTAGACGATGTAATAGTCTAGGTCAACTATTTTAATTCCTTTTGAAGTAATAAAGATGAAATATTTGAGTATTATATAAATTATATGAATTTATGTGTTTTATACTTAATTATAAAGGTATAATTAATAAAGACTAAAAATAAGCGTCAAAATTAAAGTGTGAGATAAGCCCGATATCTTTACATAAAGTTGTAGTGTTCGAAACAAGGATTCTGGGGATATAAAGAACGCCGAAATCCGAGTTATAACAAAGAAGTTATGACCCGTCGAAGTTTCGCAACGGAACCGACACGACACCGGGAAGACGTAAATAGTGAATTTACGATAAATAGCTTTTTAACCTTAGTGATCTAAACAAAAGTTGTAGTATACGTTAAATCGAGACCATACAACAAAAAAGAAAACCCAAATTTGACTTCGTATGACGAAGTTATGAATTTTCTAAGATTTGACATAGTAGTGCATAGCCCGAAACTCGAATTTCAGTTTGATCGGTTTTTGGCCTACACGGCCTAAATGAGAGTTGAAGATCTCATTAGTAGGAACTCAATGATAAAAATACAAACGAAAACGGAGTCCGTATGTAGAAGTTATTAATTTTACGCCGACATTTAACATTATAATCTCCTCCTACTGTTAAATTTAAGATCAGTCGAGAATTAGCCAACGGAGTCAAAATGCAGATCTTGTTTTTACCTACGCATTGACATAAAGAACGTAAAAAACGGAGCTCGTATGCAAAAATTACGGGGTTTAGAAGTCGGAAGGGTACTGCTGCAAAAGGGTGACGTGGCACAATGTAGGCCACACACGTTTCGCCACCAGAATGCTGACACCTGGCAATAGACTCGATGAGTTGGAGGTGGACTCGATGAGTCAAGTTTCCAGATAGCCTATAAATAGAGGTGTCGGGTTCCCTTCATTCTCCACACCATCCAACTTCACTTTCTCTCTGTAGTTTCTCTCTCTAAGCCCCAAAACTCCCCTTCTAAAGTCCAGGTAAACCCCCTAGCACCCGAAGTAAGCCCCGAGGCTCCCGAAGCCCTAAGAATAGAGCCTTTCGGCTCGGGAATGCTGCTCCAACAAAGCCCAGTTGTGCGAAAAACTCGCTGTAGGTGAGCTACGCCTACCTGTTGGGCTGAAAAGAGTTTTGATGTTGCGTCGTTTGGGCTCGTTGATTAGCCTTGTATTCTCCGGTTTGGGCCTGTCCAACCGAGAGCCTTTTATGTATTGTATATAAGTTAAATGCTTGCATGCATATTAGGTTAAGATTCTAGAGATTATCGAAATAGCGATTGATCAAGAGCACTAATAATTTTTTCTGTAATCGTTCTTGTAATCCTCTAATCCTTTACAGTTGATGTTCTTAATCGAGCTCTTCTAAGGATTTTATTTAATCATTCGACACGTTTGATTCAAGCTGTTTGTTCTTATTATTGCGTTTTTACTGTTTTAAATTCATATACTTGTTCAAGATCTAATCGATCTTCTTAGATTAAAAGTTGTTTTAATCCCATCAATTGGTATCAGAGCAGGAGGCTGTGTAATCAATACACATCTTTTCTGTGAAAAAGATTTCCATTAGGGTTTTTCCGCAATCATTGATATTTATTGAGCCGTCATCTTAATTGACGTATCTTAGTATTTATTATTTTGCCCTAATCTGCTTTATTACAAGTCTGATCTTTGAACAGGTTGTTACGATCATTATGGACGCAACGCAATCAAACCCTATTAATATTTCCAACAGCATCGGTTCGACGACAAAGATTCCAATCTTGTACACCCATGACTATGAAGTATGGGCGCATCATTTCGAAGATTATGTGATTGGATCGGAGGACAATGGTTATCTCATATGGGAAGCCATCATCAGTGGACCGTTTTCTCATTCTACGACGTCCAGAATCATTAAGACGCAAAAAGAGTACAATGATCTGCTCAAGGACGTGACGAATATCGCGCAAGATGAAAAAGACAAACTCCAGTGCAATATTAAGGCACTTAGGTTGATCAGATTCGCCCTTCAGTCCGACACATTCAGGCTAGTCAGCTCATGCACTACGGCGAAGGAAGTGTGGGATAGACTTCGCGAACTGTATTCCACAGACGAAGATCTTGAACATTCCATCCAAACCTTGCTTCTATCTGAATTTGGTGAATTCAGGCAAGGGGCTGAAGAAACTGTGACCCAGACGTTTGATCGCTTCAATCATCTTCTCAGCAAGATGATCAAACACGACATTGAAAGGAAGTTCATCGAACAAAAGGTTACTTTCTTGAACAGACTGCGATCTGAATGGAGAGCAGTTGTTTCCACAGTCAAAGCCCATGAACAGTTTAAATCATATTCTTTGGCGAAACTGGTGGGCATTCTAAAGTCCCAAGAGAAGATTGTGGTTCAAGAGAAGAATGTTGTCTCCAGTCTTGGTTCGTTGGCCCTCCTATCTAAAAGTAAAGCTGTGGTGGAGGATGAAGAGCTCAACTTGGAAGAATATGACCTCTCAACTGAGGATTATGCCATGATGGTATCCAATCCTAAGAGGTTCATAAAGAAGAGATTCCCCAGCAACAAAAACCGAAACTGGCAGGGGAGTTACAGCTCGGAAAAAGCGAACAATGAACCGAAAGCTGAGGAGCCCAAAAAGGAACCGAAAGCAGATGGCGATTCCGGAGTAAGCTGTTTCTATTGTGGTGGCAAGAACCACTACGCTAAGGACTGTGTTCTTAAGAAGATGGCTGAAAAGGACAATGGAAATGATGAGGAAGCTGTGCTGCAGAAGAGATTGGATGAGTTGAGAAAGAAGAAGTCTACCGCTAACCCTTCTATTAATGCTCTTATTGTGCAGGGTTCGGTCAATGACGATGAGTTCGGTAGCACTGAAGTTTGGTCTACTGACTCAGAAGACGAAGAAGTGAGGAAGCCTACTCATGGAAAGGCATATGTGGCTAAGGAGGAAAGCAGTGGTGGAAAATGCTTCATGGTGACTGAAGTGTCTCAAATGAGGGGATACAACACCGATGGAGGAAGCAATGGACCGAAGGTGCAGGAGGATATGTGCTTTACGGCCAAACCACTCAGCCAGCAGTTCAATGAACTCGATGAACTGATAAAGAAGGTACAATCTGCTTTTATTTCATCTAAAGTACCACCATCCTCTTACGAGAAAGAACTAAAAAATATTAATACAAGAATTTCTCATTTAAATAGTAGCCTAACTCAAACTCGAGTCACCAATTCTAACCTGACTGATCAATTAAGCAGGGCGGCGTCGAAGAGTGAGGAGCGGCGAATGTGGATTGAGTTAAAAGAGTCGGAATTAATTAAAGTTAAAGACGAAAACATTTATTTACAGAGAGACAATTTGAAATTGTTAAAACAACGAAATGTTTTTTGTTTAATAGCTAAACGTTTATATTCCAATATTACTCAACTTCACTTGGATTGTGAGATAGGCCAAAAGATCCATCGCATGATTTTGCCCTTTCTAGAATTTAAGGAGGATGAAATCGATGCCGAAGCCTACAATTGTGAGAGTGTGATATCGTCTGATGATGTCAATCCGACCTATATGTATGGACTGGACAAAATTGAGTCCTTCATTAAGTCCAAAGACCACAAGGACATGCTCAAAAACCTTTTGGACGAAAATGACCGACTTAAACTGAGAACCGAAACCATGCAAAAATTTGACTCTCTAAACGCCAACGTAAGCTCAGAAAACAAAATCGATGTTGAAAATGCATCTGAGCTTAACGAGGACGAAAACATGAGTGAAATTTCTGTGGAGGATACGGTTGACTGCTCAGAATTTGTTAAAAGCGAAACTGAAAACCACAAAAATCTTATTTCTGAAAACTCTGTGGAATTCGCTAGATTGTCCCAACAAAAGTCCCCGAAATTAGTAGAAAAGGCTGTTGTGTATCAAAAGGTCAGGACCACTCCAAATCAAGTATACAAGGTGACTGGAGTAACCGAACATCAAACAGCTGAACTCACAGCTATTGTTAACGAAGACAATGCTGATGGCTGTGATGAGTATTTCTGGGATGCTCCTATTGATAATGGAAACGAAACCGTCGGCCTATCTGAAAGAACCTCTTGGATGAGAAAAGGGAGATATATACCTGAACCCTTGAACAAGCCCGATAATTTCAGTGAACCAAGCACCAGTGGTACGAAAGAAATTCCTCAAGAGGATGATCGTTTAGCAAAAGAAGACATTCCTTCAACACCTACAGCTCGAAGCGAAACTTCATCAGATACTCCTTCCACTTCCTCAGGACAAACTGAATCTTCTTCAGATATTCCATCTGTTCCCTCTGCTCAAAGAAAAACTCCTGAAGTTCAAAAGGAACCAGTCAAAGTGACAGCAAAAACAAGAGCGAACGTTCATCATCAACCTAAGCAGATGAGGGATAAGAAGATAGAGAGGAACCAAAGATACAGGAAAAATCTTTCTGAAAGGAAACAATTCTGGCACTCCTAGAACGCATACTATACACACAAGGACAAGAATCTGAAGTATGAAAACAATCCTGTACGAAAGCCTGAAAGTTCCTCCAACCGAAAGCCAAGGTTCGGTTCGCAAGAAAATACCAACCGAAAGCCAAGGTTCGGTTCACAAGAAAACACAAACCGAAAGCCAAGGTTCGGTTCTGAAAAGGACTTCGACCGAAACCAAAGGTTCGGTTCAAAGAACAACTCCAACCGAACACAGAGGTTCGGCTCCGAAATCAAAAAAGAACAAGACTCGAAGGTTAACCCCACCAACGATCAAAAGCAAAAGGGTCACCTAGAGTCATCAGCAAGGAAGACATCTCCATCCAAATCCAAATCCTCTCTTCCTAATTCTTCTCGTTCTTCTACTTCCAACCATTCATCTCCATCTTGCTCTAACGCTAATTCCGTTGGTTCTCAAAAACCTCATCCATCTGCTGAACAGAAGGGAAAGCAGAAGGTCGATGAATCCAAACCTGAGTCCAAAACGAACATCCCTAATGTCAATAAAATAAAAGTCTTTACCATTAAAAAGAAAGATGAAACAACTCTAATAAAACGAACATATCTAGTTGACATCTCTCTTACTATTCCTGTTCCCATGAAAAGCTCACATGGACCCAAGAAACTTTGGGTTCCTAAATCTGCTTAACTTTTGCAGGTTATGAGTGACGAGGAGTTCGACGAAGAATGGTACATCGACAGTGGCTGCTCGCGTCACATGACAGGGAGGAAAGAGGAGCTCAGGGAATACAGATCTCTTGCTAATGGTGGCAACGTTAAGTTTGGAAATAACTCCTTCGGCACCATAAAGGGATACGGGATGATAACGAATGGTGACTTTACAATAAGGAAAGTGGCGTATGTGGAAGGACTTCAACACAACCTCATCAGTGTATCTCAGCTTGTTGGAGGTACAGGTCTCAAAGTTTCATTCGATGATGAAGGTTCTGAAATCATAGAGAAAAAGACAAAGAAAGTCATTCTGAAGTCAGAGCGAAAGGGTGAAATGTTTCCTCTGAACATGAAACCCATCAAAGGAAACCCAGCCATATGTCTGCTATCAAAAGCTCAATCCGACGAAAGCTGGTTGTGGCACCGAAGACTCTCTCATCTCAATTTCAAAGACATCAACCGACTTGTCACTGGAGGTCATGTTAGGGGCCTTCCATTGCTCAAGTTTGACAGAGAGCATCTATGTGCTGCATGCGAAATGGGAAAGCAGAGTCGTCAAAGTCACCCATCCGTAATTAACACAAAAGTTGTTGAACCACTCGAATTACTTCATATCGATTTGTGTGGTCCTTCATCTATCGAAAGCATCGGTGGTAGCAAGTATATTCTTGTCATCGTTGATGATTTCTCTCGATTTACATGGGTGTTCTTTCTTAAACTCAAATCTGAAGCGACTCAAAAGCTGAAAGTGTTTATCAAGCAGATTGAAGTCCAACTCAAGAAGGTCGTTCGAAACATCAGGAGCGACAATGGTCTCGAATTCAAGAACAAGGAGTTTGAAGAGTATCTTGCAGAAAAGGGAATTAGTCATAATTTCTCAGCTCCTTACACACCACAACAGAACGGAATAGTCGAAAGACGAAACCGATCCTTGTGTGAAGCTGCCCGAACTATGTTAAGTTTCGCTTCATTACCTCTTTATTTTTGGGCTGATGCTATTTCTGCTGCTTGTTATACACAGAACAGGTCCTATCTCAACAAACGATTCAAGCTCACACCATATGAGATAATAAATACCAGAAAACCCAACGTGAAATTTTTCCATGTGTTTGGCTCAAGGTGTTTCATCCTTAACTCTAAAGAACACCGCAACAAGTTTGATGTCAAAGCTGACGAGGGAATCTTTCTGGGTTACTCACTCACATCCAAGGCGTACAGGGTCCTAAACAAACGATCAAGAAGGATTGAAGAGACATACTATGTGACCTTCGACGATAACTACATCAAGAAGCTACAGGCCATAGATGACACTGCCGGGGAAATATTTCCTCAAACTGGCCAAGTCACAGTCTCAATCACCAATTTGTACGAGAAATTTCTGGAACTCTTTGATGAACCGGAAAAAGCTTCTCTCTCAGAAGCAGGTGCAGCTGACAACAAAATTGATCATATGAAACAAATTGTCGAAGATGCTGCGAAAAGAATGCATGAAGGAGAATCGCTCACTGATGAATCTCCAACCAACACTGCTTCTGTCGAGGGGGAGCCAAGTTCTCATGTCGAGGGGGAGCCAAGCTCACAAGTCCAGGGGGAGCCAAGCTCTACTACTTCAACCGAAGGTCCTTCACCAACCGAAGGTGCCTCTCCAACCGAAGATGCCCCTCCATACGAAGGTGCTTCAACGTCTGAAAATCCACCACCACAACAAAATCCTGAGCCTCATGTTTCTCAAGACTCATTATTTGAGGGGGAGCATGATGATATGACGCTTGATGACGATAGCCAATCTGAGCCCGAAGAGATGATCAATGCTGAACTAGATCCAACCTTCGACCCGAATTACCCTCCTCTTACCAAATGGACCAGAGATCATCCTATCTCTCAAGTAGTTGGTGATGTATCTAATAAGGTCTTGACCCGATCTCAACTGAAGGCAAAACAGACATCTTTATTCTCAAAGGTAGAGTTTTGTATGTTTAACTCATTCGTATCAAAAGTTGAACCGAAGACAGTGAACACTGCCCTCGATCACTCTGATTGGGTTCAAGCAATGCAAGACGAACTGAACGAGTTTGAAAGGAACAAAGTCTGGCGCCTCATTCCAACTCCTCCAGATGCTTCAGTTGTTGGTCTTAAATGGGTTTTTAGAAACAAAATGGACAAGGAAGGTAATGTCATTAGGAACAAGGCTCGTCTGGTAGTCAAGGGATACTGTCAGGAGGAAGGAATAGATTACGAAGAAACGTTCGCTCCAGTAGCTAGACTAGAATCTGTTAGAATATTTCTGGCCTATGCTGCTCACAAAAACTTTGAGGTTTTCCAAATGGACGTCAAGTGTGCAATTCTCAATGGAGAACTCGAAGAAACTGTGTATGTGGAGCAACCTCATGGGTTCGTGAACGAAAAGCATCCAAATCATTGCTATATTCTGGATAAAGCTATGTACGGTCTCAAACAAGCTCCGAGAGCCTGGTATGAAACGCTTTCTAAATTCTTAAAGATGTCCAAATTTAAACAAGGTTCGGTTGACCCAACCTTCTTTCGTAAAAAGGAAGGTAACCACCTTATGATAGTTCAAATTTACGTTGATGACATCATCTTTGGCTCCACGAATCCCAGCTTAACGGCTGAATTCAGAAAGTTGATGGAAACTAAGTTTGAAATGAGCTCAATGGGTCCTATTAACTTTTTTCTTGGTTTAAACATAAGACAGGGACCCGAAGGCATCTTTATTAATCAGGAAGCTTACACAAAGACTCTCCTAGCGAAGTTTGGCATGATGGGAGACTCAAAAGTCAAAGTCCCAATGGCATTTGGCACCAAGCTTACCCCTTCTCTAGACAAACCGGCTGTCGACATCACGCTCTATCGTTAAATGATAGGCTCACTGATGTATCTAACTGCTAGCAGGCCTGATATCATGTTTTCTGTATGTTATTGTGCCCGATTTCAGGCTAACCCACGTGAACCTCACATGCTGGCAGTAAAGAACATCCTACGCTATCTCAAGCGAACCACCTCCTTAGGTCTGTGGTATCCATCCAACTCAGGCTTCTTCGTTCAAGCCTATTCTGATGCTGACCTTGGAGGATGTGGACTCGACCGTAAAAGCACAACAGGTGGCTGTCAATTTCTTGATGGGAAATTGGTCAACTGGAAATCCAAGAAACAAACATGTGTGTCACTGTCTACTGCCGAAGCGGAATACATTGCCGCGGCATCCTGCACATCACAAGTGATTTGGATCCAGAGTCAACTCCGAGACTATGGACTCAATATGAAGAAGATCCCACTATATTGTGACTCTGAAAGTGCAATTAGGATCTGTCATAACCCAGTGCAACACTCTAAAACCAAACACATAGCACTGAGGTATCACTTCATCAAAGATCATGTGGAAGATGGAAATGTCGAAGTTCACTTCGTAAGAACCACTGATCAACTGGCTGATGTCTTTACTAAAGCTCTTCGTGAAGCATCATTCAATAAAATATTGCAAGGGCTAGGTATGATGGAATCAGAGTCAGTACCTCACACTACCTCTCAAACTCAACCGTAAGAAGCGAAACCAACCGAACGTTCGGGTTCGGTTCAACCATCTGACTCGCTCATTACTTCAAAGGTAGTTTTTCTATGTTATATATTTCCTGTACAATCTTGTTTTCCTTTGCGTTAAAAGTATTTATATCTTGTATATCTAAAATCCTTTGTTTTTCAAAATTTTGTGGAACCGAAACCAACCGAAGGTTCGGGTTTGGTTTTTCAAAATTTTGTGGAACCGAAACCAACCGAAGGTTCGGGTTCGGTTTTTCAAAATTTTGTGGAACCGAAACCAACCGAAGGTTCGGGTTCGGTTTTTCAAAATTTTGTACAACCGAAACCAACCGAACGTTCGGGTTCGGTTTTCCAAAATTTTCTACAACCAATTCCAACCGAACGTTCGGGTTCGGTTTTTTCTTTTTTACTAAAGTTTTTTTTATCGTTTTTTTCTTTCTTTTCACTCTTTTATTTTTATTATCTATCACAAATCCAAAAATATTTTTTTTCTTCTTTCGTGTGCTTATTCGTTTATGGGAATATATTTGATCTCTTACTTAAGTGTCCCTAGAAGCATGCTGCTGTATGTGTCCCAAGCCTCAAAAGATTTTGAATAATAGCCTTCATGACCTGGTATACACAAACCTTGTCTTCCCAATAAGGCTAACATATTTATTCTAATCGTGAGCTACCTCACTCTTTTCTCACATGAGTTAAGAGTCTCCTGCTTGGCCCTTATTTTCGCAGCAGAGGTACTATGTTTCCTTACACCATCCCTATAACTCTTCTCCATTACATTCGTTTCCTCACTGTAACCCTTGAGACTCTCAGAAACTACCACTGAGGTTTATGGTTACACAACATCTGCGTTTATGATCTTAGTTTCGTGCCACTACGAGCTAAGTGAAACCCAAAATTCAACACCAAAGAATTGACGGTGACAAATTAATTTGATCAAGTTTTCACCAATGAATTGACGAATGTACCTTCATGGAGTCTCAATTTTTTTTCTTTGCATGATTCCAATGAAATTGTTACACACCATAACATTTCTTCCCAAGGGATCTAGTTTTAAATTTTTTTATCTGAGATTTCATATTAATCCAAGCCACTTCAAAATCAACTCCAACCTACTTGTTCAACAGACTACACCGGTCTCACAAGTACTTTGTTCACATTCGTTCTTATATCAAGAATTGCATTGTTGAATCAAAGCGAACCCACCATTTCTTAGCCTAATTAAAAGAAGCCTTTCAACATTTCTTAATAAATGTTTGATCGTAATTCAACGGGATTCCACATTAACACTTTGAGGTTCTTCTTAACCTTGAAGGAAGAGATTCGTGCCCGGGATCATCAGTTTCGTGTCCTTATGGACATCACAGATTATCCTAAAAAGAGTTGCTTTATTTCTTTTTCTTTTACACTCTTTGCACGAAAATCCTAGATTTTCAAAAATTCCGTTACTAATTACTTTACAGGCTGGATTATTACTGAAGCGTTACTAATGAAGTTGAGGCCAAAAATCAGCCACGTGCGTCCTAAATTGAATACAGCTGATTAAAAAAGGGAAAAGACAAAAAGTTGCTGACTCGGCGGGAGTTAAATGGATAGAAATTCAAACGACGGTAAAAAGGAGGGCGCGTGAATTTGAAACGGCCGCGTTTTTTTTTCTGACACTTGCGGACGCGTGTGCAATGTCGAAGCGTCATATCTCTGAAGTTACAGGCGCGTGTGGAAATGGAAACGATTTCTTTCTCTGAACCGGGGCTTATTGGGCGACGCAATCCTAGGAATCTGACACTCTCTCTCCTACGTGATCATCGCACGTCCCAACTGTCACCAATCAGTCACTCAAAAACCCTTCCATATTTCCATAAGAGATTTGAAACGATTTTTCTCTCTCTTCACCGACTATAAAAAGCCATCAACACCACCTTTTACCTCTTTACTGCCCCCATATTTCCCAAAGCAAAAATACTCCCAAATACTCTCCCGTTCTCCAAACCTGCAACAATGGCTGAATCTTCATCTGTTCATGCAACTTCTCAGATTCTTCCCATCCGACCCCAGCAAAGCTTAGTCATTGATCTAAACCCACTGGCGTATGATCCCTACATGTCGCCGGTCATCGAATGCCTTAAGTATTCCCAGCTGGCTCCTGCACTGTCCAGAATTGAAACGGTGCCGATGGTTACCCTCTCTCAGGTCTATGCAACGGCTTACTACGACAGGGTCGTCGACCGGGTATTCTTTGAAGTTGGTGACCACAAGACTTCAATTTCTCGTCCCCGTTTCTGCACGCTGTTAGGGTTTGCTGCTGACTCTTCACGAGTTCACCCGGATACGATTCTGGTGGGGATGTTCTACAGCATGTTTTATAACATGGGCTACACAGAGGTTCTCACCTCTGTCGCCAGGTTCAAGAAGTCCTGCCTACCGCCCCAGTGGAATGGGTTATTTACAGTTCTCTTCAAGGGATTGTCAGAGAGGAGCTCCGGATCTGACGAGGCAAGTCGTCTGTTCCTTTCTGTAATGTACGGAGTGTACAATGGGATCAACCTAGATTATGGGTTTGTCCTCTGGCAACAGCTGCTTCAGAGCCTCTCTTCTTCTTCTCGACACTCTGAGGTGTCATTCGCCCGGTTCTGGATCTTGATCACAAGATGGGCCATGGACAAGTTCGGCGTTCCAACAGAAGATGGTGCATCGATGTCTTCTATTGGTACTTTTCATACCAAGAAGATCATCGTATCCGATGCATCAAAGTTCTCTTTCATTGGCTCTATCCCGGAGTCGATGTATGGGAATGTGCCATCTGACAGCCAACTGATCCGAACGATCAAGGAGTCTGGGCCATCTGGTCCGAGGGAACTGACATCGGACATGCTGCGTTCGATTAATGATGCCGATAAACCGGTGGCCAGGGGTAAAAAGGCAGAAAAAGGGAAGAAACCATCCAAAGCCCCAAAAGGACCTTCGCTCAAGAAGCGCAAACAACCGAAGGCTGCTTCATCCCCTCAACCGAAAAGGAGGAAGACCCAACAGAAGCGAAAGCTCGTCCTTCCCTCCTCATCAAGCGAATCTGAAGGTGGGAGTTCGGACTCTGAGGGATCCCAAGGAGACGAATCTCCTCAACGAGGCAACACACCCCCTCGGTCCCCAACCCCGGACATGGAACTTCATCAATCCCCAGTTCCTTCTCCTCCACCCACAATACCTATTTCCATTCCCACCATAAACCCCACTATTCCCCCAAACTCCATTCCTATCCCTCCACCCATATTCACCACATCAACCGAAACACCACCTGTTACCGAAACCCCTCCAGTAACCCAACCTCCACAAACCGAAACTCATACACCACCACCACCCGAAACTAACCCCCCACCCACTCAACCCGAACCAACCAAACCCATAACACCCCCAACTTCACCACAACCTCAATCTCCGGAAGACGCCTCCGATGGCGGTGATCAATATCTTGGTGGTGATCACATGAACTTCGATTCGGTCTACTATAGTCCGTTTCAAGTTCAGAGTGATGAGGAGGATGATGCTCCAGTGACAAAGAAGCATCTTCGCGAGCTTAACGAGAAGGTTGATCAGCTTCTCGCCTCCTCTTCCAACCAGCAGTCATCTATGTCTGAAGCTGCCCTTCAGAAGATCGTTGACGCCTTCTCCAGGGCTCAACATGATTCCGTGGCCTCAGCTACTGCTGCTATAGACGCCTCCACCCGAGCCTGTGAGGCAGCGACCAAAAAACTCGATAAACTATTCAATGACGCTTCTGTCCTGCTGCAGCCTTTGCAGGAAAGCGCCGAAGCCACAAAACAACTCTGGAACCAGTTGTTCATCAATTGGCCAAGTTTGTAAAGACGGAGCTGTCTACGTTCGCTACACTCAGACAAAATCTTAGCGACGACAACTCGGCACTTCGTGCCTCCATCGATGCCCGTTTGGCAAAGCTACAAGACGATCTTGCAGCAGAAAACTCACTGATGGACGCCTTGGCGAGCAAGACTACCACCCTAAAGGTCAAGAGCACGCAGCTTTCCAACTCCGAACAACAATTGGAAGCTCTTCGATCCGAGAGAGAGGTCATAAAGACGTGTGTTTCGGATGTCCACGCAGCTCTTTCAAACATCCTTGAGGCACACGATCCCATCCTTAATCACTCAGTGAGGCGTACCCTTGCTGAAAAGCTATCTCCGGCCATGGACCTTTTGAGCAAAATTGAAGGCCTACCCAGTTTCGTGTCCATTCCGAAACAAGGGGGAGAAGAGAAGAAAGGATCGAAACCACCTCCGTCCTCCAAAGCTACTCACACAACCGAACCACCCCCAACTGGTCATGCCTCGGGTTCGGGTGTGAAGAACAAGGGTAAACACATAGCAGAGGATGAAGATGAAGATGAAGACAAGGAGACCATTGCGGACATGTTAAAAAGAAAGAACAGTCGCAATGCTGAAGACGATGCCAGTCGTGTGGCGCGTGAGGCTGAAGAAGCCGAACGAAAGCAAAAAGAAGCCCACGATCTCCTTGAGAGCCGAAAGTTGCTCTTCCCTGCCTGGACCAGGGATCGTTTGATAAAAGAGGCCATAGAGACTCCAAGCATACTGTGGCTCGAGCCGGTGATATCTTTCGACTGCAACAACACTATTGATTCGCAGTTTGATATGCCGCTAACTCGAAAGGCGTTCATCTTCCACGCCTTCTCTAATATTTCTGAAGTCCCGCATCCGAATGATGAGCTTGACAGGGAGCTCATTGACTTCTACCTGGAGGCCGCCCGCCCTCAGTGCCTTACATGGAGTGCCCAGAAGATCGTCAACGTTCGGGTGATGAAGCCTTATGCCGTGGGGAGATTCACAAACGTCAAGTTCAAGCTTATCCGAGGATCTGCAAGAACTGCTCACATGATCTCTCTGGCGGATCTGCCCAATCTGAAGCCTCATGATTGGATAGTCTTGTACAACATCCTGCTGACAAATGAATCTGAATATGGTCCCATCTTAGACCATGTCAAAAGGATGCCGGCATGCTATATCATGGAGGTGGCCCTAATGGATCAGGAGGTTGCCACAGTTTTTAAGAAGAAACCGAAAGTCAAACCTGTGGGATCGGCCAGTGATCTGAATCAAATGCAAATGGGCAAGATAGATTCGAGGCGAAACTCTGTGATGTTCACTAGAGCCGAAGGACAGAAATGTCTCTTCGCTTTAGCTGACAAACATCTTTACACTACAACTTGCTTGGAGCACATCTTATTCATCATCAAGCAGTGTAAAGACAATTCGGATGTTGATATCAAGTACTTCAATGATATGATCAATTGGTACATCCGGTTTAGACAGACCATCCTTTCCATAACCAAGTGTCTGTTTAGTACCGTGAAGAAGAAGGTACCAGCTTCAGCCGCCGGCCCAAGTAGGAAGTGAAGGTCTCGCTCCAAATTGACGCAAAGGGGGAGATTGTTGGGCTGAAAAGAGTTTTGATGTTGCGTCGTTTGGGCTCGTTGATTAGCCTTGTATTCTCCGGTTTGGGCCTGTCCAATCGAGAGCCTTTTATGTATTGTATATAAGTTAAATGCTTGCATGCATATTAGGTTAAGATTCTAGAGATTATCGAAATAGCGATTGATCAAGAGCACTAATAATTTCTTCTGTAATCGTTCTTGTAATCCTCTAATCCTTTACAGTTGATGTTCTTAATCGAGCTCTTCTAAGGATTTTATTTAATCATTCGACACGTTTGATTCAAGCTGTTTGTTCTTATTATTGCGTTTTTACTGTTTTAAATTCATATACTTGTTCAAGATCTAATCGATCTTCTTAGATTAAAAGTTGTTTTAATCCCATCACTACCCTATCGTTAGTATATCTTATGTTTTAATATAGTAATGTTATTAGTACTTTATAATAAGTATTTGGGCTATTATTATGAGTTATATAAGTGTCATTATAATATCTTTTAATCAGTCGCAATACAGGGAATCTAGTTTAAAGGGCCGCATAGGGTTGTTGGATTTCAGAAGTGCTATATGCCAAATGGTCCTGCCCTCCGATGTTTTATGTCTGGCCCCTTTCTGTATATAGTGGTTGAGAAATATCGTTTCATGCTTATATAATAGTAATAATAGCAAGACTATTAATTTGTATCGGTGAATATTAGACTAGACTTTAGTTGTAATGATACTAGGTTTTGTCAAAGGAAAATTGTGTTAAGAGTAACGAAGTGCTGTTTGAGTGTCGAGTCACCACCTTCTCAGGTGAGTGCATAGTTACTTTCATCTTACACATATATATGAAGTATTTAATATAAACTAAGTACTATGTGTGCATATTGTTTGAATACTTGTTGTCGATGCTGATGAATGATTTTTATACATGTTTTAAATGATTTAAATTGTATATGTATTTTATACCAATAAAAATGTTGGGGTAAAACATGGGTAGATGTAATTGATGATATGTGATAAAATGATGAGAGCCCTTGTTGCTGTTGTTGTTGATTCTGTCATCTAGCAGAGTATGGATGACGACCATAGACTCTTCTAGACATTCTAGTGGAACGCTAATATGCTTGCAACGTGTAGGTGTTTGTGAACGATGTGTTCACCAGTGTACTCCATCCCCCTCATGTTTGCCTTAAGGATATTTATTGCTGCGGAATCCCCTTAGCATTAGTGTCCATCCCGATGTTGATCCTTAGTCTAGGTCCCTTATGATAGGTGTTTTAGGGACGTAAAGGGAGGATAACGGGAACGGGTAATCGGGTTATTGTTGGTTGATGAAATTAATAAAATTATTAATTGTGGGTTGAAAACCCTATGTGCTCACTAGGCTCCCAAGCTTGACCAACTCAGTTTCTTGTATTACAGGTAGTGGCGCACGAGCATAGATATGATGTTTGGGATGAGAGATTACAGATATAGGCATGTAGATATGAATAAATGTAGTAAGTCTTATATTGTACTATTTTTGCTTTTGATCTGTATTGAAGATGACATCCCGAGGTTTTTAATGAAATACTTTTCTACGAAAATGCTTTGATAAATCTTTATCATATTTTATTATGGGAACAAATTCCGCAACACTTTTATTTAAAATGTTCGTTGTTGCAACCAGGTAACAAGACTGCTAGAATCTCCCCTGGGGACTGTGCCCCATGAGCAGACTCTGACAATCAAGTTAGATCGGTGTGTATGAGGAGATGGTTTCTCCAGGCGGGAAAGAACCATATTTGTGAGCCAAGGGTGTGTGTATGTAATGATGGTTGATCTAGCCATCAGATAGATCTAGAAAAGTCCCCCGCTTATAGATGAGGAAGTATTTTATTTATAAGGGACAATTAGGTCAACAGGAATCAGGCCTTGGGCAATTCAGGCCTTGCTAGCTGGCAACTATCCAAGCAAGTTAGGCGGTTGCGTGATGGTGCCGGGCAATCATGATGTTGCAGTCAAGAAGTGTTGGTCAACACTACTTCCAGGTTCCTCAGAACTACTACTAAATATCTAGGTACTCATTCTAGACTGCTTCCTAGCACCGTTCCACCTCACAAGATCTCTATTAACTTCACCATTTGCTTCGCGCATGCCAATCGTACAAAATGCATGACTCGATAGACAGTCTAAAAAATCATTCCACCTTAAGTCCACAACCAAACAAGGAACGGAAAGAAAGTGTAACATCCCAAGTCCAGGTATACCTTGTAACCCTTGGTCTTCTGAGTACTTGTCCATTTTAGTTCCTTTATGAGAAAATGTGGTGAATCAGTACGTGGGGCGTACGCGAGTGTAAGATCAGCATACTCATATACGTGCATTTGATGCGGAAGCCACCTAGTATGCTGGGCGTACTAGGCCCAAAGTGAAAACCCTAATTTAGGGTGAGACCCCTATTTAAAGGATACGATGGCCTTATTCCTGGCCACCATTCTCAGACAACAACCCTCCTAAACCATAGTTTTCGTTTTTAGAGTTTGTGAGTGCGTTTGAGATCCTTAAGATTATTCTTGTGTTTCCTTGGAGTGAAGAAGGAGACTTGAAGAAGAAGGAGTGGGATTCCTGGCTTTGGATCTGAGCTTGTCATTGTGTGGAGCTTCATTTTAAGGTATAAAGTTCAAAGCTTTCTCACACTTTTGATTTGTGCATCATAGTAGAGTATTTTAGGATTTTGTCCCAAAAGTTGGAGACTTTATGTGATATTGAGCTCCAGAGACTATGATCAACCCCCTTTGAGTGTATTTAGTGGTGTAGTGTCATAAAAATCCAATCTTGGACGTTGGAATCAAGCCATGCGTAAGATATGGGTTTCTTGAGATAAGAGAGTGAGTGTTCTTTGTGCCTATGACCATTCCAACCAAGCAAAGGCTTAAAGTCACTGACTTTATGGATCAAGAGCTATTAGGGAGTCCAGATCTGTGATATGAGCCAAGGTCGTAATTGATTAAGAACAAATGAGTGAGAAGAGTGAAACTGGGAAGTACGATGGGCGTAATCGCAGTACGTGCATCGTAGGGGTCGAGCATCCCCGATGCATGCAGGACAGCAGAGTACGCTCAGCATAGAGAGTTGGTACGTGCAGCGTACTCTCTGCTGTTGACTTTTCGTTGACTTTTAGGGTTTGGTCAATTTGTAGAAGGGTTAGTTTAGCTCATTGAGAGTCGCGGTTAATTAGGGATAATTGTCGTATGTGTAAGGCGGAGACTAGACCAGTGATTTGAGTTCGAGATTAGCTGATTTCTTGCGAGGTGAGTCTTCTCACTATACTTACCATGAGTGGTATCTTTGTGTGACTAGATGTCTCATGTGCTTATCTGTGTATTGTGATATTCTACATTTTTGTCTTGGTGATTTATGCTTATTAATATTATTATGAGCTTGTTGAGTTAGGACCGGAGGGTCTCCACTGGAACACATTGACCTGAGGGTCGTATTGATTTAGCCTCGAGTGGCTAATGCGATGTGTGTGGTATTTTGGGGGACTCACTAAGCTTCGTGCTTACCGTGTTATGTGTTATGTGTTTCAGGTACTTCTTAGAATCACGGGAAGGCACCAGCTTGATTGTACACACACTCGCATTGGAGATTTGTTTTTAGAGGATCCTGGATTTGTAATAAACAATTTTTGAAATATGTGTTGATGTTTGATACTGGAGATTTTTGAGAAATCTGATATTTGATTACTTGAGTTTGAAAATGAAAAATTTTGGTTTAAAAATGTAAGTTGTTACAAGTTGGTATCAGAGCCTTGGTTTGAGGGATTCGGATGCACTTCCATGTGTGTTTGGAATCAAACTGAGGGTTTGAGAGAATTTTTCAAAAGAAATGATTTTCTAAAATGGGAAAGAGTTTTAAGAGGAAACGAGTTGGAGCGGTGTGTACAATCAGCCAGAGCCCGAACGGTGATTTCCAAAAATACCCATACTTTTGTGTTATGAGATATTTATGCGATATTTTATTAGAATTGCATGCTAGAAAGTAGGCTAGGTATTTCATATTCTAGGGCTAGAGTTTCTTGATTTGTGATGCCTTAGCCTAAGAGATACTTTTGATCAATGTTATTTGTTATTTGCTCTGAGTATGTGCTGAGTTCTGAGTCGGAAGGTAATCTAGCAAGAGATACTTAGATGAGCATGTGAGTAGTCTACTGAGAGAGAGAGTATTCTAAAGTTTATGAGGGATAGAGTACATGTGAATTAGAATCTGAGGAGGAGGACTTGGGGTGACTACAGGTGGGTTGTAGAAGGTAGTATTGGGCCCGTACTACTGAAAGCACTCGGTCTGTATGCAACCCAAGTAAGAACCCTTAGGATGGTAATGAGCAAGTAGGGATGAGTAGTCGAGTGTGAGTATGCTTGAACGAGCCTGTCATAATTTTGTGTTGTATTTTAGAGACATCATGGTGGGTACACTCCACACCCTAGGAAGCAGTGGAGTTAGTGATGATGAGATTCGCAGGATGATTCTGATGGGTTTTGTACAAACAATCATATGTGTGCATGACACCATAGAGTTGGATCTATGTTATCACTATTAGACATACAACTTTATGAACACAAACGGAAACCTGACATGCTACTACTATTTTCTAAATCCACATAGGAGAATAAAATACATACCTTTTATTGTTATATAGTAATAACAACTAGTTCCTTGAATCTCCTTAGCTTTTGAAAGCAAGTACCACAAGTGTAGTACCTCTAATGGCTCACAAACACACTAGGGTGAGAGGATGGATATGAGAGAGAAGAGGAAGGGTAATAAGCTCCAAAATTTGGCTATGGAAGGGTTTTCCCAAGGGATGGCCGAATTCCTAAGCCTAGGTGGCAATTTATACTTGAGGCTAGCTAGGGTTTCAAGGTGGAAACCCTAATCCCTTAGCTTAGGGCCTAAGCAAGTCCATGGACTCCTTTCCTTAAGCCCTTCGATGAAAACTCCTAGATCCTTCTAGATTTTCGTTGAAGCCTTAATAAAGGTGATCCAATGGCCCAAAGTCTCAACTATCAAATAATTACAAAACAGCCCCTGTACTTTTAATTAATTCATTTAATCCCAAAATTAATTCCTAATTAATTTCTGATTAAATACTAATTAATAATATGATTCAAAATTAATATATTATTCTTCTAATATATTAACAAATCATATTTATACCCCAATCTATCATTCTTAACAATAAATCAACCTCTCTCCTCAATAGTCATCCTGTCCAGTCACTAGTGTGAAGGCAACCCAAAAGGACCATGCTACAACCGGGTCAAATACATACCAAATATAGTTATGGACTTAGACACTAATCAAACAGTCTCCCACCTGGATAAGTCTAATAACTATTATGCATATGACTTCAGATCCTGATTAGCAATCGTAGCTTTCAAAAGTCGCTGTCAACTCTGATCTTATCAGACCCGCGTCCTTTAGACAAGGGATCATATATTCCTCCATTCTAGATATCGTATAGACGTGAGACATGGATTGAAATCATTCTCTTAGTCTATGTGTTGTTTCCCGATTTTCGATTTACAACGACTGACTAATTGAACAAATCAAATTAGCCCTAGCTCGGCCGAGCATTTACGTTTGTCATCACTAAATCATCGAGGGGCCCACTGATATTGCTTTTATCCCACTTTGGGTAAAAGGAATGGATAAACTTCGACTCAATGCTTTCTTGCACTCACTCTCCAAATCACACACAACAATATGTTTTATAACACCAAGTTACTGGTGTGTTTACATATTATCAATGTCTAACCGACTCGCAATATACAACTCACATATCTCAGTTTCAAGAATATAAGATATTATCGTCTCACCAATTGCTCGTGATAAAATCCATGAAGCGATCCAAGTGAGCGTGGGTTTAATCCAATGCTCAAATCATGTTCATAAGCACTCATGAACGTTGCAGCAAACCTTTGTTATGTCTAATACACTTTAGACAATCTACAAACCAATTCATGACAGTCTTCATTCATACTTACTTCCAACCTATGAACGACTGTGGACCATTCGAATAATTTGATTATTCTGAAATAATTAATTATTCAGGAAGTCAAAACATGCAAAGTGAAACACAATAATAATACTAATCCTATATGGTCCGAAACGTTTGAGTATAAATAAAACACCTTTTGTTTATCACCATATCAATTACTCATTATTACTACAATTGTCCCATGCTCTTAGCATGCAAACAATGTTTACCTATGGTCCTTACTTTGTGAAATAGATCAAATGCACATATTTCCAATCATACTCATTTCACAACTCCCAATCCTTATCACAAGTGTAAGAATATCAAATTCTTGCCACTTATAGAATATGTTATATTCTAACGTTTTATGCAACGATCCTTTCATAATGTCACTGCACTAAAGTCACAAAGACTATTGCCAATGAACTTACAAAGTCCTCTATTGGAGATTGTTGCAAGACAATTCCATAGACATGAAGTCTCACATTCAAAGTACATTCCTTTGAACATCATTCTTGCATAAAAGTTTCTCTAATCTAGACATAGATTCTTAACATCCAACTCCCACGTATGGAAACATTTCCATATTTGCCATATGACAACTTATTCTAAATATAATCCTATCTATTTATAATAATGTCAGAATGGTCCATCTATTACTACACTTCCAACTGCCCACAAGTAACCAATCCTTGGCGAACCTTGGATCGTCCTTTGATAATTGTTTAATAGACTTAGTCATGTCCAGTTCTAGTCCTTTTTCCCTCTTAATGCGCTAGGAATTTGAATCTAAGAAATCCAAATTAGACAATGCTATCTTCAAAATATTTCTTAGTGAAATCATTTCCTCACAATCATTTTCATGAAGGAGAGAAACCTAATGACACTTAGATTTTTATTGTGTATGTGCTCTTATCCATGTGATTTTTTAATAACCATAATCACAAGATAATGTTAGTGAAAAATCCAAACTCTTATGGACATAACTTGTTCATTCTTGATTTCTTGCCATCAAGGGTCCCACCAATGCTTCCAAGTTATTGAGCAGCCCACCCCTTCATTTCAATGTACTTTCCATTGAACAAGGTGCCTTGCCCCTACGCAATCCATTGAGAACTCATAGAACTCACATGCATAGTTGACCAAACTAGAATGGCACAGAAACAAAAATCTGTCAACACGATAGGTTAGAAACCTCAAGTCGTGTGCTAGTGTTTAATAATAGGTTTACTCTTGATTAGTTCTTGAACCTATTCAAGATCATTTAGACTCCCACTGACCTCTTGTCACACCCCCAAACCAAGGATGGCGGAAACGTCCAGGGGTGGAGGACTTCATGTACAGTATCACAACAATATGTATAATAGTGCTCAAAGTAAATACAACCATCATAAATATAATTGAAAAAGTTACACCAAAGTATATGTTTACATGTTTCAAAATCAATTACATTATGATGACAAAAATAAATTGTTGACGGTTTAACGTCCCATCCTCAAAGCGCTGAAGTTTTCCTGTTTCACTGATTTCCTGAGAATACAAGTAGTTTTGAAAAGTGTCAACAATTAAGTTGGCGAGTTCATAAGAGTTTTGTTTGGAGTAGAAACCGTTTTCCTTTTTAAAAGCGATAGGATATGAATCCAGAAAATCCAATATTTTCTTAGTTAGGTGTAAACAAAATATTCCTATATGATGTGTTGATGAACCCTAGATTGACCCGTAGATTTCCTCTATAATCATCCAGCGTATATAAGTTATAGAAGATTTAAGTTAGATAAAACGTCGAATGTAATGGGTCCGCCCTAGGTCCACAACCAAACGAGGAACAGGAGATGAGGTGAGCACCACCAATTCTAAGCCAATCCAGACTAAATTCTTGTATGACTCAAGCATATACGCTCAATGATTATAGTTGAAGTCTAACAATGCGAACCTTTAATGTGAATATAACCTATACATACCATAGTTCACCGGGGAGTAATAGAGATTAGTGAACCTGAACTATGCATATGATAGCTTATCAGAAGTGATGGTGAATATAACCTATATGATGTGTTAATGTATCCTAGATTGACACGTAGATTTCCCCTATGATTGTCCAGCGTATATAAGTTATAGAAGATTTAGGTTAGATAAAACGTCGAATATAATGGGTCCGCCCTAGGTCCACAACCAAACAAGGAACAGGAGATGAGGCGGGCACCACCAATTCTAAGCCAATCCAGACTAAATTCTTGTATGACTCAAGCATATACGCTCAACGATTATAGTTGAAGTCTAACAATGTGAACCTTTAATGTGAATATAACCTATACATATCATAGTTCACCGGGGAGTAATAGAGATTAGTGAACCTGAACTATGCATATGAATAGCTTATCGAAAATGATGTGATGGTGAATATAACCTATACATATCAAAAGTGATGGTGAATGTGAATATAACCTATACCTATCAAAAGTGATGGTGAATGTGAATATAACCTATACATATCATAGTTCACCGGGGAGTAATAGAGATTAGTGAACCTGCACTATGCATATGAATAGCTTATCGAAAGTGATGTGATGGTGAATATAACCTATACATATCAAAAGTGATGGTGAATGTGAATATAACCTATACATATCATAGTTCACCGGGGAGTAATAGAGATTAGTGAACCTGAACTATGCATATGAATAGCTTATCGAAAGTGATGGTGAATATAACATATACATATCAAAAGTGATGGTGAATGTGAATATAACCTATACCTATCAAAAGTGATGGTGAATGTGAATATAACCTATACATATCATAGTTCACCGGGCAGTAATAAAGATTAGTGAACCTGAACTATGCATATGAATAGCTTATCGAAAGTGATGGTGAATTCCTTTCTTGTAATTAAGTTCCTAGGGTAGATGAAACATAAACTATACCCATTATAGTTTATTACTTTGTTTATAATATGTATTTACCATAACTATACCGATTATAACTAATGCGTTCGTTTGTGGGGGTTTAATGGCTTAACTATACTTATTATAGATTATCTTAATCGCCCATAGCGGCAATAACTCTTTTGTAAGTGCAAGACCTTTGATATTGTGTTTGTTATATGAATAACCCTAAACTATACCTATTATAGTTTATCGATTTATTTCGTGGGAAATGAGCATAGGCCTTACTTGTCATAATTTATCAATGTTTATATTTTAATGGATATAGCCTCGTAATATCGTATATATATATATATATATATATATATATATATATATATATATATATATATATATTTGTCATACTTGTGAAGGTGTAAATCCATTTGTTTTCTGATGTATGTCTATGTAAGAATACAAAATTTGTTATATATTGAAACTACACATAATCACATAATGATGTATACCTTGCTCAACATGTTACAAGGTGAAATGAAATTTATTGTGTTTTTCTGTTAATAACATTTTCTGTAACTGTTATTGGAAAAATTGTAGAAAAATCATAAAATGTCCAAATCAGGTTCTGTAACTTCTGAGAGTTTGGAAAATGAGTCTAGTTTGTTCATAATTTTTATTATAATTTTTAATGACCTCTAACTTGGGTGAAAAAGTCCATAATCACAGACTGGTCCGGATTGATGTTTGAAATGATAGACAGTTTTGTAAAAATCACCATAAATTGTAGAAAAATCGTATGGAGATGTGCAAGTAGTCATTTTAAAGCTAAGAAGTGGAACTACATGCACCTAAAACAGTTTTGAAAACAAAAATATTTAAGATGTCCAAAACAGTCCGTGAATGGAGTGAAACTTTTCTGATGAAAGCTGTTAGAAAAATGTAGTTATGTTCTAAGTATTTTAACTTGTATTCCCCCCCTAAAAACTTGAGAAAACGTGAAAATGTAGGGGTATGAACTCACCTTAAGTGTTTTCAGTAGATAAGTGTTGAAGAAGAGAAGTGTTCAACCCAAGAACACTTGAAGAATCGCTTGAAGATTCGAAGCTTTAACACAAATTTAATGGAGTTTGTGTAAGATACTCATGATTTGAGTGGAAATAATTGAGATAATCTTAAAGGAAATGGATTATGCTTACCAAAGGTGGAGGAAACTCTCAAGATCAGCCCTTGAATTTCGGATTTCTAAAGAGAGAAAGTGAGAGAGAGAAAGGAGTTTGATCTTCTTGTGAAATGAGAACAAATGAGAGAAAATGAGGAGAGAGGATGAATATCCAGCTCTCACAACATGGAGATGGCTTGTGTGGGAGGTAAAAAGTACAAGGTATGGTGGGGAGGAGTGTGGGTTGTCATGGAGTGGGTATGGGGGTTGCTTGCGTCATAAACTAAGGTAAGGTCAACACTCTTCTTTTGTACTTTACCAACTCCTTTTTGGATAAGGTTTTATCCTTAAAATGTGATTAAATTATTAATTTAGGGGTCTTATATTTTAAAATAAAGTTTTAAGTGAAATTCCTATGTTAAAATAATTAAAAACGGGCTTAAAACGCAAAATTACGCGAAACCGGGTGAAAAATGAGCTTTCCAGCGAGACTCCTCGGATCTCGGCCGAGGTTCGGTCTCTGGGCCGAAGTTCGGTCAGAAGGGGGCATGGTTCGGACGCGAGAGGCTGAATCTGGAGGCGGGAAGCGAAGCGAAGGCTCGGTCCGATGAGAAGCAGTCCGAAGCGAAGGCGAGGGTTCGGTCCGAAGTGAGGCCAGAACCGAAGGAACTGTTGTGAACAGTAATGAACAGTACTTTCGGTTCGGACCTTCCTTCTATGCGAGGTTCAGTTCGGACCTTCCTTCTATGCGCGGTTCGGCTCGGATGAACAGTGGCTTCGGTTCGGTTCATGGGTCAGTAGCTTCGGTTCGGCTCATGAACAGTACTCTCGGTTCGGTTGATGAATAGTACTTTCGGTTCCTTAAGGGGGGTTTCGGTTCCTAAGGTCCGTTTTTCGCGTAGACTTCAGTTTTTGGGCTGATTTCGCCAAATTCAAGGGTCGGGATGCCCCGAGTGATTATAGAAAGTTGGGAGAGATTTCGAGAGAGATTTGAGAGAGATTCCTCGTTCTCAGAGAGATTTGGAAGAGGTTTGACATACTTGGAGAGATTTCACATACAGAGAGATATTTGGGAGAGATTTCACATACTTAGGGAGATTTGGGAGAGATTTGACATACTTGGAGAGATTTCACATACGGAGAGATATTTGGGAGAGGTTTCACATACTTAGGGAGATTTGGGAGAGATTTGACATACTTGGAGAGATTTCACATACGGAGAGATATTTGGGAGAGATTTCACATACTTAGAGAGATTTGGGAGGGATTTGACATACTTGGAGAGATTTCACATACAAAGAGATATGTGAGAGAGATTTCACATACTTAGAGAGATTTGGGAGAGATTTGACGTACTTGGAGAGATTTCACATACTTAGGGATATGTGCGAGAGGTTTCACATACTTAGAGATATGTGGGAGAGGTTTCACATACTTAGGGATATGTGGGAGAGGTTTCACATACTTTAGAGGTTTCACATACTTAGAGATATGTGGGAGAGGTTTCACATACTTAGAGATATGTGGGAGAGGTTTCACATACTTAGAGATATGTGGGAGAGGTTTCACATACTTAGGGATATGTGGGAGAGGTTTCATTGGTGACCTTTTTGAGTGTCCAGCTACGCACTGCGAGGTCCGTAAACCCCGTTAAGCCTTGATTAGGGATCTTGCATACTCCCGATGAGTATGTACCATTGTTGTATTGGTTTGGCTTTCTACGTACCACCGTTTTAGGTTAAGGAGATCTAGATGTACGCACTTTTTGATTTAGGATCTCTCGTTAGAATAGAGAGTTGTTTAGGAGTTACTTATCATAAGCTCTAGCACTTACGGCAAGATGAGTGGACCGGTTTGACTTGTTGACTTTCGTTGACTTTGACTTGACTGAAAATTGACGGTTGTCACACCTCTTGACATATAAGATACTCTTGTCAAGAAACATTCCTTAACAAAACAAATATTGAAGAGTTAGTGTGTGTCTTTATCAAGACAAAACCTACACACAATTTGGTACTTGTTGGTCTTTGTCTTATTCTAGACTTCACAACTCACCAAAATGAAAAAAATAAGAACATTCCTACTCAAGATTTTATCACTCAAGTCACAATCTTGGAGTTTGACTCTAAGACTTGATCTTGGAATGATGTACGATTCATCTTATTGACTTAACCTATTTGTACAATTCCCGACTCCTCTTCTTAGTCATACTAGGGTGTCCTTAGAGGATGAATTGTAAGATGGTTCTTAAGATGATCATAAAACATGATACAAAAGTACTCTTCCTTCTTCTTAGATTGGAGAAACTTTTATCTTTCTGCCTAATTGATTCTTCTTATCCGTTCTACCATTCATTGAAACTTTTCAATGATTAAGAATTACACTTAATCTTGTAAGCATAATCATGTTTACTAGACTTTTAGTAAATCATCACGAATAATGTTATTATCATTTATGGTGGACTTGACCAGTGTACTACATTGTGAACTCGATCTCCTAGTCCTTCACTTGACTCTTTGTCAAGGAATTAGCCTTAACAAATTTCTAATACCAAGATTTCCATAAATCACATGATTCAAATCATATGATTCCAAACTTCTTCCAATTGAAACTTGGGTGATGGGAATCTTTCCTTACTTAGAAAATTATGAGACTACCATAAATAACATAACTAAGAATCACATCCACTTAATATTGCTTATAATGGAAACACACAAGCATCAATTTTCACAATTGCTATTGCAAGGAAATATCGAAAAGATAAAATGAAAATTTATTTTATTGCGGAAAAATATATCCTTACAAAGAAAATGAAAAACTATACTATTACATATTCCTAAGCAATCTATCATAACTCTAAGCAGCAGCTCAAAAATCTGATCATCAAATGCATGCGATCGTAATCCATTTCTTTGCGATCAGATTCAGCTCGCTCCTTCCTTTAAGCTTCCTTTCTTTTCTTCGATCCTTCAAAACATCAAAATGTAATCTTATCACATCATGTATTAAGAATCTCCGAATAAAAACTTAATGGAGTTAGATAGTGGATTGGGACCTGAAACAGAGTTGTACATCTTGACTCTCCCATCTCTTAGATCTCTCATGTAGTCAGGGCAGTTTCGCAACCAATGCCCAATCTTTTGGCAGTAGAAACATATGAACTCTTCTGGAATGGTACATGGGACTATCACAAATTTAGCGTTTCTCTTGTGTAGAGAACTTTTCTGTACTTCCAATGTTGCCATTGCCCTTAGGATATTGATTTATTAGACAAATTTGCTCGACCAGTGCGCCAAATCATTTCTGATTCATCAGCAATAAGCAAATAAGTCAAATCAGTAAGGATCACGTCGTGGTCCATCATATAGTACTCTCTAACAAACTTACCATATGATTCGGGAAGTGACTGAAGAACCAAGTCCACATTCAACTTCCTTTGTAACCTCATATCCAAGACATGAGCACATACAGACTTTCCATCTTTGTGTCTTATTGCCAATAGGGCTTGAGCGACCTTTGTGACAAACCGAAATTTCCATTCTGAACAAACCATATCAAGCCAATAGAAGTTAGAACAATTATAGTGAAATTCCAGACTTCGGGTATAAGTTTGACAGTTTTTCAGGATTTACACTTAAGGAGATATCAGGAGAGTGGATGCACTAGGGTTTTGTGCAACACTGTTATTCCAATACTCTAGGAAATTAGAGCTCATTCCGGGAATAAAAATATTTTATGCCAAAAATCCCAGGACTATATATAGAAATCTGAACCATATTCATTCATTAGTTACATTTCCAACTAGAGAAAAGTAAAATTCTCTCTCACGGATCTTCGGGGTTTTATCCCAAATCGTGAGTACTTCTATCTAGTTGTATTATATAGATTAGATTGTGTTTTATAACATCAAAATCGGATCAAAACCCTAAGATTTGGGAGTTTACCGCCCAAGAACACTTGGAGAGTAAACTCCTTTATAAGGGCCAAAGTGTGCCCAATGTCCCTCAAAGCCTTGGAACTCAACCTAGGGACTACCATTACATGTTTTAGGCCACAAAATAGTTAAGAAACAAAGGGTGAATGTGAGTTCACGGCCAAGGAAGTTCTTGGGCCGTGAACTCCATTTTTATGTGCCAAAGTGCCCTAAAAACCTTCCTTAAACCAAGAGACTAATTTGGACATGTACCTAAATGAGTTTAGGACTAGCAAACACCCTTAGAACACCAAGAATAAGGTGTTAACAGCCCAAGAAGTTCTAGGGCCGTGAACTCCATAAAATGGTGCCAAATGGTGCTATAAACTCTTCTAAAGCCTTGTACAAAAGCCTAGTTTAGTTCCTAGTTAATTTAGGGACTTGAAAACACCATAAAAATCCCCCCAAGGGAGATTACGGCCGTAAACTCCAAGGGATATGGTCCCAGGGCTGTGAACATCAAGCAAGGCCATTTTAAGGCCTTAAACCCACTCAAACACTTGTTTAAGCCTAGAAGCTCTTCAACACTTGAGTTGTAATAATGTTAAGATTCATTTTGTGACCTAAGAGAGAGTTTACGGCCAGGAGTTTACTCCCCTGGGCTGTAAACTCCAACACATATGGTCTTTTGACCATAAACTCCCATAAGAGGTCTTGCACTCCTTTGTTGCAACCCATTAGCCTCCTAGCACTTGACCAAAGTGTTTTCCTCGCGTTAGAATGTTTATACATGTTTAATAAGTGTTATAATCACTAATTGTTTATATACATATGTCTTCATATGTAATTAGGATCATTGTGTGTGTCTAAAGTCTTCACTTGACACCAAGCACTTGTCCGATCCTTCCTTACGATACAATCCGTTCAATTCCAATCACTTACAGCAGGTAAGTTCATACCCCTTAATCAATGTTTTAACTATTTTTAAATGTTTTATGGGGGGGGGATACAAGTAGAATCATGCTACTTATTATATCAATCACATGTGATTAATAAGCAACATTCAAATGATTTACTACTCATTAGTCGTTTTACCAAACAGTTTCCTTCAAATGATTTCCGTAAACACTTTATATGTTTAAAACTCCTTATTAAACTGTACATTTTACTCTGTATATTACATTTCAAACTTATTTACAATTGTGTTTGAAACAAATGTTTCTTTATACTAAACCGTTTTATCAAACCTATGCCTTCAAAACCGTTTTGGTCGACATCAAGTCGATCTTTTCTTAGAAGATATTTATGTTCAAAGGTTTTACAAAACTTATTTTATGCTTTTATATTATAAATTGCATGCCTATATATGAATAATTATATAAGAAATGTTTAAAGGACTTAGGAAGGCTATCCACCCTATTTCCTTTTCCTCGATTTGGATGTGGTCTGGTGGGATGTCGGGTACCATCCAAAGGTCGTTTAAATATTAGTTATATATCATGTGTACATATATAGTCATAAAGGTCCTTCCAGTTCATCCAATGCCCTTGGGTAGCAAGTGTATACATACATTTTCATACGTACCAGTTATATTACTAGTAAGCTACCGTCTGGGTAGTTTAGGAAGATACTAGAACTATTACAAGAACGCAATATCATACAATGAGTCAGTTCATTCATGAGTCCATATTTGCTAGATAGAGAGAACATACATTA
This sequence comes from Lactuca sativa, assembly GCF_002870075.4. NCBI lineage: Eukaryota > Viridiplantae > Streptophyta > Magnoliopsida > Asterales > Asteraceae > Lactuca > Lactuca sativa. Next base: position 30,102,962 of record NC_056624.2, on the reverse strand, counting down.
TAGCTAGTACACAGAGTACATTACTATACAATTACATGATTATGTTTACATAGAGATTATGTTGTAAGCATGCCTATATATGTATAGTTACTTAAGTAATGTTTAAGAGACTTAGGAAGGCTATCCACCCTATTTCCTTTTCCTCGATTTGGATGTGGTCTGGTGGGATATCGGGTACCGTCCGAAGGTCGTTTAAACATTAGTTATATATCATGTATACATATATGGACATAGTAGTTCCTTTCAGTCAGTTCAATACCTTTGGGTAGCGAAGGCATACATCCATATACTTTTACATGATTACGCTTACATAAGTACATATACATGAATACGTTAACAAAATTGTGATCCAATGTATCGGAGCATGCCTTAAATGTCATGACCCGAGTTGTAGCCAGAGTCTCTTGGAGGGAGAGCGTGAGTTTGCATATAGATCTATACTGGATTGACTATCCTACACCTTGCTGCTAGCTACAGCCGGACCTGCAGGTCTGCGAGTGCAAAACGTCATACCTTTTTACGACCATACCTTTGTCGTTGTTACCAGTCAATAGTATGGTGCAATTAATCACATGATACCTTAATTTAAAATCCAGTTTAAGGTATTTAGTACAGCAGTAGTTCCTATCATACAACACTACAATACTACATTAATTTACCCTTTACATATATTTAGTGATCATTTCACTTAAACATTAGATGTACAAACTATATTTTGTTAATGATAGTTACCCTTGGGAAAATTACACACTTTTACAAGAAACGAACATTTAGAATAGTTAAGTCTTGGTAGAAGACTACATTCAGAACAGTTAGGTCTTGGTAGAAGACACCCTTATATAATAGTAGGAATCATAGGGATTTCCAGGGTTTTTAAAACATTTATAGTTGTTTTACAAACATTTTCATAGTTACAGTTCATATACATTTTCAATACTTATAGTTCATATACAAACAATTTCTTACATACAAATTATGACACTAAAATACTTATGATCTCACCAGCTTCAAAGCTGATACTCGCTTTCAAAATTACTTGTATCCTCAAGTCATCAATAGACATGTACAGATGCAAGGTTTAGAGAAGATGGAGCTCGTTCAAGACTCATCTTTCATTTTGATTTATGCTTTAGTGTCTATTATAAATTGACAGAACACACTTGTATAATAATTATATTATTAATGCAATGGATGATGTTGTTGCTTGTTTACTACTTTACATTGTTGTGATACTATACATAATGTCCTCCGCCCTAGAACGTTTCCGCCGTTCTTGGTTTTGGGGTGTGATAGATTGGTATCAGAGCATTGTTTATAGTGAATTAAGTATATCAACCCATAAAAGATATACTAACTATAAACCCAATGGGATCAAAAATACTCTAACCAAGAGTTTATACTTTAAATAATAAAATATTTAATAAAGTATACGTGCCTGCATTCATACTAAAATCAGTGTCACTAGGACAATACAAAAGAATTATGATTGTTGGGCAACACAGGTGGGCTTAGAGACATATGGTCAAAAGTGGGAAGATATAGCCTGATCACCTATATTATCCAAGGGTTGACTAGCATGTGCCTAAGTTTAATTGTGTGGTTGCAACAAGTCTAAAATCTTACCAACCTTACCACAATGAGAACAGTAGAACATAACATTAAACTTAAAATACTATAGGAGTATTTGGTGTTACTATAAGTACTTCATACTTGAGAACTAAAACGGGGTCTTCATTACTAAGTTGATAGTTGTTAAGTGGATACACTAAGGCTATATGTAATTAGGATGTTATAGACTTAGAATCTGTGAAAATTTTACTTTACCCCTATTCTGTGTAAATTTGGAGTTAAGGTCACTTATTCGAAGGCCTATCCTGTTTCGATTACATATAACTGGTATGCACTTCACAAATAGCGATGTAACTAATGAAGATTTTATAAATAATTATCTAGATAGTTCGTCTAATAATTATTTTCTTACCCCAAATTCTCGCGTAGATAACATGGTTGGACTCCATCCCCACGGCAATTCGTACCTTCCGAATGAGGTCATTGCTGGATTGTTTGAAGAAGAGCCAGAGAATGATCATCCTATCCCTGTGAATGATCACCATGATGAAAACCTTTCGGACGATGCTAACTCTGAACCAGAGGTTCAGAACCTACCCTAGGCAGTTCCCGTTCAAATTCCTAACCCTCGTCCAACTTTTCATGGCCCGACGCCTGCATGGGTGGAATGTTTGGAAACATGGAGCGAAGGTCAAGATCAACCTATGCTGTTTAATGGAGACTGAAGCTTCTACAACGTATGCGAAGGGAGCTCAACAGATAGAGTTCTACCAATTCTGATCCGTAGAGTTGCCCGAAACGAAATTCAGGGCATGACAGCCCTACAACGTATCGCAGAAGTTGATACAAATGGAGGAATGCATATGCTTCGCACCAATCGGCTTGAACATGCTTGCGAGAGGTCTGAGAGAGACCATGAGACCTTGCTGCAAGCACTAGCTGAAACTCGAGCTGAAGTCATAGAGCTCCGAGTACGCCAGAGGGTGTACGAAAGATACTTTCTCAATATGGAATGACAGCTGGCTGAACTGAGAATTCACCAGAGGGATGACCATCGCCAGGAGTAGATGCTTTACTTTATTTTCCTGGTTAAAAGAAATTGTTTTTTTGCCTATGCCTGATGTGGCATTTTCTATGAAACTATCTTCTACTGTAAGTACTTTTGGTTAGGTCCTTTTGCTGTCAAGAACTATCTTCTCTGGATATTATGTAAGACCTTTACAAGGTCATTTTCCCGAATCTTTACGTCATGAATATCAAAGATATTGACAGCTGGCTAACTTCTGTGTCATTCTTCATTCAAGTACTCTTATCATACTTTTATTGGAGTCAATCTGAAACATGCTTTAGTCAAGTCATTGGACTATAGTAATTTAGCTCCGGAGACATTTCCAAGTCTCTTTCAATGGTTGGGTCCTGTTATTCACCAACCCACGATACCTCGGCATGAACGAAAAACGTCTTGAGACCATTCTACGAACTCACTTCTACCCATTACTAGGACTGCATCATAGGGATGTAGGTCAAACCTTCGCAAACATACTTCCATTCCGTGCTAGGACTACATCATAGGGATGTAGGTCAAACTTTCGAGAACATACTCTTACCCTTTTCTTGAACAATCGCAGTACATCTAGGGTCAACCAGAATCGCTCACAAAATCCTTATCTTTCGTACTAACAGAATCATATCGTCATCAAGAAACAATCAGCTTCATACGTACATCTCTTTCTTCTAGATCGCTTTTCCAGCGAAGTCGTCATATCAGAACACCGAAGTACTCATGCCTGGAGTACCTCATAGTTCTTTTCTTTTCCGAAGAAATCCCCGAAGTACCACTCGTGCAGTACGTCAAGTTCAATCCAAGGATTCATGCGGTTGATCTATCACTGAGGAATGTATACATAAGAGTGATATATAATCAAGGTTCTACAGGTTTAGAATTGATGATTCCACTTTAACTTCTTTTTCCTCGATGGGATGTGAGCTTAAAGAAGAATTAGTTATTCGACTACCTTTTCAATCTTAATTATATACGACTCGTATACACGAGATTGTGATTGTGAAACCATGTATGAATTCTAATATGAACTTCAGGACGGAGAACTGCCCAAGCCTATGAGTAATAGGATCGTCGTGTGAACAAACTTAGAACCCAGTAGGACCCTTGTAAACATATCGCCCTATAGTCTAAACATCTACGGAGATACCAGAATAGCCCAGACAACTTAGCGAACTGCACAGTGATAGAATAAGAAGACTAGGCTTCTCACCCTGGAGAACCCCGGTCATATTCTACCAGAGATCGACAGATTGCATCATATGTACCTCGCCTATCAAGGACTCCGTCAAGATTTCCCAGTAGAAATCATTATCTCTGCCTCGCATAGATAAATTGGTTGAGCAAACGCAAGGAAAGAATTACTTTCAGAAATGGATATGTGATCCGAATATCACCAGTTCGAGTGTTAGGGAAGCATGTCTGGAAGACTATCTTCCGAACTCGATGCGGACACTTCGAGTCCGTAGTGATACCCCTCGGATAGGACCAATACACCCGAAGCATTCATGAGTTGATGAATATAGTCCGTCTTTATTACTTGGATCAGTTTGTCATTCTCCATGTAATGACTTACTTATCTACCCTCGTAGCAAGGAGGAACCCATGGAAACATTACCTTCAGAGGTACTTTTCGCGAAGTTCTCTAGGCACGAGTTTTGAAATTGAAGAGTCAAATTTCTATGACACACTGTTAGTGATGTGGGAAATTTTGAGTACTCTTACAATTTGTCAAAACCGTTTAGAATTTGTCGACACCAGAAACGCCGACAATCATTCGCCAAATTATAGGTCTTACAGACCTACTGTCATAGTTCATTCAGAACTCCTTGCAAATTACAGAAACCCTTTCGACTTTGACCCAGCAAGGGGTGGCCCTTGACTGGGAAGTTTAGCAAGAGAAAGAACCCTTGGAAGTTCCAAGTGTGAGACCAAGTTCTTTAGGAAAAACTCAGTCTGGGAAGGGCTTAATACGCTTCGTATCGCGTGAAAAGCTAAATCCAAGATAGATAGGACCTCCGAGATTCTTACCAGAATCGGTCCTGTATCTCGCAGACTAGATCTACTCCACGAACTCAGTAACGAATATTCTACTCTTCGCGTATCAATCGTGAAACCATACCTTTCCATTAGGACTCTTGTAAGTCCACTCGTCGAGATCCACGCCTTGGTATTTGAACCGTAGTGACCCTCAACCGAGAGGTCAATTGGACGAAGCAACGCCGTCGCCCATTAGTGAAGGTTCGTTGGGTTACCAACCGAGAACCCGATTTCACTTAGAAGCTAGAACCAATCGATTAGGAAGTTTTCCTTCTCACGACTCGATCATTCGTACCTACTTCCTTGCCTAAATTCTAATTTCAGGACGAAATTCCCTTTAACAGGGGGATGATGTGACAACCCGAAATTTCCATTCTGAACAAACCATATCAAGCCAATAGAAGTTCGAACAATTAGAGTGAAATTCCAGACTTCGGGTATAAGTTTGGCAGTTTTTCAGGATTGACACTTAAGGAGATATCAGGAGACTGGATGCACTAGGGTTTTGTGCAACACTGTTATTCCAATACTCTAGGATATTAGAGTTCATTCCGGGAATAAAAATATTTTCTGCCAAAAATCCCAGGACTATATATAGAAATCTGAACCATATTCATTCATTAGTTACATTTCCAACTAGAGAAAAGTCAAATTCTCTCTCACGGATCTTCGGGTTTTTATCCCAAATCATGAGTACTTCTATCTAGTTGTATTATATAGCTTAGATTGTGTTTTATAACATCAAAATCGGATCAAAACCCCAAGATTTTGGAGTTTACCGCCCAGGAACACTTGGAGAGTAAACTCCTTTATAAGTGCCAAAGTGTGCCCAATGTCCCTCAAAGCCTTGGAAATCAACCTAGGGACTACCATTACATGTTTTAGGCCACAAAATGATTAAGAAAAAAAGGGTGAAAGTGAGTTCATGGCCAAGGAAGTTCTTGGGCCGTGAACTCCATTTTTATGTGCCAAAGTGCCCTAAAAACCTTCCTTAAGCCAAGAGACTAATTTGGACATGTACCTAAATGAGTTTAGGACTAGCAAACACCCTTAGAACACCAATAGTAAGCTGTTCATAGCCCAAGAAGTTCTAGGGCCGTGAACTCCATAAAATGGTGCCAAATGGTGCTATAAACTCTTCTAAAGCCTTGTACAAAAGCCTAATTTAGTTCCTAGTTAATTTAGGGACTTGAAAACACCATAAACATCCCCCAAGGGAGATTACGGCCGTAATATCCAAGGGATATGGTCCCAGGGCAATGAACATCAAGCAAGGCCATTTTAAGGCCGTAAACCAACTCAAACACTTGTTTAAGCCTAGAAGCTCTTCAACACTTGCGTTGTAATAATGTTAAGCTTCATTTTGTGACCTAAGAGAGAGTTTACGGCTAGGAGTTTCCTCCATTGGGCTGTAAACTCCAACACATATGGTCTTTTGACCATAAACTCCCACAAGAGGTCTTGCACTCCTTTGTTGCAACCCATTAGCCTCGTAGCACTTGACCAAAGTGTTTTCCTCACGTTAGAATGTTTATACATATTTAATAAGTGTTATAATCACTAATTATTTATATACATATGTCTTCATATGTAATTAGGATCATTGTGTGTGTCTAAAGTATTCACTTGACACCAAGCACTTGTCCGATCCTTCCTTACGATACAGTCCGTTCAATTCCAATCACTTACAACATGTGAGTTCATACCCCTTAATCAATGTTTTAACTATTTTTAAATGTTTTATGGGGGGGGGATACAAGTAGAATCATGCTACTTATTATATCAATCACATGTGATTAATAAGCAGCATTCAAATGATTTACTACTCATTAGCCGTTTTACCAAACAGTTTCCTTCAAATGATTTTCGTAAACACTTTATATGTTTAAAACTCCTTATTAAACTGTAAATTTTACTCTGTATATTACATTTCAAACTTATTTACAATTGTGTTTCAAACAAATGTTTCTTTATACTAAACCGTTTTTATCAAACCCATGCCTTCAAAACCGTTTTATAGGTCGACATCAAGTCGATCTTTTCTTAGAAAATATTTATGTTCAAAGGTTTTACAAAACTTATTTTATGCTTTTATATTATAAATTGCATGCCTATATATGTATAATTATATAAGAAATGTTTAAAGGACTTAGGAAGGTTGTCCACCCTATTTCCTTTTCCTCGATTTGGATGTGGTCTGGTGGGATATCGAGTACCGTCCGAAGGTCGTTTAAATATTAGTTATATATCATGTGTACATATATAGTCATAAAGGTCCTTCCAGTTCATCCAATGCCCTTGGGTAGCAAGGGTATACATCCATGTTCAGACGTACCAGTTATATTACTAGTAAGCTACCATATGGGTAGTTTAGGAAGATACTAGAACTATTACTAGAACACGATATCATACAATGAGTCAGTTCATTCATGAGTCCATACTTGCTAGATAGAGAGAACATACATTACAGCTAGTACACACAATACATTACTATACAATTACATGATTACGTTTACATAGAGATTCTGTTATAAGCATGCCTATATATGTATAGTTACTTAAGTAATGTTTAAAAGACTTAGGAAGGCTATCCACCATATTTCCTTTTCGTCGATTTGGATGTGGTCTGGTGGGATATCGGGTACCGTCCAAAGGTCGTTTAAACATTAGTTATATATCATGTATACATATATGGACATAATAGTTCCTTTCAGTCAATTCAATACCTTTGGGTAGCAAAGGCATACGTCCATATACTTTTACATGATTACGCTTACATGAGTACATATACATGAATACGTTAACAAAATTGTGATCCACTGTATCGGAGCATGCCTTAAATGTCATGGCCCGAGTTGTAGCCAGAGTCTCTTGGAGGGAGAGCGTGAGTTTGCATATAGATCTATACTGGATTGACTATCCTACACCTTGTTGCTAGCTACAGCCGGACCTGCAGGTCTGCGGGTGCCAAACGTCATACCTTTTTATGACCATACCTTTGTCGTTGTTACCAGTCAATAGTATTGTGAAATTAATCACATGATACCTTAATATAAATCCGGTTTAAGGTAGTTAGTATAGTAGTAGTTCCTATAATACAACACTACAGTACTATATTAATTTACCCTATACATATATTTAGTGATCATTTCACTTAAACATTAGATGTACACACTATATTTTGTTAATGATAGTTACACTTGGGAAAATTACACACTTTTACAAGAAACGAATATTTAGAACAATTAAGTCTTGGTAGAAGACTACATTCAGAACAGTTAGGTCTTGGTAGAAGACACCCTTATATAATAGTAGGAATCATAGGGATTTCTATAGTTTTTCAAACATTTACAGTTGTTTTACAAACATTTTCATAGTTACAGTTCATATACATTTTCAATACTTACATTTCATATACAAACAATTTCTTACATACAAATTAAGACACTAAAATAATTATGATCTCACCAGCTTCAAAGCTGATACTCGCTTTCAAAATTAGTTGTATCCTCAGGTCATCAATAGACAGGTACAGATGCAAGGTTTAGAGAAGATGGAGCTCGTTCAAGACTCATCTTTCATTTTGATTTATGCTTTAGTGTATATTATAAATTGACAGAATACACTTGTATAATAATTATATTATTAATGCAATGGATAATGTTGTTGCTTGTTTACTACTTTACATTGTTGTGATACTATATATGACGTCCTCCGCCCCAGAACGTTTATGCCGTTCTTGGTTTTGGGGTGTGACAACCTTGAACTTTTCAAGTCTTCGAACACGTGGGTCAGGGAGAATTATTGGAGGAGGTGGAGGAAGTGAAGCATGATTTCCATTTCCACAATCCAATCGTGGAATATCATCTTCACGTGGAAAACCTTTTCCAACGGATTTAGGAAGACCATAGTTTTCAGACTTTGACATCTACAGACGGGAGAAATTTCAAGTGTAGTTGATTGAGTCCTTAATAAAACACCCAAATTAGATATTAAGGCTAGGACCCAACACAATATCCTACAAATTGGAAGAGGGATGCCGTAATCCAACTTGCAGAACATTTGAAGGTAGGTAAATGACGATTTACCAATTTCCACCATGAAAAACGAAAAAGAAAGTCATGTTTTAAATGTATTGAAAACTCCTAGATCTTTTGAGATTCATTGAACTTTTCAATGTCATGTTTAAATCTCGATATGCCCCTCGATTTGTGACTGGGATGCCGAGGATCACAAAACATGGTGTGAATAACCATGCAAATATACATGATTCCCCCAATGTTACAGTCACCTATTCGATGTGCCGGTTAACCACACGCGCTCCATCGAACTATTACAAACATCGAGTCACCCTTTGCCACCATTGCTTAGAACCCCATTAGTGTGCCGGTTAACCACACATGCTCCACTAACGTCTTAGCAAAGGTACAAAGTGTAATTTCATGGAATTGCATTAACTCACTTTTGCCTAAAGTAACTAAGATTGGGAATTTTGTAAAACATTTAGCTACTTTATTTTTCATTATACTTTTAATGAGGAGAGGGTTTACCCTATCCTACCCGGTCGACTAACGACCCTCCACCAATCAAGGAAGCGGTGGGTGAGAGTGGACACCCATTAAACGGCCATTTTATAGGACATAACCTTATACCCTCCCTTATAGATCGGCTTCGTGAATGAAGCCTTCTAACGGTAAGACTAGAATTTAAGTTATACATATATAATATTAGACTTTTAATGTTATACATAGTATGAGGGCGTATTTTACTCTTTTAAAATACTAGGTGGTTTAATTTTATAAATTACACTTTTAATTTAATTAAATATAAACCATATCATTATGGATTTATTAACTCTCTTTTAATTATACACTTAATTAATTTAATAAAAACATAAAGATGTAATTTGAAGTTTTCAAAATTAGGGTTTTAGAATTTAGACTTTCAAAAATTAAAGTTTTAATCAAACAATTTAAATTCCAAAACTTGAGGGCAAGTTTTGAAACTTATCAAAACAATTAGGTTTTAATTATATTTTAAATTTTTGAAAAATCAAACCTTATAATTTTTAAAATCTTAAATATTAAAACATTGATTTAATAATAATCCAAAATTAAACAATTAATTTGAATTATGAAATCTTGGAGGATATCTATTAAATTAAACAATTAATTTAACTTAATCCCTTAAATCCCCTAAAATTCGAAATTATGGGATGGGATAATTCAAAATCTTTAATTACCAAATTTAAACACTTAAAAGATATTTACAAGATATGACATTATCCAAATCCCTAAAATTTAGGATCTAATCTTGGGGAAGGAGACAATTTCGAAATTCAAGGGTTTGATAACCCTAGAATTCGAAATCTTGGAGGCTAAGGAAAGGGTTTGGGAAACCCTAACCAAATTTCAAAATTTAAGCCTTATGAACCCTAAATTCGAAAATCATGCCTTCAGGGTTTATTGGCTATAAACCCTAATATGTCAAATTCATACTTTTGTATAGAAAACTAATTGAAAACAAAAACCAATGGCTCTGATATCGCTGATGGGTTTTGTACAAACAATCATATGTGTGCATGACACCATAGAGTTGGTTCTATGTTTTCACTATTAGACATACAACTTTATGAACACAAAAAGAAACCTGACATGCTACTACTATTTTCAAAATCCCCATAGGAGAATAAAATACATACCTTTTGTTGTTATATAGTAATAACAACTAGTTCCTTGAATCTCCTTAGCTTTTGAAAGCAAGTACCACAAGTGTAGTACCTCTAATGGCTCACAAACACACTTGGGTGAGAGGATGGATATGAGAGAGAAGAGGAAGGGTACTAAGCTCCAAAATTTGGCTATGGAAGGGCTTTCCCCAAGGATGGCCGAATTCCTAAGCCTAGGTGGCTATTTATACTTGAGGCTAGCTAGGGTTTCAAGGTGGAAACCCTAATCCCTTAGCTTAGGGCCTAAGCAAGTCCATGGACTCCTTTCCTTATGACCTTGGACGAAAACTCCTAGATCCTTCTATAATTTTCGTTCAAGCCTTAATAAAGGTGATCCAATGGCCCAAAGTCTCAACTATAAAATAATTATAAAACAACCCCTGTACTTTTAGTTAATTCATTTAATCCCAAAACTAATTCCAAATTAATTTCTGATTAAATACTAATTAATAATATGATTCCTAATTAATATATTATTATTATTATAATATATTAAAAAAATCATATTTATACCCTAATCTATCATTCTTAACAATAAATCCGCCCCTCTCCTCAATAGTCATCATGTCCAGTCACTAGTGTGAAAGCAACCCAAAAGGACCATGCTACAATCTGGTCAAGTACATACCAAATTATAGTTATGGACTTAGACACTAATCCAACCGATTCATGACGAGGTTGCCGCAACCATACGAGAGGCTATACCGGAGATGTTTGGGTCTAGTAAGACCACTTTGATCAAGACGTTTGACAAGCGATATGCTGCAGTTTCTGAGGCGGCTGCTGCTGTAGCCACCGCAGCTATCGCTGCTACCAGGCCATAGGAGGTAACTCGTTGCTGTACCATGATTTCAGCAACACTAAGACACTAGAGTTTGACGGGACTTAGGATCCAATTGCTGCGATGAGATGGATCAATGATATTGAGGGGTGTTTCTACACATGTTCATCCCTAGAGCATTTGAGGGTAGGGTCCATGCTGAACCAACTTTGCTTGGGAGCGAAGGGCTGGTGGAAGTTTCCAATGACCAGTTTTACTCCCGTAGAGCACAATATAGTGACTTGGGAGAGGTTTACTGTGATGTTCCGAGATGAGTATGTTCCCTCGGTGGAGAAGGAATGGTTGGCCCAGGAGTTTCTGTCTCTTAAGCAGAAGACAGAGTTGGTGACTGAGATTACACAAATGTTTCACGAAAAGGCGTTGTTCTGCCCTGAGCATGTGTTGACTGAGTAGGCACGCATGAGCCGGTATTTGAGCATTCTAAGGAGGGATATTCAAGAGTTTGTGGTAAACTCATCTTATCAGAAATTTTATGAGCTTTAGGAAAATGCCAGGAGGAGGGAGATAGAGTTGGAGACTCAGGATAGGGAGGACGCCGAGTCTCAGGGGAAAGACCAGAGGCTGGTGTAATCATAGCCGACAGCTAAGCGGGCTAAGCCTGCTGATTCGAGGACCGGGGGCCAGAAGGGCCGCTCCTGTAGAAAGTGCGGCAAGAGTCACGAGTGGTCATGTCGAGCGGGGATTTGCTATAAGTGTGGAAAAAGGGGCATATGCTGATGGATTGCGCTAAGGCGTTTGCAGTTTGCTTCCACTGCAACAAGACCGGCCACCGGAAGGCCGAGTGCCCCCAGCTTCGTCAGGGATCACCACAGGGATCTGCACCTGCTTCTTTGCGTGCTACTGATAGTTGGCTGGTGAAGGCTGAGTTTCTGAAGGCTAGTGGGAGAGCTTTTCAGCTGATAGTGGAGGAGGTCCGCGCAGCACCGGATGTCGTGGCCGGTACGTATTTACATATTTATTTATTTTGAGATTTATTGTGCTTATTCTGTGTTATATTTAGGTACATTTCTTGTGAGTTCTGTACCTGCTTTAGTGTTATTCAACTCGGGTGCGAGTCGATCCTTCGTGTTCTTAGCTTTTAATTATCACATCAGTATCTGGCGTGAGACATTGAGTCGACCCTTGAGGGTTTCTATAGCTGACAAGCATGCGATTTACGCTACTGATGTGTTCCAAGGATATGTGCTGGAGATTTTTGGTGTCGAGTTTCTGATTGATCTGGTATCGATTGCGATGGGTGATGTCTGTGTCATCGTGGGTATGGATTGGTTGAGCCGCATTGGAGCTGTGATCGACTACGAACGTCAGTTGGTGACTATATGAGACCCAAATGGGGGAGTTCTTATAGTGTATGGCGAGGGTACCAGATCTGGTTCAGCCTTCTGTTCTGCTGCCAGGGCGAGGCAGAGTTTACAACAAGGTTGTATGAGCTTCTTGGCATACATGATGGATACCCAGATTGTTTCAGAGAGACCGAGTTCTATCTCTAAGGTTCCTATAGTGTGCGAGTTCCTGGATGTTTTTTCAAAGGAGTTACCAGGAGTGCCTCCCGAGAGGCAGGTGGAGTTCCGGATTGATTTAGTTCCGGGCGCAACACCTATTGTAAGGCACCTTATCGCCTTGTGTCACCGGAGATGTTGAAGTTACCCTCATAGCTCCAGGATCTGCTGGGGAAGGGATTTATCAGATGGAGTAGCTCATCATGGGGAGCGTCAATCCCCTTTGTCAAGAAAAAAGGATGGTTCACACTGGATGTGTATTGATTACCGAGAGTTGAACAAGATGACGGTTAGGAGCCGTTATCCACTTCCGAGGATCGACGATTCGTTCGATCAGTTGTAGGGGCATCTTGGTTTTCCAAGATTGATTTGAGATCTGGATATCACCAGATGAGAGTATACGAGGAGGATATTCAGAAGATGGCCTTTTGAACTCGCTATAGGCATTACGAGTTTGAGGTGATGCCTTTCGGGCTCACCAACGCATCGACAACATTCATGGATCTCATGAACCGGGTGTGCAAGCCTATGTTGGACCGGTCGGTGATTGTATTCATCGATGACATCTTAGTGTATTCGAGGTCTAGAGAGTAGCATGAGGAGCATCTGCGAGAGGTTCTTGGGGTATTGAGGTCGGAGTGGCTGTATGCCAAATTCCCCAAGTGTGATTTCTGGTGACGAGAGGTCTAGTTCCTAGGACATCTCATTAATCAGAATCTGACTTTGGTCGATCCGGACAAGATTAAGGCAGTTATCCGATGGGAAGTATCAAGGTCCCCATTCGAGATCAGGAGTTTTCTGGGATTTGCCGGCTACTATCAGATATTTATCAAAGATTTCTCCAAAATTGCGGTTCCTCTCACCAAATTGACCCGGAAGGGCGTTACTTTTGTTTGGGGGCCTGAGCAGTAGACATCATTCGAGACTCTTCACCTTAGATTGTGCGAAGCTCCGGTGTTAGCCCTTCCAGAGGGAGCGGAGGACTTCGTAGTCTATTGTGATGCTTCTATTTCAGGGATGAGTGTAGTGTTGATGCAGAGGGGTCACGTGATAGCATATGTGTCGAGCCAGCTAAAGCCTCATGAGACGAGGTATCCCACCCATGATTTGGAGTTAGGGGCAACGGTCTTCGCCCTCAAGATTTGGCGCCACTATCTTTATGGTGTTTGGTGTACTATATACGTGGACTATTAGAGCCTGAAATACCTGATGGATCAGCAAAACCTGAATATCAGATAGAGGAGATGGTTGGAACGTGAGATCTTATATCACCCAGGAAAGGCTAATGTGGTAGCTGTTGCCTTGAGTCGTAGAGCCGAGAGCGCTTCGAACCGGGATGTGTGTATGAGGATAAAAGTGATAACTCCGGAGAACTGCAAGAAAAAGCTTGTGATTGGGCAGGTTTCCGAGTTTGTGACGGACAGTCATGGGCTTATGACCTTCCATGGGACGATTTGGGTGCCCTTCTGTCACACCCCGAAAACCGAAGGCGGAAACATTTCCGGGGCGGACTCCACGTTGAGTATCAAATCCAATGTACATAGTAACACAGTAAACACAAAACATTACCTTACATAGAATTATTTACATCTGTTTGAAAGAAAGGTTATACAAGTGTTATATACATATATCATATGAACAAAAGCAAAGACGAGTCATGTAACGCTCCGTCTTCTCCAAAAGATGGCGGTGTACCTGTCTAATGCTGACCTGAGAATACAAGCAGTTTGAAAATCAACATAAAGCTGGTGAGTTCATAAGCGGTTTAGTTTTGAAAAGATTGAGTTTCCTTTGGTTTTTTTGAAAAAGTTGTATCTAAGAAAATCCCATATTTTCTTATGAAAACAGTTTAGTTATCTTTTGTTACGAATTCGATTACAGGTTGTTGCGTTATTCCAGGAAAATCCCATATTTTCCTAATAGTTTAGTTATCCATTTGTTACTTTATTCGTTTACGAGTTGTTATGTTATCCCAGGAAAATCACATATTTTCCTAATAGTTTAGCTGTCCATTCGTTACTTAATTTGTTTACAAGTTGTTATGTTATCCCAGGAAAATCCCATATTTTCCTATGTGTTGTGGTTAGTTCTTAGTTTAGATTTCGATGTACTAGTAACTACCATAATTATAGTATTAGTTAAGTATTTTGATATCCTAGTTATCCTACATTCGAATGCCGATTATCAGTTATACTTAGTTGTATTTTTGAATATTTGGATTCACTCAGAAACGTACAATAACAGTATTTTCGATGTTCTGGTGATTTCCAAAAGAGTACATTAGACGTATCTTTGAAAGTCTGTCGACATCCTAAGGCGTATGTATTTGAAACTCAGTCGATGTCCAGAGGCGTACTTTCGAATTATTTTCGAAACTCCGGTGACACTAAAGGTGTACCTTAACTGTATATTCGAAGTCTTGGCGTCATCCAAAGGCGTTATTTCGTAGTCGTATTCGTATTCCTATTCCTATTCGTATTCGTTCTATTCTATTGGTTATCTTCGTATTCGTATTCGTATTCATACTACCATAATGGTTATCTTTGTATTCGTATTCGTATTCATTCTATTCTATTGGTTATCTTCGTATTCGTATTCGTATTCGTACTATCCTAATGGTTATCTTTGTATTCATATTCGTATTTGTTCTATCCTATTGGTTATCTTTGTATTCGTATTCGTATCCGTACTGTTGGTACTTTATTAGTATTATTATTAGTGTATGATTAGTATGATTCCTTTTACAAAACATAATATGAAACATAGATTATATCACTTTTAAAAGGAATCCACATTTAGTCTGACAGTTTATTCTGCAATTCGAACCATTGATTAGTATGATTTTTGGTATTAAAAACATACGTAATATAAAACATTTGAACTGAAAATAATAATCTTAAGTACAAGATTTCCTTGTACTTTTGCTTGTGTTCCCCCCTCCCCTGAAAACATTTGAAAAACACGGAAAAAGGGTAGGGGTATGAACTCACCGGTTGATGAACGCGTCAGTTTGGATTCTAAACGTCAGTTCTGGGTTTGCAAACGCACAAGATTCCTATGTATTATGAAAAGATACACATTTGTATCTAATTAGGACTTGAATTATTTATTAGTTTGAGACATATGCTTCTAGATGCGAAAACACTTCCTTACAAGTGTTTGGAGGGACCCAGGTGACACCTATGGACACTTAAAGCTTGGATATGGAGTTTACTCTTCAAGAGTAAACTCACACAAGATTTTTTGGCCCTAATGTCCCATTCCCCATGATTTTACGGCCGTAAACTCATGGTGGGGTGTTCTATGGTGCAAAATGGCTTTGAATCATTTGAGGGAAAATTCTAGGGTTAGTTTCAAGGCATGGGAAAGTGGTTTGAGCAATTTAGGGACCATTTGAGGAGTTTACGACAGTAAACTATATGTTTACGGCTGTAATCTCTTGTACACATATCCAAAATGTTTCTTGGTGGTCCTTAATTAATCACATGTGATTTCAAGCCATTTTACAAGCCTTGCATGGAATTAAAGGTATCATTTGGCCAAGTTTTAGGAGTTTACGGCCCAGGAACCCATTTTGGGAGGGTTCACGGCCGTGAAATCCTTAGGGAGTTGTTTTCATCAAGTTTTAGGCTCCTAATTCGTTTGTGGTTGGTTCTAGAATTTATTCCAAGGCTATTCGTGTGTTTAAGGGATTTAAACACTTGATTTTGAGTTTACTCCCCATGAGGATGAGTTTATGGCCCAAGCATGTTCTTGGGAAGTAATGTCATGTTTACTCCTCAAAAATGATGTTCAAGGTGTTCTAAGTCCAATCCCATAAGTCTATAAGCCATATCTAAGCCTCAAAGGTGTTTTGGAAGGGTTTTAAGGCATAAAACCCCCTTTATGTGTGTTTACGGCCCAAGCATGCTCCAGGGCCGTAAAAACATGAACATGGTCCTAAATCATAGATAAATCACGAATTTGAAGGCTAAGGATGCTAATCTATGACTTGGGGGAGTTACCTTGATGATTTGAAGCCTTAATTTGATGATTTTGGACCCTTAGATTTGATTTGAGGAGAGAGGTTAGAGAGAGAGTAGTGAGAGAGAGAAAAACTTCAAATGGAAGCTTAACCCCCTTTAAATAGGGTCCTAGATTGGGACACGGTGGAATTCTACCCGATACCGACGTTAAACGGGGCTTTTGATCGCACCCGATTAAGTTATCGTAATCCGACGGGATTGAATTTAGAAAATTTTAAATTAATGATTTGGGCCATTTTCATGAGTTTTTATGGGATTTGAACACTCATAAGATTAAAATAAACTTATAATTTTTCATAACTTAGCCGAAAGACGAAATCGGAACGAATCGTTAAAGACGGATTTTACAGACGAAATGGGTTTCAACGATGGACAACTTCGGGTTGTCACACCTTCACAGGTGGAGCTCGCCGTGTATTGTTGGAGGAGGCACATAGATTGAGATTCTCAATCCACCCAGGGGCTATTAAGATGTATTTGGACCTAAAGAGAGATTATTGTTGGCCCTGTATGAAGATGGACGTGGCATGGGTGGTAGAGAGGTGTTCGACTGGTCGCCAGGTTAAGGTGGAGCACCAACGACCTCATGGTCCATTGCAGCCTCTTGAGAACCCTCAGTAAAAGTAGGAACAAACTTCTATGGAATTTATCACCAAGTTACCGAAGACTGCACGTGGAGTTGATGTGATATGAGTGATGATGGAACGACTGTTGAAGATCGCTCACTTCCTCGCTATCAGTGAGAGTTCTTCTGTAGAGAGATTGGCTGAGATTTATGTGAGAGAGGTGGTAGCTCGGCATGGAGTGCCAACCTCTATTGTGTCAAATCGAGACGTGTGCTTTACTTCCAAGTTTTGGAAGAAATTTCATGAGGAATTGGGTACCCGATTACATTTCAGTACCGCATACCATCCACAGACAGACAGGCAGAGCGAGTGGACAATTCAGATGCTTGAGGACATGTTGTGTGCATGTGTTATGGACTTCGGAGGAATTTGGGACACTTATTTTCCCTTGGCTGAGTTTTCTTACAATAACAACCTTTATTCGAGTATAGGTATGCCTCTCTTTGAGCTTCTTTATGGGAGGAAGTGTCAGACTCTCATTTGTTGGGGAGAGGTAGGGCAGCGAGTGATGGCTGGCACAGAGATAGTGCTGAAGACGAATGAGCAGATTCAGCAGGTCAGACAGAGGTTACTGACGACCCAGAGTCACCAGAAGAGTTATGCAGACAAGCGATGATCCGAGTTGGAGTTCCAGGTCAAAGATTTTGTACTCCTGAAGGTATCCCGTTGGAAAGGGGAGATTCGATTTAGGAAGCGGGACAAGTTGGGGCCCCAGTACATTGGCCCTTTCAGATTGACTGCCAGAGTGGGTAAGGTAGCATACCGATTGGCGCTACTTGTAGAGTTGAGTCAGATTCATAACACCTTCCACGTGTCCCAATTGAGGAAGTGTGTAGCCGATGAGATGGTAGTGGTACGTAGAGGACATTCAGGTGGATGTGAGCCTGAATTACTTTGAGAGACCGATCACGATTTTGGATCGAAAGGTGAAGGTTCTGAGGAAGAAAGAGGTGCCCTTGGTTCAGGTCTAGGGGCAACATCGAAAAGGGTCCGAGTTGACTTGGGAGCCGGAGTCAGAGATGCAAGAGCAATATCCCGAGTTATTTTCGGAGCATGACTTCGAGGGTGAAGTCTGATTCTAGTGGGGGAGAATTGTAAAATCCCAAGTCCAGGTACACCTTGTAACCCTTGGCCTTTTGAGTACTTGTCCATTTTAGTCCATTTATGAGAAAAAGGTGGCGAATGAGTACTCGGGGCGTACGCGAGTGTGTGCTGAGTGTACTCATATGCATGCATTTGACATATAAGCCACCTAGTACACTGAGCGTACTAGGCCTAGAGAAAAAACCTAGTTTAGGGTGAGACCCCTATTTAATGGATATGAAGGCCTCATTCCTGGCCACCATTCTTAGACAACAACCCTCCTAAACCCTAGTTTTCGTTCTTAGATTTTGTGAGTGCATTTGAGAGTGTCACAACTGTAAATTTTGAGCCATGTAATCTATGCATTCAACCTAATGTGAATCAAAAACTTCAATCAAATACAAGATACAAGTACTATAAATAGTCATCAAACAATCGGAGACCCTAGAAGTTCTTATTAAGTCTATTTTGGACTAGAACTTCCTTATTGGATCCAAATGGACCAATAAGCTTCCAATTAGACTATCATGGGCTTAGAACCCTAATTGGACTCTAAGTGGACCCATATTTACTTATTCCAACATTTTAGGTCATGAATGGAATGGATTAAGAGCCTTGATACATGAATAACCTAAAACTAGTTCAAGAAAAACATAAAAATCCTACTACACTCCTTTAGACTTAAAACACACCCTAATTAACACTAATATTGGGCTTAGGAGCAAAAAGCCCAAAAACTTTTTTTTTCCCCACCATTCTCGGCCCAAGGCCCAAATACAAGGGAGGTTGACTTTGGTTGCCACCTCACTATTATCTAATGGATTTCTAGGCACATATCACATACCTCCATGCATGTATCACTTCAAAAGTCACTTCCTTTCTCTCTTCTCTTCTTGTTTGGCCGAGAGCAACACCACACACACCGAAAATATCTCAACTTTCTCTCTAGAACACACAAGAACTCTCCTTCCTCCCCTCTCCAAAAATCTCGAAATTTAGGGACTTTCCAAGAGGATTTTGCAAGTAAATCATCATCTAAGGTAAGATTATGCATAGATCTATGGTTTAAATTCTTTTGTTACCAAAATCCTTCCCTAATCTATACAAAAATCGTGATCTTACACCCTAGAATCATCTCAAAACTCAAGATCTTCATCCAAGGGAGCCAAGGCCAAAAATCACTTCATTTCTTCCAATTTTTCTTCCAAAAACCGAGTCAACACCCCAAGGTGAGATTCATACCCCTATTTTCTGTTTTTATGAGTTTTTGTGGGGGGGAATACAAGTGAAAGTGTAGATCTATATGTATTTGTATGCCTTGTATGATTTCCATGCTTATATGTATGCTTATATGTGTTTTAATGTTGGATCTAGCCATTAAACCCCTCAAAACCGAGATATAACTTATGTTTTATGATTTTAGCTTCAAATATGTACTTACATAATAAGTGATACAAGATAAATAGCTAAGTGGTTAGCAACAATTTTCTTTAAGCTAAAAACACACATTTTGGGCCAAAAATGTGAAAAATACAAAATTAAGGGCCCAAATTGACATTTTACAGATTCTGATGGTTGAAATGTGCCAAAACAGTTTCCATAAAACTATTTCTGGAATTATATTAAATTAGAGGATTAAAAACATAAATTTCAAGCTTATTGGGCTAAAAATGAACATTTCGGCCCAATAAGGCCCATTATGCGAATTTTTCTGTTTTGGAGGGCCAAAACTGTAACTTTCTGTAAAACAGTGGACTATAAGTGTTCCAAATCCTTTTCAAAGGTTTAAAATGCTTTTTAAATTTAAAAAGGACCAAAGTTGCAAAAATTTTCCAATTTGGGCCAAAATTGTCAAAATTGCGAAAAGATGGGCTAAAACCGAGAAAAACTGCATTTTCAGGGACTTAAACTGTTTTCTATGAAAAATATGCTGGAAAATATTAATTTCAATACTTTTTGGTGTTAAAATGTCAAGAAATATAGTTTAAGGACCAAACCGGGAAATATTACATAAAAAGGGTTGAAAATGTAAATTTTTACAACTAATGAGGGGCTGAAAACATAAATATTTCAAGGCTAAATCAATATGTACAACTTGATCAATTAACGACACCGCGACTATCGACGAAATACAACTCATTACAATACCAAAAGTCGTTGTTAAACGAATTGGCTCGGTCTCGAGCCAATGGAAATCTACAACTACTAACTCTTCGATACATACAAATAACGATTGGTAATACATATACATGCGAGTGTGCACAGACGTCTACGCACCATCTTTGGGCCCCACAAGTGTAAAATCTTGTTCGTTGAGCCTAGCTAGCCCAATGACCTGATCTTAAGGCCCGAAGACATTTTTTTTACGGAGTGTTGGATTTTACCGATCCGACACGACGTAAATGGACTTTCAATGGCTTGTATACTACTGGTCCCCAAGGGTCCTTTGGTATTGCTAGTAAAGTCTGCATTTCATGCGAGGCGGGTCGGGGACCCCTCGTACATTTTATCCCCAACCGGCTAATGGAGTTACCGGGGTCTTCGTGACTTCTTTCTCTTCGGATGTGGGACTACACCTTGTCCGGGCGATTGGATAACGTGATTAGTACTGACGATGCCTTCGGGAATCGTTGGTATATCTATAAACTGGGCGTTTGTGTAATGCGGGTTTGTAGTAAATAATCATTGCTCGAGAACCTTCCAACGTCGCCTGGGACTGACACTACTATTTTCGTAATGGTTTCAACGCAACTCAATGGATTCCAAAAGAACTAGGGGAACATCGGGTTTCCCTAGGGTTTTTATTACATACAGATTTGAAACGCATACATCTTCAACGAACATTTTTTTTACAAGTATAGAAACAAACAAGCATACCTATGGATCTTCACAAACGTTTTCGAAAGCTTTTCTTTTCAGAAAATATCGGATTTTCTGGTGGTTTTTCAAGCAATATAAACATTCGATTTCAAACACTACTTATGAACTCACCAACATTTCATATGTTGACGTTTTTCAAAATACTTGTATTCTCAGGGAACCAGTGAATCAAGGGAAATCATACTCAGTGACGGTTGCAGTTTATTTTTGTATGAACCAAACAAATTAATTTTTGGGAATGTAATATCTTAAACAATGTATGACATGTAAACACTACTGGTTGTACTATGTTGATGAATGGTGACGAATGTTGTTTTGTTTCATATATATTCAATGTTGTGGTATTCAATTGAGTCACGACAGCCCCCGGACGTTTCCGCCGTCTGGTTCGGGGGTGTGACAGGTTGGTATCAGAGCTTTGTTTATAGTGAACTAGCATGTCGAGCCATACATTGATATGCAACTATAAACTAAAAAGAGGGACTAACATAACTCTGAATGAAACAAATAAATAAAATACACTTGCTTGCATTAGGAGTAAGGACCTAACACCAAATCAAACACCATAATGCTGGTATCCCGGTTAATTCGGGACTGTTCTTAGTGATACCAAGGGGTGAATGTAGCCTGATCAACTACATTCTCTCCAAGGTAAAGCTAACACATGTCTTGATGAGATCGGAATAGCCAGGGAACCTAAAAAATTATACCCTCTATCACTCAAAAAGAGAATATTTGCTTAGTCTGTGTAATAGTCATAGTACCCTAGGAATAATGTAGCATAATTACGTACTCGCGCAGACAGCATGGCTGGCTTTCATCACCCGGGAGACCCCTACTTCCCTAATCAGGGAAACAACGGGTGGCTAGAGGAGGAGGAGGAGGAGCCCGAGGAGGAGCAGCAGGGTATCCAGTTTCATCAGGCCTTAGTAGCTCACGGGATGCTTGTGGATGAGCCAGTAGGGAATCCAGGCGAAGCACACGATGTCGGACCCGACGAATACGTAGACACTGACTACGAATTTGGAGAGCTCGACGATGACGACGAAGACGGCCGAGTCGGGGACCAGGACCCCATCCCGCCATGCGAGGACGAGGCACAACCAGATCACCCTGCCCCACCAGTGAACCCCCCAAGAGAGAACCGTTCCCTCGAAGCTGAGATCGCTGCACTGCGACAACAGCTGTATGCTATGGAGGCTCGGGCAGTGCAAGCAGAGCATGAGAGGGATGAGGTTATAGGAGACATGGCAGAGATGGCGCAGCTACTGGCACAACATTTCGGCATATGACTTCGGCACCACCTCCTGACGCAGCTCATCGCGGTTAGGGATAGACCTATCGTAGTAGGATATTATGTAACAACTCAATTTTTCAAACAAATTTTTCATTTTTAAAACATAATATTTTCCATTAAAAAAACAAGGCATAAATAGTTTAGTTATTCGATCAATACAATTATTCAACTCCCAAGATCCTAAAACAATCTCCAGTGTGTATCAATCATGCCGGCGCCTTCCCACGGTCCTCGCTAGTACCTGAAATACATACACGCACAACAACTGTAAGCATAAATGCTTAGTGAGTTCCCCAATATACACTTACACACATACGCCTTTCCAGGCCCTGACCTCCTGGTCCTCATTACAACGCCTTCCGGCCCATAACATAATCGCCTTCCGGCCCATAACATATTGCCTTCCGGCCCACATATCATACATAGCACATATAACACTTAACTTACCACATACAGCATACATATCCATATAACACTTAGCTTACCACATATAGCATACATAACACATAATATAATCGACCTTCCGGTCACACAATCAAACCCTTCCGGGTACAGTATAGTGAGAAGACTCACCTCGAAAATGCTGAAAGCTAGCAACTCCTGAAATCACTCGCGCACAACCAACGAGCTACAACCCTCCTATAACATTACATAACTCATTAACACTCATAACAGCTAAGTGTGACTATCCCTAAGAAGTCAGTCTTAGGTCAACTCTGGTCAACGGTCAACTCGACTGGACTCGGCGAGTCCCATGGTGACTCGGCGAGTCTAGACGTCTTTCAACTTTCTGAGATTCCTTATCTGCTCGTCGAGTACCCACCTCGACCCGACGAGTTACTCCTGGAAGAATCGCGGGGCCACCCCGACTCCACTCGCCGAGTCTGAAGAACAACTCGGCGAGTCCCAGTACATCTTCAAGCTACTCGCCGAGTCTGAAGAACAACTCGGCGAGTCCATGCCATGCAGACGAGTAACTGCTTCCTGAATCACGTATGGCCCCAAGGTATACAACCATGGGACCCTCTGGACATCTAAACACCTCATTACTGGGGTAAAAGCGTTTGGGTAACAACATAATAACCCATCTAATCCCTAAATGGGTTTCCTAAACCCTAAACTCATAGACACATCAAGATAACAGATTTTGGTCCGAATATTACCTGAGAACGTTCCTTCTGTGTTCTCCAAGCCTCAGAACTTGATCCCCCTTGATATACCTTTGGCCAATTTCTTCTTCTTCTTGCCTAGCAAGTTCCTCCAAGTTCCAATAGCTTTCTCTCTTGCCCTAGCCGTCCACAACAATTAGAGTCCCTTTCAATCGATCAAAAGACTGCAAATGACGGCCTAAGAGGCGTTATATACGATCAAACTGAACGGTTAGGGTTTCTGCTGAACAGCGTCGACTCGCCGAGTCCATGCCTGGACTCGTCGAGTCCCGTCGCGATCCCGCGACCAAGTCTGCGATCCTACTCGGCGAGTCTAGGCTCCAACTCGCCGAGTCCCCCCTTTAAAACACCCCAAAAACATAATTTAATAATACCTGAAGTTCCGGGCTGTTACAACTCTTCCCCACTTGGATTAGACTTCGCCCTCGAAGTCTCATTCTGCAAATAGTTCCGGATGCTGCTCCCGCATCTCACGTTCCGGCTCCCAAGTCAATTCCGATCCCCTACGGTGTTGCCATTGAACTAGCACCAGAGGTACTTCCTTGTTCCTCAGAACCTTGATCTTCCGATCCTTGATCGCCACTGGTCTCTCCGCGTAATTCAGGCTCGCATCCACCTGAATATCTTCTAGTGGAACCACTGCCGACTCATCGGCTATGCATTTCCTCAACTGCGACACATGAAAAGTGTCATGGATCTGACCCAACTCCGCTGGCAACTCCAACCGATAGGCTACCCGACCTATCCTTGCAATCACACGAAATGGCCCAATATACCGGGGCCCCAACTTGCCTCTCTTCCTGAACCGAATCACTCCTTTCCAAGGAGAGACCTTCAGGAGAACGAAGTCGCCGACTTGAAATTCAAGCTCGGATCGACGCCTGTCTGCATAACTCTTCTGTCGGCTCTGGGCAGTCAATAATCTTTGTCTCACTTGTTGAATCTGCTCTGTCGTCTGGAGTATGATCTCCGTGCTGCCCATCACTCTCTGTCCCACCTCTCCCCAGCAAATGGGAGTCCGACACCTCCTACCATACAACAGCTCGAAAGGCGGCATACCAATGCTCGAATGATGGTTGTTGTTGTAGGAAAACTCTGCTAAGGGTAAATACGCATCCCAACTACCCCCGAAGTCTAACACACACGCTCGGAGCATGTCCTCCAGCGTCTGAATTGTCTGCTCGCTCTGACCGTCTGTCTGGGGATGGTATGCGATACTAAAATGCAATTTAGTACCCAGCTCCTCATGGAATTTCTTCCAGAATCTGGAAGTAAAGCGCACATCACGGTCTGACACAATCGAGATCGGCACCCCGTGCCGAGACACCACCTCTCTAACGTATATCTCCGCCAATTTCTCCGCCGAAGAACCCTCACTGATGGCAAGGAAGTGTGCACTCTTTGTCAACCTATCCACGATCACCCAAATTGCGTCAACTCCCCTAGCAGTCCTCGGTAATTTGGTGATAAAATCCATAGTAATCTGCTCCCACTTCCACTCGGGGATCTCCAATGGCTGTAACTTGCCATGCGGTCTCTGGTGCTCAGCCTTAACCCTACGGCAGGTCAAGCACCTCTCAACAAACCATGCCACGTCCCTCTTCATACAGGGCCACCAATATTCCTTCCTTAGATCCAAATACATCTTTGTAGCACCAGGATGGATCGAGAATTTCGATTTATGAGCCTCCTCCATCAACGTAACACGCGTACCGCCCACGAACGGCACCCAAATCCGACCCCGAAACGTCATAAGGCCTCGACCATCCTTGACAAACTCTGAGACTAACCCCACAACCCGCTCCTTCTTCTGCATTTCTGGTCGCACCGCCTCAGCCTGTGCCCTACGAATATCGTCCAATACAGGAGTCATCACGGTCAATCTCAAGCACACCTCTCGCAATGGAGTGATCTCCGCCCTGCGGCTCAATGCATCGGCTACTACATTAGCCTTGCCTGGGTGGTACAGGATCTCACAATCATAATCCTTGACCACATCCAACCACCTCCTCTGGCGCATATTTAGGTTGGGTTGATCCATCAAATACTTCAAACTCTTATGGTCCGTATATAACGTACATCGAACCCCATACAAGTAGTGGCGCCAAATCTTGAGAGCGAACACTACTGCCCCCAGCTCTAAATCATGCGTGGGATATCTCGCCTCATGAGGCTTCAGCTGCCTCGACGCATAAGCTATCACATGACCCCTCTGCATCAACACTGCACCCAATCCCGAAATCGATGCGTCGCAATATACTACGAAATCTTCCATCCCTTCAGGGAGAGCTAAAACCGGGGCTTCGCACAATCTCTGGCGAAGTGTCTCAAAGGAGGTCTGCTGCTCGGGCCCCCATGAGAATGTGACACCCTTCCGGGTCAATCTGGTGAGTGGCACTGCAATTTTGGAGAAATCCTTGATAAATCTCCGATAATACCCTGCCAACCCAAGGAAACTTCTGATCTCAGAGGGTGACTTCGGCACCTCCCAACTCATCACCGCCTCAACCTTGGCCGGGTCGACCAATATCCCTTCCTGATTAACCACATGTCCTAGAAACTGGACCTCCCGCAACCAGAATTCACATTTGGAGAACTTTGCATAAAGCTTCTCCGACCTCAATACCTCAAGGACCTCCCTCAAATGTGCCTCATGCTGCTCTCTCGATCTTGAATACACCAGAATGTCGTCGATAAATACGATCACTGACCGATCCAACATCGGCCTGCATACCCTGTTCATGAGATCCATGAACACAGCCGGAGCATTGGTGAGTCCAAAAGGCATCACCACAAATTCATAATGCCCGTATCGCGTCCTAAACGCTGTCTTCTGGACATCTTCATCCCGTACTCTCACCTGATGGTAACCCGACCTCAGATCGATCTTGGAAAACCAAGATGCTCCCTGCAACTGATCGAATAGATCATCGATCCTCGGCAACGGGTAACGGTTCTTGACCGTTAGCTTGTTCAACTCCCGGTAATCAATGCACATCCGGTGCGAACCATCCTTCTTCTTGACGAACAAAATAGGTGCTCCCCATGGCGAGCTGCTCGGCCGAATGAATCCCTTCCCCAGCAACTCCTGGAGTTGCGAGGACAACTCTTGCATCTCTGGAGGTGCAAGACGATAGGGCACTCTAGCAATAGGTGCTGCCCCCGGAATCAGATCAATACTAAACTCTACTTGCCTCACAGGCGGTACTCCCGGCAGCTCCTCGGGAAAGACATCTAAAAATTCGCGCACCACCGGAACTTCCTCAACTGACTTCGGTTTCTCGGAAACCTCCCGCGTATCCATCACATACGCCACAAAACCTTTACAGCCCTGCCGTAGACACTGCCTCGCCCTAGCGGCCGAACAAAAAGCTGATCCCGCACGGGTACCCTCGTCGTACACCGAAAGAACTCCCCCTCCAGGGTCTCGTAAAGTCACCAACTGATGCTCACAGTCGATAACAGCGCCGAACCGGCTCAGCCAATCCATGCCCACGATGACACAGACATCCCCCATCGCGATAGGAATCAGGTCAATCGGGAATCCAACCCCGAAAATCTCTAGTACACATCCCCGAAGAACCTCCGTAGCACAAATCACCTTCTCGTCAGCTATAGAGACTCTCAAAGGTCGACTCAACGACTCACGACCAACGCCAATATGCTGACTAAAGGCTAAGGACACAAAGGACCTACTCGCACCCGAGTCAAATAACACTAAGGCAGGCACAGAGTTCACAAGAAAAGTACCTACGCATATAATAACATAAGCATAACATCTTGGCATTAAAATAAGTACATGAATTAAAACATACCTGCCACAACATCGGGCGCAGCGCGGACCTCCTCCGCAGTCAGCTGAAAGGCTCTCCCACGAGCCCTCGGGGCCTCGACCTTCACCGGTCGGGTCTCAGTAGTCCTGGCAACAGGTGCAGATCCCTGACGAAGCTGAGGGCACTCGGCCTTCCGATGGCCGGTCTGGTTGCAATGAAAGCAAACCATAAATCCCTTGGGACACTCCCTAGCAATGTGTCCCTCCTTGCCACACTTGTAGCAAGCACCGGCTCGACACGCCCCATCATGACCCTTACCGCACTTTACGCAAGTGCGGTTCTTCGAACCTCCCGTCCTCGAATCGGCGGACTTGATCCGCTTGGCTGCCGGCTGAGACTGAGCCGGTCGCCGGTCTGCCTGCTGAGACTCGGCCTCCTCCCTGGCCTGAGTCTCTAACTCGATCTCACGCTTCCTGGCATTCGCCTGAAGCTCAGTAAAAGTGTGATAGGTGGAGTTTGACACAAACTCCCGGATCTCCCGCCTCAGAATACCCAAGTACCGGCTCATCCGAGCCTGCTCTGTGGCCACTAGCTCGGGGCAAAACATCGCCCTCTCGTGGAACTTCCGCGTGATCACCGCCACCGAATCAGTACCCTGCTTGAGGGTTAAGAACTCCTGAACCAATCGTTCCCGCTCCACCGGGGGAACGTACTCATCCCTGAACATGGTAGTGAACCCCTCCCATGTCACTGCCGCAGTCTCTGCTAAAGTGAAGTTCGCCGTCACGAACTTCCACCAGTCCTTGGCTCCCAGACGGAGCTGGTTCAAAGCGAACCGTACCCTCAGGTGCTCCGGGCATGAACAAGTGTAGAAGCACCCCTCTATATCTGCGATCCACCTCATCGCAGCAATCGGATCCTGCGTCCCGTCGAACTCTGGTGGCTTCGTGTTGCTGAACTCTCGAAACAGCAATGAATCACCCCCCTGTGGCCTAGCAGCGGCCACAGCGGCGGTAGCTGCAGCGGTTGCAGCCTCAGTCAATGCGGCGTACCGCTCGTCGAACGTCTCCATAAGGGTGGTCTTGATAGACCCAAACATCTCCGGGATCTCGGCCCGGATCGCCGCCGCCACCTCCTCGTGGATCATCTGACGAATGTCCTCGTCACTCACACCGCTCGTACTCGCCCCGTGCCGCGGTCTAACCATGATATCTCTGAAATACAACATAAAACTATCAGAGATTCTACCGAGCATAATCGTACTCGACACGCAACCCTACTCAGACCCAGATATCCAGGGATTCTTACTTGGGCCTCCCACTGACCCGGTGTCCTCGGTAGTACGGGCCCAATACCACCGACCACACCGCATCAATGTTCATCCCAAGTCCTCCTCCCCAAACTCCAGATAGTGAGTACTCTACTTCTGATACGCTCTCTTTACCCACATACTAGCAAAGCATCTCATATAAGCAACTTTCCTAGACTAAGGCATCACAAGTCAGGCCACTCTAGTCCTATCATGAATACCTAGTCTTCTAGCATGCATAACAATTCATATCATATAATATCGTAAGGTATTTTGGGGATCTTTTACCGTTCGGGCGCTGACTGATCGTACACACTGCTTCTTTCTTGCTTACTACAAAACCATTTACAAAATTTATGCCTTTATTTGAAAAGTTTCCTCAAATCCTCGGTTTGAGTTCAGTTACCCCCGAAGGTGCACCCGAATCCCTCAAACCAAGGCTCTGATACCAATTGTAACAACTCAATTTTTCAAACAAATTTTTCATTTTTAAAACATAATATTTTCCATTAAAAAAACAAGGCATAAATAGTTTAGTTATTCGATCAATACAATTATTCAACTCCCAAGATCCTAAAACAATCTCCAGTGTGTATCAATCATGCCGGCGCCTTCCCACGGTCCTCGCTAGTACCTGAAATACATACACGCACAACAACTGTAAGCATAAATGCTTAGTGAGTTCCCCAATATACACTTACACACATACGCCTTTCCAGGCCCTGACCTCCTGGTCCTCATTACAACGCCTTCCGGCCCATAACATAATCGCCTTCCGGCCCATAACATATTGCCTTCCGGCCCACATATCATACATAGCACATATAACACTTAACTTACCACATACAGCATACATATCCATATAACACTTAGCTTACCACATATAGCATACATAACACATAATATAATCGACCTTCCGGTCACACAATCAAACCCTTCCGGGTACAGTATAGTGAGAAGACTCACCTCGAAAATGCTGAAAGCTAGCAACTCCTGAAATCACTCGCGCACAACCAACGAGCTACAACCCTCCTATAACATTACATAACTCATTAACACTCATAACAGCTAAGTGTGACTATCCCTAAGAAGTCAGTCTTAGGTCAACTCTGGTCAACGGTCAACTCGACTGGACTCGGCGAGTCCCATGGTGACTCGGCGAGTCTAGACGTCTTTCAACTTTCTGAGATTCCTTATCTGCTCGTCGAGTACCCACCTCGACCCGACGAGTTACTCCTGGAAGAATCGCGGGGCCACCCCGACTCCACTCGCCGAGTCTGAAGAACAACTCGGCGAGTCCCAGTACATCTTCAAGCTACTCGCCGAGTCTGAAGAACAACTCGGCGAGTCCATGCCATGCAGACGAGTAACTGCTTCCTGAATCACGTATGGCCCCAAGGTATACAACCATGGGACCCTCTGGACATCTAAACACCTCATTACTGGGGTAAAAGCGTTTGGGTAACAACATAATAACCCATCTAATCCCTAAATGGGTTTCCTAAACCGTAAACTCATAGACACATCAAGATAACAGATTTTGGTCCGAATATTACCTGAGAACGTTCCTTCTGTCTTCTCCAAGCCTCAGAACTTGATCCCCCTTGATATACCTTTGGCCAATTTCTTCTTCTTCTTGCCTAGCAAGTTCCTCCAAGTTCCAATAGCTTTCTCTCTTGCCCTAGCCGTCCACAACAATTAGAGTCCCTTTCAATCGATCAAAAGACTGCAAATGACGGCCTAAGAGGCGTTATATACGATCAAACTGAACGGTTAGGGTTTCTGCTGAACAGCGTCGACTCGCCGAGTCCATGCCTGGACTCGTCGAGTCCCGTCGCGATCCCGCGACCAAGTCTGCGATCCTACTCGGCGAGTCTAGGCTCCAACTCGCCGAGTCCCCCCTTTAAAACACCCCAAAAACATAATTTAATAATACCTGAAGTTCCGGGCTGTTACATATTAGTAACTATGTTATGTACTCCGGCTCTATGTTTAAGTGACTACACTACTCATGGAGCCGTTATGCTGTCGGATTAGTGTTACTTATGTATGCTCCTACGAGCAAATTTTCTTGTACTAAACACGGATAATATTAATAAACTTTTGTGTGTTTTGCTATGATATTCTCAGTTGTTATGTGTTGAGGTGTTATGATTGTATGCTTGATGATAGTAATGCTTAGGTTCGTACCCTACACCTAGTTAGTAGGATCATAACCTCACCGAAACCACGTACACTCAACATCTTTCCGTTTCATGACAGAAAGATGCCTCGCCCAGCTACTCGCGGAAATCCCGAACCAACCCCGCCGGAAGTTGACTCCACTGCTTTCCAGGCAGCCGTGTCTGCTGCGGTCACGGCAGCTATGGCACAACTTCACCGAGGAAACAACGGAGGAGGCAATGGGCAAGGCTCCGGAAGTTCGAACAACGGGACGAACCAAGGGCTCACTAAAGCGTGCACCTACAAGGATTTTGCGAACGCTAAACCCCGAACTTTCAACGGTACCGGAGGAGTGATCGCCCTAAAGCGATGGATCGAGAAGGTAGAGTCGGTATTCGAGATATGCGAGTGCCCCGAGCAGATGAAAGTGAAGTTCGCGGCCTGCACTTTTGTGGACCAAGCGCTCACTTGGTGGAATGGTCATGTGGAAGCTATGACACTCCCTGTCGCCAACTCTATTCCCTGGGCAGAGATGAAAGAGATGTTGACGGCTGAGTACTGCCCCCGGGGCGAAATACAGAAGATGGAGCAGGAACTATGGAATCTCACGGTGCAGAATGGGAACATCGATGCTTACATATCGAGGTTCAGCGAACTATCCCTGTTGTGCCCGGGTATGATCACATCAGAGGGAAAGAAGATTGAACGATTCATTTGGGGACTGACATCCCCCATTCAAGGGAATGTGATAGCTGCGAACCCTGAAACTTTTGACAGTGCGAAGAGATTGGCAAAGAGGCTATATGATCATAACCACAAAAAGGGCGAGAAACCGGTAGAGACTGAGAAGAAGAAGGAGAGCGATGGTAAGAAAGGATGGAACAACAAGAGGAAGGGGCGTCAAGGTTCCGAAACCTCTAAAAAGCAGCAAACGGTGGCAGTTAACGCTGTCACTGCGCCGGTACCAGTCACATCACATGCTCCAACCTCAGCTACTTCAAATACTTCAAGACCCTATTCCGGCACTCATCCCAAATGCAACAAGTGCGGTTTCCATCACCAAGGAGAATGTAGGGAGTTCCATTGCACCAGTTGCAATCGAAGGGGACACACTGCAAAGTTCTGCAGGACTTACCCTTCTCAGAACCAGAGTCAGGGAAACAACCAGAACAACAACAACAACCACCGCAATACCAACAACACCAATGCCTGCAGCAATAACGCAGGGCCTAGCCACACCTGTTTCGGGTGTGGAAGGACGGGACATTTCCGTCGAGACTGCCCTAACAACAACAACAACTCAGGAAACAGAGGAGCAGGAAGAATGCTGACTATGGGTCAGAGTGATGCAGTTCAGGACCCCGCAGTTGTGACCGGTACGTTCCTCCTAAACCACACTTATGCATGCATCTTATTTGATACCGGAGCGGAGCGAAGTTTCGTAAGCGAGAAGTTTAAACATCTATTAAAACAACAACCCCAAAAGCTAAATGAAACCTATACGGTGGAAATGGCCAATGGGAAGACCGAATCCACTAGGGAAATCTACACTGGATGTACCCTAACCCTTAACCAGCACGTCTTTCGAATAGATCTGATGCCAGTGTCAATTAGGAGTTTCGATGTGATTATCGGCATGGATTGGTTAAGCCCCCACCATGCTGAGATTATGTGCCACGAGAAGGCCGTTCGCCTTCGTCTCCCGAATCACGAAACCCTAGTAATTTACGGAGACAAACCTAGCACGAATCTTCGTCTTATCTCGTGCATCAAAGCACAAAAACATCTGCGAAAGAACAACTTAGCGTTCTTGGCCCACATAGTGGACAAGACAAAAGAAGAAACTAACATCCAAGACATCCCGGTAGCGTGTGAATTTCCGGACGTGTTTCCCGAAGATCTTCCAGGAGTACCCCCAGAGAGACAGGTTGAATTCCGAATCGACCTCGTTCCAGGAGCAACTCCCCTCGCTAAATCACCATATCGACTGGCTCCTGCTGAAATGCAGGAATTGTCCAGCCAACTCAGTGAGCTTCTGGACAAGGGATTTATCCGACCTAGCTACTCGCCATGGGGAGCTCCGGTGCTCTTTGTCAAAAAGAAGGACGGATCTTTCAGAATGTGCATCGATTACAGAGAGTTGAATAAACTCACTGTTAAAAACCGCTACCCACTCCCGCGAATCGATGATCTATTCGACCAGCTCCAAGGAGCTAGCTATTTTTCTAAAATAGATCTACGGTCCGGATACCATCAACTCAAGGTCCGAGAAGAAGATATTCCTAAAACCGCTTTCCGAACCCGCTATGGACATTATGAATTCGTCGTAATGCCCTTCGGTCTAACAAATGCACCCGCTGCATTTATGGACCTAATGAACCGAATCTGTCGACCGTTCTTGGACAACTTCGTCATTGTGTTTATCGATGACATCCTCGTCTATTCTCGAAGCAAAGAGGAGCATGGCCAACATCTCCGACAAGTCCTAGAAACGCTGCGATCGGAAAAGCTTTACGCCAAACTCTCCAAGTGCGAGTTCTGGCTTCGGAGTGTGAATTTCTTAGGCCACGTAGTTAGCCAAGATGGAATTCATGTGGATCCCTCTAAGGTCAAAGCTGTGGAAGGATGGGCAACTCCGACTACGCCCACAGAAATTCGTCAGTTCTTAGGCCTGGCAGGCTACTATAGGAGATTCATCCAAAACTTCTCTAAAATCGCCAAGCCACTTACCTTACTCACGCAAAAGAGTGTGCCATTCAAGTGGACAGACCGACAAGAGATTGCGTTTCGAACCTTGAAGCAAGCTCTTTGCAGCGCTCCTGTACTATCTCTACCTGAAGGAACGGAAGATTTTGTAGTTTACTGTGACGCGTCAAATCAGGGCTTAGGTTGCGTTCTCATGCAACATGGAAGAGTAATAGCATATGCGTCCCGCCAACTAAAGACGCACGAAGTAAATTACACAACCCATGACCTAGAACTGGGAGCTGTGGTCTTCGCCCTAAAAAATTTGGAGGCACTACCTGTACGGTACAAAGTGCACCATCTTTACGGACCACAAGAGCCTCCAGCACATCTTGAATCAGAAGGAGCTGAACATGAGACAACGAAGATGGGTGGAATTGTTAAACGACTACGAATGCGAGATCAAGTACCACCCAGGCAAGGCCAACGTGGTAGCTGACGCATTAAGTCGGAAGGAATACACAAATCGCCGTACGAAAACGCACTCGATAACCATTCAGTCTCATCTGACCGTTCAAATTGCATCAGCCCAGGCAGAGGCTATGAAAGCGGAAAATAGAACTAGCGAGGCAGTACGCGGAATGGAGAAGAGCCTGGAAGTCAAAGAGAATGGGGTATACTACTTCATGAACCGTATTTGGGTTCCAAAAATCGGAGGATTCAGGGAGACCGTTATGAAGGAAGCCCACAAGACACGATACTCCATTCATCCTGGTTCGGACAAGATGTATTTGGACATTAAGCAGCACTATTGGTGGCCTAACATGAAGGCGGAAATCGCAACTTATGTTAGTAAGTGCCTTACGTGTGCCAAAGTGAAAGTGGAGTACCAGAAACCTTCCGGATTGTTACAACAACCGGCAATCCCTGAGTGGAAATGGGAGGGGATTTCTATGGACTTCGTGACCAAGCTGCCCAAGACGTCGGACGGATTGGACACCATATGGGTAATAATCGACCGACTGACGATATCTGCCCATTTCCTGCCCATCAAAGAGTCCTACAAGATGGAGAGGCTGACGCGTTTGTACCTACGAGAGATTGTAAGACTTCATGGAGTGCCAAAATCCATCATCTCGGATAGGGACAGTAGGTTCACGTCACGCTTTTGGCAGTCGCTCCACAAGGCAATGGGAACTCATCTTGATATGAGCACCGCGTATCACCCACAAACGGACGGTCAAAGCGAACGAACCATTCAGACGCTTGAAGACATGCTTCGTGCATGTGTGATAGACTTCGGAAAGTCTTGGGATACCCACCTACCGTTGATCGAGTTTTCATATAACAATAGTTATCATTCGAGCATTAAGGTGGCCCCTTTCGAAGCACTGTACGGGCGTAAATGTAGATCACCGTTATGTTGGGCTGAAGTAGGTGACACCCAGCTAGCAAGAACACATACGTCGGATAGGGCAATGACAGGACCGGAAATCATTCGCGAGACCACAGAAAAGATTGTCCAGATCAAAGCTCGATTACAGGCATCGCGTGACCAGCAAAAGAGCTACGCTGATAAACGGCGAAAGCCCTTAGAGTTCCAGGTCGGTGATCGAGTATTGTTGAAGGTCTCACCCTGGAAAGGGGTTATACGTTTCGGAAAACGAGGAAAGCTAAACCCACGGTACATTGGACCTTTCGAAATCGTCGCCCGAATAGGTCCGGTAGCCTACAGACTACAACTACCCCCGGAGCTAAACGGTGTGCACCCCGTGTTTCATGTTTCTAACCTGAAAAAGTGCCTATCAGATGAAACCCTTGTCATTCCTCTTGACGAAATCGAAATCAATGAGAATCTCCTGTTCGTCGAAGAGCCAATCGAAATCATGGACAGGGAGGTGAAGCGTACTAAGCAGAGTCGCATCCTGATCGTGAAGGTACGGTGGAACGCAAAGCGTGGGCCAGAATTCACGTGGGAACGCGAAGATCAAATGAAGCAAAAGTACCCTCACCTATTCTAGTTTTCTCAAATCTAGCTTTCAAACAGAATTTCGGGACGAAATTCCCTCTAACGGGGGGATGATGTCACAACTGTAAATTTTGAGCCATGTAATCTATGCATTCAACCTAATGTGAATCAAAAACTTCAATCAAATACAAGATACAAGTACTATAAATAGTCATCAAACAATTGGAGACCCTAGAAGTTCTTATTAAGTCTATTTTGGACTAGAACTTCCTTATTGGATCCAAATGGACCAATAAGCTTCCAATTAGACTATCATGGGCTTAGAACCCTAATTGGACTCTAAGTGGACCCATATTTACTTATTCCAACATTTTAGGTCATGAATGGAATGGATTAAGAGCCTTGATACATGAATAACCTAAAACTAGTTCAAGAAAAACATAAAAATCCTACTACACTCCTTTAGACTTAAAACACACCCTAATTAACACTAATATTGGGCTTAGGAGCAAAAAGCCCAAAAACTTTTTTTTTCCCCACCATTCTCGGCCCAAGGCCCAAATACAAGGGAGGTTGACTTTGGTTGCCACCTCACTATTATCTAATGGATTTCTAGGCACATATCACATACCTCCATGCATGTATCACTTCAAAAGTCACTTCCTTTCTCTCTTCTCTTCTTGTTTGGCCGAGAGCAACACCACACACACCAAAAATATCTCAACTTTCTCTCTAGAACACACAAGAACTCTCCTTCCTCCCCTCTCCAAAAATCTCGAAATTTAGGGACTTTCCAAGAGGATTTTGCAAGTAAATCATCATCTAAGGTAAGATTATGCATAGATCTATGGTTTAAATTCTTTTGTTATCAAAATCCTTCCCTAATCTATACAAAAATCATGATCTTACACCCTAGAATCATCTCAAAACTCAAGATCTTCATCCAAGGGAGCCAAGGCCAAAAATCACTTCATTTCTTCCAATTTTTCTTCCAAAAACCGAGTCAACACCCCAAGGTGAGATTCATACCCCTATTTTCTGTTTTTATGAGTTTTTGTGGGGGGGAATACAAGTGAAAGTGTAGATCTATATGTATTTGTATGCCTTGTATGATTTCCATGCTTATATGTATGCTTATATGTGTTTTAATGTTGGATCTAGCCATTAAACCCCTCAAAACCGAGATATAACTTATGTTTTATGATTTTAGCTTCAAATATGTACTTACATAATAAGTGATACAAGATAAATAGCTAAGTGGTTAGCAACAATTTTCTTTAAGCTAAAAACACACATTTTGGGCCAAAAATGTGAAAAATACAAAATTAAGGGCCCAAATTGACATTTTACAGATTCTGATGGTTGAAATGTGCCAAAACAGTTTCCATAAAACTATTTCTGGAATTATATTCAATTAGAGGATTAAAAACATAAATTTCAAGCTTATTGGGCTAAAAATGAACATTTCGGCCCAATAAGGCCCATTATGCGAATTTTTCTGTTTTGGAGGGCCAAAACTGTAACTTTCTGTAAAACAGTGGACTATAAGTGTTCCAAATCCTTTTCAAAGGTTTAAAATGCTTTTTAAATTTAAAAAGGACCAAAGTTGCAAAATTTTTCCAATTTGGGCCAAAATTGTCAAAATTGCGAAAAGATGGGCTAAAACCGAGAAAAACTGCATTTTCAGGGACTTAAACTGTTTTCTATGAAAAATATGCTGGAAAATATTAATTTCAATACTTTTTGGTGTTAAAATGTCAAGAAAAATAGTTTAAGGACCAAACCGGGAAATATTACATAAAAAGGGTTGAAAATGTAAATTTTTACAACTAATGAGGGGCTGAAAACAGAAATATTTCAAGGCTAAATCAATATGTACAACTTGATCAATTAACGACACCGCGACTATCGACGAAATACAACTCATTACAATACCAAAAGTCGTTGTTAAACGAATTGGCTCGGTCTCGAGCCAATGGAAATCTACAACTACTAACTCTTCGATACATACAAATAACGATTGGTAATACATATACATGCGAGTGTGCACAGACGTCTACGCACCATCTTTGGGCCCCACAAGTGTAAAATCTTGTTCGTTGAGCCTAGCTAGCCCAATGACCTGATCTTAAGGCCCGAAGACATTTTTTTTACGGAGTGTTGGATTTTACCGATCCGACACGACGTAAATGGACTTTCAATGGCTTGTATACTACTGGTCCCCAAGGGTCCTTTGGTATTGCTATTAAAGTCTGCATTTCATGCGAGGCGGGTCGGGGACCCCTCGTACATTTTATCCCCAACCGGCTAATGGAGTTACCGGGGTCTTCGTGACTTCTTTCTCTTCGGATGTGGGACTACACCTTGTCCGGGCGATTGGATAACGTGATTAGTACTGACGACGCCTTCGGGAATCGTTGGTATATCTATAAACTGGGCGTTTGTGTAATGCGGGTTTGTAGTAAATAATCATTGCTCGAGAACCTTCCAACGTCGCCTGGGACTGACACTACTATTTTCGTAATGGTTTCAACGCAACTCAATGGATTCCAAAAGAACTAGGGGAACATCGGGTTTCCCTAGGGTTTTTATTACATATAGATTTGAAACGCATACATCTTCAACGAACATTTTTTTTACAAGTATAGAAACAAACAAGCATACCTATGGATCTTCACAAACGTTTTCGAAAGCTTTTCTTTTCAGAAAATATCGGATTTTCTGGTGGTTTTTCAAGCAATATAAACATTCGATTTCAAACACTACTTATGAACTCACCAACATTTCATATGTTGACGTTTTTCAAAATACTTGTATTCTCAGGGAACCAGTGAATCAAGGGAAATCATACTCAGTGACGGTTGCAGTTTATTTTTGTATGAACCAAACAAATTAATTTTTGGGAATGTAATATCTTAAACAATGTATGACATGTAAACACTACTGGTTGTACTATGTTGATGAATGGTGACGAATGTTGTTTTGTTTCATATATATTCAATGTTGTGGTATTCAATTGAGTCACGACAGCCCCCGGACGTTTCCGCCGTCTGGTTCGGGGGTGTGACAGAGAGCCTTGAGAGTATTCTTGTGTTTCTTTTGAGTGAAGAACGAGACTTGAAGAAGGAGTGGGATTCTAGGCTTTGGATCTGAGCTTATCTGAGTGTGGAGCTTCATTTTGAGGTATATAGCTCAAAGGTTTCTCACTCTTTTGATTTGTGCATCATAGTAGAGTATTTTAGGGTTTTGTCACAAACGTTGGAGACTTTATGTGATATTGAGCACCAGAGACTATGATCAACCCCCTTTGAGTGTATTTAGTGGTGTAGTGTAATAAAAATCCAATATTCGACGTTGGAATCAAGAAATGCATAAGATATAGGCTTCTTGAGATAAGAGAGTGAGTGTTCTGTGTGCTTGTGACTTTACATTAGGTGGTAGATATCATGATAAGGTTTCCAAAAACATAAAGAACACTAAAATCCGAGCTATAACGCAGGAGTTATGACCAATCAAAGCTTCGTAACGCTACCGGTAAATCGTTGTTACGCATAAAACGAGAAATTTCGATAAAATACTTTTTAGCCTTAGGCATCTAAATGAAAGTTGTAAATATCTTTAAACCGCGAACATACATAAAAAGAACGCCCCAATCTGTCTTCGTATGAGGAAGTTATGATTTTTCAAAATTTTTGACCTAGCAGTAGACAACTAAAAACTCGAAATAGAGATTGAGCGGTCTTTAGTCGACACAACCTAAACAAAAGTTGAACACCCTGACAATAGGAGTACAACAGTAAAATGTCTGACGAAAATGGACATCAGATGAAGGAGTTATGGGATTTAAACGGACTTTTTCAGGCCCGGCCTATTAAAATAATATAATAAAAATAAATTCAAAATTATCCGACGGAGTCTAAACGAGAGTTGTAGAGCCTTTTCACACCTACGCGTGCATGTATAGGACTTCGAAATTGGAGCTCTTATGCAAAAGTTACGGATTTTACAAGTGTTGAAACATAAAAGTGAACCTCTTGAACTTAACTACCGCAACGGTTCAGTACTCACAACCAATACAACATCCGGAGTCAATTTCTACAACTGCAACCGCAACCATTCTCCATCAGCAACCATATCAGCATCCGGAGTCTTCAAGTCTTTCCTATCCGCAGTCTTAGTTATTCCTTTTACTATGTAATTCACTCTATTGTCCAGCTTGCCTTGCACGACTGCTCATAGAGTATTTCCTTCTAAACTCTATAAATAGAGACTCTCTCTTATGTATTATGTACTGGTGATATATGTGAGTGTGAAAACTCTTAACTTCTCAATACACAAGATTTCTCATTCAATCATCTTTCTTATCTTCATCAGTTATCTATCTTATTACTCTTAACACTCAAACTGCTACTGAAACATAACCTCTCTTCGGAGCAAGTCTTCTAGGCTTAATCACTAAACTTTATCTCACTTACTAACTTGGAGTGACTGCATTCCTTGTTATGAATCAGTTTATGTGTATTCTTCATATAACTTTTGTCATTTATCTTTCTTTACTTTCCGCAACTAACTAACTAACTATCTAACTATCTAACTTTATTATTGTTGAGCTTTTAGATCCTTAGAGATTAACTATTCCGCAACCTACTTGTTCTAACATTTGTTCAAGTGTGTCTCCAAGTTTTTTCTCTCAACAATTGGTATCAGAGCCAAAGTGGTTGCTTTTTGGATATCGGAACTCTGATTTTCTCATTAAGCTTTCTATACCACTAAAGCTCATTTCTCAAAAAAAACAAAATGGCACAATCGTTATCTATGAATGTCTCCAATAGTGTTGGTGGTTCTAACCGAGCCCCAATACTAGTCGCAAATGAATATCATCACTGGTCACAAAGGATGGAGAGGTACTTAAGAAGATTGGGTAGAGATGTATGGAGATCCATGGAAGAAGGACCACATGTTCCAGTTCTCACACCAATCCAAACCGACGGCGCTGTAACCAGACTAGGAGGAGGTCAACCAACTATGATCCGTCCTACCAAAGATTATCTCGATAAGATGGAAAATGATGATGTTGATTTTTATGAAATTTCGTGTGGTGTTGCTCCTGACAACTTCGATATTATCATAAACTGCAAGTCAGCAAAAGAGATCTGGGATGTACTCAAAAACATGTACGAAGGCTCAGAACAAGCACATGATAAGAAGCTCCCAACCTCACTCAACGACTTCAACAACTTCAAAGCTCATGCTGGTGAAAGTTTGGAAGATTCCTTCAAAAGATTCAACCTGATAGTCACAAAGTTATCAAATGCTGGTACCATCCACAGCAACCATGAAACCAAT
Organism: Lactuca sativa; assembly: GCF_002870075.4. Classification (NCBI taxonomy): domain Eukaryota; kingdom Viridiplantae; phylum Streptophyta; class Magnoliopsida; order Asterales; family Asteraceae; genus Lactuca; species Lactuca sativa. The sequence goes on along the minus strand of NC_056624.2, from coordinate 30,061,900 downwards.
CTCCAGTTACTTAATGGTCTAGGAAGACATTGGACTACGGCCAAAATGATAGTCCAAGGTGACAGAAAGATTCACTCTTTATCACTCTACAAACTCTATGGAGAACTTCAAGCACAAGAATCCACTATACTCAAAGATTGTGCAGACTTCGGAGGACCGCTTGCTCTCATAGCACAAGCTCCACCGCAGTCACCCTACTCTTCCTCGTATGACACCCCACCGCAGTCATACGAAGCATATTCTGAGTATGATGATGAAGAAGATTTTCAGAAGGCTATTGCTCTAGTTAGCCAACAGTTCAACCGCATACCACCTTCCTCTTTCCGCAAGAATCAACAATTCAACAAACCACCATTCAATCGTAAATTCGGTCCTCAGAACAACAACCCTCGGTATCCTAAAGTCTCTCAGAACAGTCAAACCAAGGAGGTACCGCAGTCTCCTCAGAACAATGACTCCGGTACTCAATCAGAAGACAAGAATGATGTTGTGATTTGTCACAAATGCAACAAAGAAAATCACTTCGCAAAAGACTGTAAGGCAAATGTAGTCAAGGACAGAGCATTCTATCTTCGAATGGCTCAAGAATTGGAAGAAAAAGAAAAAGAAAGGGCATATGTGGCTCAAGTCAAAAGAGACCATCAAGTTTGGTCATCAGGAGATGAAGAAGAGACCATCAGCAGTGTTAAAGGAAAAGGGAAAATCTGCATGCTGGCCATTACGGATGATGATGGGTCAGCAATGTTGAACAAAAACTATTGCTACATGGCGAAAGATGGGACTCTAAGCATTGTTGAACAGGTAAAACTTATGATCCAAACTTTAAATTATAGCATGCATGATTGTCAACCCTACATAGATGATCTTAATGACACTTGTGTTGCCGTCCTTTCAGACTATAACAAAGCCTTAGATGAGAAGAATATAGCGTCCCAAGAGATGTTCCACGTGAGAGGAAGACTGGATAGCAAAAGACTTAAGATGACAATGTTAGAGAGGGATCTAGAGTTAGAGAAATATGATAGAATGTTAAGTGAAACCCAACTAGAAATAGCCTTGAATCAAAAAGATTTAGCTCAGAGAGAAATTGTACGCTTGAATCTTTTAATTGAAAAACTGTTTAATGAAAGTGAGGCTATTGAAAATTTGGTAAAAAATGGAACCATAGACAATACATACAATTGCGGTTGGTCAAAGACAGAGTGTATATCCCTCCTGATAGAGAATTTCAATTCCCTGTCAATGACAAGACTTTTCCCGAATATATCAAAACTCACTTCGGTAGATTACACAATTTGAGCAATAATTGTGTCATTGAGGAAATTGTGCCCGACGACTCTAATCACACATGTGATCAAACTCCTATCAGTGGCACAACTCACTCAAATTTTCAAGCTTCATCCGAAGTTGATGAATAAATTGTTGTTGAAAGCCCCAAAGTCTCAGAGGACTTTCCATCTTTATCCTCAGACTATAGTCAACTGTCCCAAAAATGTCCCACCGCAATCTCATCTAAAACCTACTCTGCTGTAGTCAAATCATCATCACCGCAGTTAAATAACAATGACTGCAACTCTTCAGTCCAAGGTGCTACAACTCTTCAACCGATTTTTCACGAATTACCAATAGAAAATTTTGAAGTAGGCCAATGCTCTCAAATTCCAAAATCTTCAAGTTCTGATGATTCTAGCTCACATTTTCAAAATCATTCAAAAGGTTCCAGGAAACCGCAGTTAAATAACATTGACTGCGGTTCACCAAAATTTTTGGCAAAAAGAGCTTTCAAAGAAGAAAGTAGATCTCGAAGCAAAAGTAAGCCAAGCTTTTCAATAAATAAGAAACCTATGAGAATTCCAAAATCCAAAAGTCCAGAAAAATTTGTTCTCACAAATTACATTTCAAAAAACACTTCAAAAAATTCTTTCATGAAAACATAGGAAAGTTCAGTTTCTCAAGTCATTCTTGCCACCTCTGACACTGTGACAACCCAAACTTTCTGCCGTTACAAATTCCGTCCGCACTAACGGAATTCGTCATTATATACTATTTTCTGTAATGTTTGGAGTCGTCAATAAACAAACATCTAGATAAGTTATATGTCATGATATTATTATAAGTAATTATACTCGTAAATGTTAACCCTGTTTAACTAAATAGAGTTGTATTACTTTTCAACCACTTCACCCGGGTAAAAAGTTTTAACCCGTTAAACTTTAGCATCGGGTAGCCGTGTATCAGGTGCAATACCCAAGGCATATGAAATGAGTGTAAACAACATTTGAACACTCTTTTACCACACATTCACTCTCTCTCACTACTTTCTCTCTCTAGACCCGAACCCGACTCCAAAACCGTGAATTCCGGCTTCCAAAACGTAAGGATTTCTTCCCTATCTTGTTCTAAACATACTTTATTGTATTTAGAGGCCAAAAATCATAGAATTTAGGGGATTAAAGGGAGTTTACGGCCTAAGAAGCCCCTTAGGCCGTAAACACCTAAAACTTTGCCAAAAGCCCCATTTTTCCTTCCTTTAAGCTTGGGTACTAATTAAGGGATTTACCTAGGGGAGTTTGGACATTAAAACATAAGAAATTGAGGCCTAAAAAGGAGTTTACGGCCCAAGCTTATGCTTAGGCCGTAAACACCCAAAAACCTTCGATTTAAGTCCCAAAAACTCAACTAGGGCATGTAGTAAGTTAGTCTTGACACTAGGAAATATTTAAGTGCATTAAACAACACCATTTGAGGACAAAAAGAGGAGTTTACGGCCAAGTCTAAGCTTGGGCCGTAAACACCCAAATTTTATGTCAAACAAGTCCCAAAAACCTATCTAGGGCATGTAAGGAAATTAGCTAAGACCCTAGGAAGTGTGTTGTACCATTAAACATCTCATTTTCAAGCCAAAAGAAGAGTTTACGGCCAAGGCTATACTTGGGCCGTAAACTCCCCAATTTTTATGCCAAAATGTCCCAAAACTCCATCTAAGGCCTTCTAGAATTTATCTAAGGTGAAGGGAAGTGTGTTGTACCATTTAAACATCCATTTTGAGGGATTAAATGGAGTTTACGGCCCAAGCACAAGTCTTGGCCGTAAACTCCCCAAAATGTCACAAAATGAGGGTATAAACCCTCCATATTAGTTCAAGACACTTGCTAGTAAATTAGGGAAGTGAAATAAGGCCTTACACTTGCATTTTGGAGGACCACATGAGTTTACGGCCAAGCCTAGGGGGCTTACGGCCGTAAACTCCCAAGGAGTGGCCTTTGGGCTGTAAAATCCAAGGGAGTGAGCTCATGGACCCTCCCGTAAATCTTTCTTGGCCTTGTACCACTCCCGGGAACCCCTTCTAGGCCTTAAAACCCCGAAACGATGCTAGAATGCCCAAATACTTTAACGAAAAGCATAAAATGTCTAATTTATTGTAAAATACATATTTCATATGAATCTAGGGTCCTAAAAAGGTGCTCAAGTCGTTATTTGGTACCAAACGCTCAACCGACACTTTAACCCGATTTACCCGATTCACCCGATTTACGTGATTTCAGGTGAGTTCATAACCCTTTAATGAACCTTTCAAATGTTTTATATGTTTTAGGGGGGGGATACAAGTCAATTATACATGTTTATGGAAATTCATACAAGTCATTTATTCATGTTATGGAAATTAATCACATGTGATTCACTATCCGTAGTTCAAATCACATGTGATTTACTACTATACTTTATAAAAAGGATTTTCGTTTTCAAAACCATTTCGGAGAAAAGATCAATTTTCTAAATATTCCGTTTTGACAAGCTTTTTATTAAGTAAATTCCTTATAAAATGTAACCACACCAATATATTTATATAATTAAGGCTTGAAGGACTTAGGACCGATAGCTCGCCTTAATTCCTGTTCTTGTTTGATTGTGGGCTTAGGATAGTTGGTATCCGTCCGACTGTCGTTGATTTCTTACTTATATATCATATATATTTGTGTTGGATACGAGTATTTTCATTTCATTAAATGTTTAAACCACTAGATTGACAAGAATCATACGCTCTTAGTTAACTATAATAGGTATAGTTAAGGCCACTATTACTCGCTATAGCCACTACTCTACACACTATAATACACTCTATAATGATACTATATACTAATACGAGAACATACTAAGAGTATACAAAAGACTACTACGCTATAATACAAGAGAAAACACTAATCAAGAGATAACACACTAACCCACTACGAGATACTCTATTCGCTACGCACTACGCCCAGAGTCTTCTGGCAGGAAGACGACGCTATATGTATAGATCTATATGGAGCAGACGCTATTACATCCTGACTGATAACTTCAGTCCGAGCCGTACAGGCCCAGGGATGCCGCTACTTCACTACACTGTGTATGACCGGGAAGGTCATGGGGTCCTCTATTACTCACACTATTGGTAACATACAGGAAATACACTATAACCACACTAAAATACTAGACAACAGTTAAAGTTAATATCCCGAAGAAATCAAGTATCTAATACTAAAGAAAGTCTGCACCACTATTATGGATTTCAGGCATAACCTACCATATTGCATTACATATGGGGAACCCACTATTATACTGATACAATGAATGCTTTCTTCAATGATGAAACTTACATGTTTCTTAAAGGTTTTCACTTACAAAGTATTTCTAGAAAATATAGGATTTTCTAGGTTTTTCTACTACTTATGAATGTAAATTACAGCTTTCCATACTATCGGTTCTAATGCTTTTTATACAAAAACTCACACTAAACTCTTATGAACTCACCAGCTTTATGCTGATATTCGTTTTCAAAATAACTTGTATCCTCAGGTCAAAGATAGACAGGTACAGGCGCGGCATTTTGGAGAAGGTGGAGCATACAAGATCCATCTCTTATTTTTGTAATACTTTTGGTGATTGTTAAACATTACAAAACACACTTGTAATTAAACTCACTATGTAATGCAATGGTTGTATGTTTCTTGTTTTTACTATTATGCAATGGTGATGATACTGTACATGACGTCCTCCACCCTGAAACGTATTCCGCCGTTATCGGTTTTGGGGTGTGACAGATTGGTATCAGAGCATTGTTTATAGTGAATCAAGTATATCAACCAATAAAAGATATACAAACTATAAACACTTCGGGACTAAAACACTCTGACCAAGAATATATACTGTTAAGTATCAAAAAGATCTAACTAAGTATATATATATATATATACACACATCACTATAAAACACAGAAATCAGTATCACTCTAGAACAGAACAAAAGTATCAAGATTTTTGGGCAGCACAATTGGGCTTAGAGACATATAGTCACATTCAGGGTGATGTAGCCTGATCAACTACGTTTTCCTGAGAGTGACTAGCATGTGCCTAAGTTTGGTGGTGATGTTACAACAAGTCTAAAACTTACCAATACTACCACAATAACGTTACCATAAGAATACTATAGGAGTATTCTGTATCTCTAGAACATACGTATGTGATAACAATAAGGGTCGTTACTAGTAGGACAATAGTTGCTAAGTGGATACACCACGGTTACATGTGACTAGGGCACTATAGACTCAGAATCTGAAGCCTTTGCTTCATTCCCTGTTCTTGTTTGATTGGGGGTCTGAAGTTAGGGTTGCTTATTTGAAGGACTATCTTGCTTCGGTTACATGTAATCGGTATGCACCACGCAAGTATTGGGTCGACTAATAATGATTCATCCTATAAGTATCTTAGAATAGTACGTCTATTAACCTCTCCTTTCCCCTTTCTCGCGTAGATAACATGGCTGGCTTCCACCATCCCGGTGATCCGTACTTTCCGAACCAGGGCAATGGAGGATGGCTCGAAGAGGAGTCAGACGATGATCACCCGATCCCTTTGGATGATCATCATGCTGAAGGCTTCTCGGATAGCTCGAGTTCCGAACGAGAAGTTAACAACCAACCTCCTGAAGCCCCGAACCCTAACCCCCGTCCGGCATTTCAGGGTCCCACTCCTATATGGGCCATATCCTTGCACCGATGGAGCGAGGAGCAGGGTCAGCCTTTGCCTTACAATGGAGACCGAAGATTCTACAACATAAGCGAAGGAGGATCAGCAGATCGGGTTCTGCCCATCATGATCCGAAGGATTGCCAGGAATGTCGAGCAGGGCCAAGCTGCTATTGGTCAGTCGTGGAAGTGGATGCCAACTCGAATCTCAACACTGTTCGTATCCGCCAACTCGAAGAAGCCATGGACAGGAGAAGGAGGACCAACGAGGCTCTACAACATCAGCTGGCTGCATCCCGAGCCGAAGTTAGGGAACTCCGAGCACACCGTCGCCAGTAGAAGACGTCTAGTTACCTCACTCTTTTGTTTAAAGGACTATACTTTTCTCTCTCTATGTTTCCGTAGGTCTATTATCTGTAAACGTTCCTAGCTTAAAAGTACTCTAGTTAAACCTCTAAACTACCAACATTTTCTCTATGGTATGATGTAAGACCTACTGTTAGGCCAATTTTCATGAACTTGTGTTGCATCATTAATACCAATGTAGTTGCAGTTGATTTCTTTATTGCTAGGACTCTCATTCTGATCTTGGATTATGTTGATTTAATCCATGAAACACTCTATTCATATTCGCAATAGACTCTTACTATTGCCATCATTTCTATGGTTTTCTAGTGAAAGATGCCTCCTCGAAAGCGTCCAAGCCGAGGAATACCAGCAACTCAAACCCCTCCTCTACCACCTCCTCCTCCGCAGTTCGATCCGGTGTTGTTCCAAACGGCTATGACTGTGGCTGTAACAGCAGCCATGGCCCAAATGAACTCGGGTGATGCGAGCGGTGGGAATTCTAGATTTGGTGAAGTCCACCAACGAGTGCAGGGATGCACTTATAAGGACTTCATGAATTGTAAACCTGCTTTCTTCGATGGTACCGGAGGAATTCTGGCATTGTCCCAATGGTTCGAAAGAACCGAAGCTGTATTTGAGATGTGCTCTTGCCCCGAAGAGAGAAAAATCAAGTTCGCTACTGCTACCCTCACTAACAGGGCCTTGTCATGGTGGAACGGCCATGTCAACGCACTCTCCTTCGTCACAGCCAATGCCATGGGATGGGACACTCTAAAAGATCTCATGAGAGGAGAGTACCGCCCTAGGGGCGAAGTTCAGAAGCTTGAGGAAGAACTCTGGAACCTCAAGATGAAAGGGACTGACATAACGGCTTACACTGCCAGGTTTTGCGACTTGGCGGCTATGTGTCCCGATATGATTCCGTCCGAAAGCAAGAAGATTGAACGGTACATCTGGGGTTTAGTGCCCCCGTATCGAGGAAACGTTCTGGCCTCACGCCCCACCACTTTTGACAGTGCCAAGGAATTGGCCCAGAGTCTGATTAACCATGAAGTCTCCTCCACTCCATCAACAGCAACCACAACAACCACTGCACCACTCGATTCATCTGACAGAAAAAGGAAACGATGGGATAAGAAGAAAGGCAAGAAAACTCAAACCACCTACAAAGACCAACAGATCGTGGCGGTCCATGCTGCTACCACTCCAACTGCTCCAGCCCCGCCAAAAGCTTACAGTGGAAACTTGCCCAAGTGTCCCAAATGCCTATTCCACCACAACAGCCCATGCCGTGAACTGCAGTGTTCCAACTGCGGCCAAAAGGGCCATACTGTCCGATTTTGCAAGGCCCCTCCCAAACCTATCACACAGGTTCCTGGTACGGGAGTGACCCCGATGTGTTATGGCTGCGGCGAAGCTGGCCATTTCAAGAGGAACTGTCCGAAGGCTGCAAATGCTGGGGGAACCGGAAGGTTACTCGCTATCAGTCACAATGAAGCGGTATCGGATCCCACAGTAGTCACGGGTACGTTCCTTCTCAACAACTCTTATGCCTGTGTCTTATTCGATAGTGGTGCAGAAAGAAGCTTCATAAATCAAAACTTTAAACAATTACTCAAACAAACCCCTCAACCACTAAAAGAAACATTCGTCGTAGAAATGGCTAACGGGAAGACAGAAAGCTCTAACGAAATCTACATAGGTTGTACCCTCATGTTAGACGATCACCCATTTTCAATCGATCTCGTACCAGTCGCAATCTAAAATTTCGACGTCATTGTTGGTATGGACTGGTTGAGTCTTCATCGCGCCGATATCCTATGCTTCGACAAAGCCATTCGCCTGAATCTTCCAAATCATGAAACCCTATTGATCTATGGAGATAAACCGGGTACGAGCCTTCGTATCATCTCCAGTATTCAGGCTCAGAAATATCTGCGTAAAGAATATCGCGCCTTTCTTGCTCACGTTGTCGACACTAACCAGAAATCGAAAGATCCAAAAGACATTCCCGTTGTATGCGAATTCCCCGATGTCTTCCCAGAAGACCTTCCAGGTTTACCTCCCAAACGTCAGGTTGAGTTCAGAATCGACCTAGTCCCAGGAGCTACTCCCGTAGCTAAGTCGCCCTATCGTTTAGCGCCTGCCGAAATGCAAGAACTATCCGGTCAGCTCAACGAACTACTCAGCAAGGGTTTTATAAGACCAAGCTTCTCACCTTGGGGAGCTCCGGTCTTGTTCGTGAAGAAGAAGGACGGATCGTTTCGGATGTGCATCGATTATAGGGAACTCAATAAACTCACGGTCAAAAATCGCTACCCTCTCCCTCGTATCGACGATCTATTCGACCAACTGCAAGGAGCAAGTTACTTCTCCAAGATTGATCTTAGATTCGGGTATCATCAGTTACGGGTGCTTGAGGAAGATGTTCCGAAGACAACTTTCCGAACCCGCTACGGGCATTTTGAGTTCGTAGTGATGCCCTTTGGACTGACTAACGCCCCCGCAGTATTCATGGACTTGATAAATAGGGTGTGTCGTCCATATCTAGATCAGTTCGTCATCGTCTTTATTGATGATATACTCGTCTACTCTCGGAGCGAGGAAGAGCACGGGGATCATTTACGACGAGTCCTGGAAACGCTGCGATCCGAGAAGTTATATGCGAAGTTCTCTAAGTGCGAGTTTTGGATCCGAAGAGTTGAATTCTTAGGGCACGTGGTCAGTGAAGACGGAATCCACGTGGATCCCTCCAAAATTAAAGCTATTGAGAACTGGTCAGCACCGAAGACGCCTACAGAAATTCGTCAATTTCTAGGCCTCGCTGGCTACTACCGCAGATTCATCCAAAATTTCTCTCGGATTGCGAAGCCTCTCACTATGCTAACACAGAAGGGTGTATCATTCGACTGGGAAGGGAAACAGGAGAAGGAATTCCAGACCCTGAAGCGAGCCCTATGCACCGCACCGGTGTTATCCCTTCCCGAAGGGACAGAAGATTTTGTTGTATACTGCGATGCATCAAATCAGGGGCTTGGTTGTGTCCTAATGCAACGAGGTAAGGTCATCGCCTATGCCTCAACACAACTAAAGACACATGAGGTGAATTACACTACTCACGACCTCGAGTTAGGAGCGGTCGTCTTCGCACTAAAAATCTGGAGACACTACTTGTATGGGACGAAGAGCGTGGTGTACACTGATCACAAAAGCCTCCAACACATACTGAACCATAAAAACTCAATATGAGGCAGCGTCGATGGGTCGAGCTACTTAACGATTACGACTGTGAAATTAGATATCACCCGGGGAAGGCCAACGTAGTAGCAGATGCCTTGAGTAGGAAGGAGTATTCTGGTCGAAGTACCAAGTCATTGACGATGACCATCCATTCACATCTATCCACGCAGATCAAAGAGGCTCAGCTGGAAGCCTTAAAGCCTGAAAACATGACAGGAGAATCCCTGCGCGGAATGGATAAAAATTTGGAGGTTAAGGGTGATGGAGCCTACTACTTCATGGACCGAATCTGGACTCCACGCCATGGAGGTTTCAGAGACTTAGTCATGAGGGAAGCACACAAAACTCGCTACTCCATCCACCCGGGTTCAGATAAGATGTATTTGGATCTCAAAAAGCTATACTGGTGGCCGAACATGAAAGCAGAGATCGCTACCTTTGTGAGTAAGTGTCTTACTTGCGCAAAGGTCAAGGTTGAACATCAAAAGCCATCAGGGCTCCTCCAACAACCTGAAATACCGGAATGGAAGTGGGAGCGGATCACAATGGACTTTATAACCAAACTGCCCAAGACTGCGGGTGGATTAGATACCATTTGGGTCATCGTTGACAGGTTGACCAAGTCCGCGCACTTCCTACCCATCAAGGAGACGGGCAAGATGGAGAAGCTCACTAGAACATACATAAAAGAAATAGTGCGACTGCATGGCGTCCCTATATCTATTATCTCAGACAGAGATAGTAGATTCACCTCTAGGTTTTGGCAATCATTGCAAAAGGCACTAGGGACGAGGCTGGACATGAGTACAGCCTACCATCCGCAGACCGACGGACAAAGTGAGAGGACGATCCAAACCTTAGAAGATATGCTGCGAACTTGTGTGATCGACTTCGGGAAATCGTGGGATAGACACTTGCCTCTTGTGGAGTTTTCCTACAACAATAGTTATCATACGAGCATCAAGGCAGCTCCATTCGAAGCCCTCTACGGCCGGAAGTCCAGATCCCCTTTGTGCTGGGCTGAGGTGGGTGACATGCAGTTAGCTAAAGGACGAGTTCCTGACAGCGCCCTCACTGGTCTGGAGATCATTTGAGAGACGACCGAGAAGATTGTACAGATACGTGAATGACTAAAAGCCGCTAGGGATCGACAGAAAAGCTACGCCGACAAACAAAGAAAACCCTTGGAATTCCAGGTGGGAGACCGAGTCCTTTCGAAGGTCTCGCCCTGGAAGGGCACGATACGCTTTGGAAAGCGTGGAAAGTTAAACCCAAGGTACATAGGGCCTTTCGAGATTCTCGCCAGAATCGGCCCCGTAGCTTATAAACTCAACTTACCCCACGAACTAAACAACATACATCCTACCTTCCACGTCTTAAACTTGAAGAAATGTCTGTCTGACGAGACTCTCGTGATTCCCCTTGACGAAATCAAAGTCAATGAGAGCCTCAACTTCGTGGAAGAGCCTGCGGAAATTATGGATCGAGAAGTAAAACGAACGAAGCAAAGCCGCATCCCAATCGTGAAGGTTCGGTGGAATGCCAAGCGGGGACCGGAATTCACTTGGGAGCGCGAGGATCGAATGAAACTCAAATATCCTGATCTCTTTGCTTAGTAGTATTGTAATAACTTATCTGTTTAAATTCTAAATTTGGGGAGGAAATTCCCCTAACGGGGTGATGATGTGACAACCCAAACTTTCTGCCGTTACAAATTCCGTCCGCACTAACGGAATTCGTCATTATATACTATTTTTTGTAATGTTTGGAGTCGTCAATTAACAAACATCTAGATAAGTTATATGTCATGATATTATTATAAGTAATTATAACTCGTAAATGTTAACCCTGTTTAACTAAATAGAGTTGTATTACTTTTCAACCACTTCACCCAGGTAAAAAGTTTTAACCCGTTAAACTTTAGCATCGGGTAGCCGTGTATCGGGTGCAATACCCGAGGCATATGAAATGAGTGTAAACAACATTTGAACACTCTTTTACCACACATTCACTCTCTCTCACTACTTTCTCTCTCTAGACCTGAACCCGACTCCAAAACCGCGAATTCCGGCTTCCAAAACGTAAGGATTTCTTCCCTATCTTGTTCTAAACATACTTCATTGTATTTAGAAGCCAAAAATCATAGAATTTAGGGGATTAAAGGGAGTTTACGGCCTAAGAAGCCCCTTAGGCCGTAAACACCTAAAACTTTGCCAAAAGCCCTATTTTTCCTTCCTTTAAGCTTGGGTACTAATTAAGGGATTTACCTAGGGGAGTTTGGACATTAAAACATAAGAAATTGAGGCCTAAAAAGGAGTTTACGGCCCAAGCTTATGCTTAGGCCGTAAACACCCAAAAACCTTCGATTTAAGTCCCAAAAACTCAACTAGGGCATGTAGTGACTTAGTCTTGACACTAGGAAATGTTTAAGTGCATTAAACAACACCATTTGAGGACAAAAAGAGGAGTTTACGGCCAAGTCTAAGCTTGAGCCGTAAACACCCAAATTTTATGTCAAACAAGTCCCAAAAACCTATCTAGGGCATGTAAGGAAATTAGTTAAGACCCTAGGAAGTGTGTTGTACCATTAAACATCTCATTTTGAAGCCAAAAGAAGAGTTTACGGCCAAGGCTATACTTGGGCCGTAAACTCCCCAATTTTTATGCCAAAATGTCCCAAAACTCCATCTAAGGCCTTCTAGAATTTATCTAAGGTGAAGGGAAGTGTGTTGTACCATTTAAACATCCATTTTGAGGGATTAAATGGAGTTTACGGCCCAAGCACGAGTCTTGTCCGTAAACTCCCCAAAATGTCACAAAATGAGGGTATAAACCCTCCATATTAGTTCAAGACACTTGCTAGTAAATTAGGGAAGTGAAATAAGGCCTTAAACTTGCATTTTGGAGGACCACATGAGTTTACGGCCAAGTCTAGGGGGCTTACGGCCGTAAACTCCCAAGGAGTGGCCTTTGGGCCGTAAACTCCAAGGGAGTGAGCTCATGGACCCTCCCGTAAATCTTTCTTGGCCTTGTACCACTCCCGGGAACCCCTTCTAGGCCTTAAAACCCCGAAACGATGCTAGAATGCCCAAATACTTTAACGAAAAGCATAAAATGTCTAATTTATTGTAAAATACATATTTCATATGAATCTAGGGTCCTAAAAAGGTGCTCAAGTCGTTATTTGGTACCAAACGCTCAACCGACACTTTTACCCGATTTACCCGATTCACCCGATTTACGTGATTTCAGGTGAGTTCATACCCCTTAAATGAACCTTTCAAATGTTTTATATGTTTTAGAGGGGGATACAAGTCAATTATACATGTTTATGGAAATTCATACAAGTCATTTATTCATGTTATGGAAATTAATCACATGTGATTCACTATCCGTAGTTCAAATCACATGTGATTTACTACTATGCTTTATAAAAAGGATTTTCGTTTTCAAAACCATTTCGGATAAAATATCAATTTTCTAAATATTCCCTTTTGACAAGATTTTTATTAAGTAAATTCCTTATAAAATGTAACCACACCAATATATTATATAAATAAGGCTTGAAGGACTTAAGACCGATAGCTCGCCTTAATTCCTGTTCTTGTTTGATTGTGGGCTTAGGGTAGTTGGTATCCGTCCGACTGTCGTTGATTTCTTACTTATTTATCATATATATTTGTGTTGGATATGAGTATTTTCATTTCATTAAATGTTTAAACCACAAGATTGACAAGAATCATATGCTCTAAGTTAACTATAATAGGTATAGTTAAGGCCACTATTACTCGCTATAGCCACTACTCTACACACTATAATACACTCTATAATGATACTATATACTAATACGAGAACATACTAAGAGTATACAAAAGACTACTACGCTATAATACAAGAGAAAACACTAATCAAGAGATAACACACTAACCCACTACGAGATATTCTATTCGCTACGTAGTACGCCCATAGTCTTCTGGCAGGAAGACGACGCTATATGTATAGATCTATACGGGGCAGACGCTATTACATCCCGACTGATAACTTTAGTCCGAGCCGTACAGGCCCAGGGATGCCGCTACTTCACTACACTGTGCATGACCGGGAAGGTCATGGGGTCCTCTATTACTCACACTATCGGTAACATACAAGAAATACACTATAACCACACTAAAATACTAGACAACAGTTAAAGTTAATATCCCAAAGAAATCAAGTATCTAATACTAAAGAAAGTCTGCACCACTATTATGGATTTCAGGCATAACCTACCGTATTGCATTACATATGGGGAACCCACTATTATACTGATACAATGAATGCTTTCTTCAATGATGAAAATTACATGTTTCTTAAAGGTTTTCACTTACAAAGTATTTCTGGAAAATATAGGATTTTCTAGGTTTTTCTACTACTTATGAATGTAAATTACAGCTTTCCATACTATCGGTTCTAATGCTTTTTATACAAAAACTCACACTGAACTCTTATGAACTCACCAGCTTTATGCTGATATTCGTTTTCAAAATAACATGTATCCTCAGGTCAAAGATAGACAGGTACAGGTGCGGCATTTTGGAGAAGGTGGAGCATACAAGATCCATCTCTTATTTTTGTAATACTTTTGGTGATTGTTAAACATTACAAAACACACTTGTAATTAAACTCACTATGTAATGCAATGGTTGTATGTTTCTTGTTTTTACTATTATGCAATGGTGATGATACTGTACATGACGTCCTCCACCCCGAAACGTATTCCGCCGTTATCGGTTTTGGGGTGTGACAGATTGGTATCAGAGCATTGTTTATAGTGAATCAAGTATATCAACCTATAAAAGATATACAAACTATAAACACTTCGGGACTAAAACACTCTGACCAAGAATATATACTGTTAAGTATCTAAAAGATCTAACTAAGTATATATATACACACATCACTATAAAACACAGAAATCAATATCACTCTAGAACAAAACAAAAGTATTAAGATTGTTGGGCAGCACAATTGGGCTTAGAGACATATAGTCACATTCAGGGTGATGTAGCCTGATCAACTACGTTTTCCTGAGAGTGACTAGCATGTGCCTAAGTTTGGTGGTGATGTTACAACAAGTCTAAAACTTACCAATACTACCACAATAACGTTACCATAAGAATACTATAGGAGTATTCTGTATCTCTAGAACATACGTATGTGATAACAATAAGGGTCGTTACTAGTAGGACAATAGTTGCTAAGTGGATACACCACGGTTACATGTGACTAGGGCGCTATAGACTCAGAATCTGAAGCCTTTGCTTCATTCCCTGTTCTTGTTTGATTGGGGGTCTGAAGTTAGGGTTGCTTATTTGAAGGACTATCTTGCTTCGGTTACATGTAATCGGTATGCACCACGCAAGTATTGGGTCGACTAATAATGATTCATCCTATAAGTATCTTAGAATAGTACGTCTATTAACCTCTCCTTTCCCCTTTCTCGCGTAGATAGCATGGCTGGCTTCCACCATCCCGGTGATCCGTACTTTCCGAACCAGGGCAATGGAGGATGGCTCGAAGAGGAGTCAGACGATGATCACCCGATCCCTTTGGATGATCATCATGCTGAAGGCTTCTCGGATAGCTCGAGTTCCGAACTAGAAGTTAACAACCAACCTCCTGAAGCCCCGAACCCTAACCCTCGTCCGACATTTCAGGGTCCCACTCCTATATGGGCCATATCCTTGCACCGATGGAGCGATGAGCAGGGTCAGCCTTTGCCTTACAATGGAGACCGAAGATTCTACAACATAAGCGAAGGAGGATCAACAGATCGGGTTCTTCCCATCATGATCCGAAGGATTGCCAGGAATGTCGAGCAGGGCCAAGCTGCTATTGGTCGAGTCGTGGAAGTGGATGCCAACTCGAATCTCAACACTGTTCGTATCCGCCAACTCGAAGAAGCCATGGACAGGACAAGGAGGACCAACGAGGCTCTGCAGCATCAGCTGGCTGCATCCCGAGCCGAAGTTAGGGAACTCCGAGCACACCAAAGGACTCATGATCGACATCTTCAAGAAGTAATGCGTCAGCTAGCGGATCTGAGGATTCGCCCAACAAGTAACCGTCGCCAGTAGAAGACGTGTAGTTACCTCACTCTTTTGTTTAAAGGACTAGCCTTTTCTCTCTCTATGTTTCCATAGGTCTATTATCTGTAAACGTTCCTAGCTTAAAAGTACTCTAGTTAAACCTCTAAACTGCCAACATTTTCTCTATGGTATGATGTAAGACCTACTGTTAGGTCAATTTTCATGAACTTGTGTTGCATCATTAATACCAATGTAGTTGCAGTTGATTTCTTTATTGCTAGGACTCTCATTCTGATCTTGGATTATGTTGATTTAATCCATGAAACACTCTATTCATATTCGCAATAGACTCTTACTATTTCCATCATTTCTATGGTTTTCCAGTGAAAGATGCCTCCTCGAAAGCGTCCAAGCCGAGGAAGACCAGCAACTCAAACCCCTCCTCCACCACCTCCTCCTCCGCAGTTCGATCCGGTGTTGTTGCAAACGGCTGTGACTGCGGCTGTAATAGCAGCCATGGCCCAAATGAACTCGGGTGATGCGAGCGGTGGGAATTCTAGATTTGGTGAAGTCCACCAACGAGTGCAGGGATGCACTTATAAGGACTTCATGAATTGTAAACCTGCTTTCTTCGATGGTACCGGAGGAATTCTGGCATTGTCCCAATGGTTCGAAAGAACCGAAGCTGTATTTGAGATGTGCTCTTGCCCCGAAGAGAGCAAAATCAAGTTCGCTACTGCTACCCTCACTAACAGGGCCTTGTCATGGTGGAACGGCCATGTCAACGCACTCTCCTTCGTCACAGCCAATGCCATGGGATGGGACACTCTAAAAGATCTCATGAGAGGAGAGTACCGCCCTAGGGGCGAAGTTCAGAAGCTTGAGGAAGAACTCTGGAACCTCAAGATGAAAGGGACTGACATAACGGCTTACACTGCTAGGTTTTGCGACTTGGCGGCTATGTGTCCCGATATGATTCCGTCCGAAAGCAAGAAGATTGAACGGTACATCTGGGGTTTAGTGCCCCCGTATCGAGGAAACGTTCTGGCCTCACGCCTCACCACTTTTGACAGTGCCAAGGAATTGGCCCAGAGGCTGATTAACCATGAAGTGTCCTCCACTCCAGCAATAGCAACCACAAGAACCACTGCACCACTCGATTCATCTGACAGAAAAAGGAAACGATGGGATAAGAAGAAAGGCAAGAAAGCTCAAACCGCCTCCAAAGACCAACAGATCGTGGGGGTCCATGCTGCTACCACTCCAACTGCTCCAGCCCCGCCAAAAGCTTACAGTGGAAACTTGCCCAAGTGTCCCAAATGCCCTTTCCACCACAACGGCCCTGCCGTGAACTGTAGTGTTCCAACTGCGGCCAAAAGGGCCATACTGTCCGATTTTGCAAGGCCCCTCCCAAACCTATCACACAGGTTCCTGGTACAGGAGTAACCCCGACGTGTTATGGCTGCGGCGAAGCTGGCCATTTCAAGAGGAACTGTCCGAAGGCTGCAAATGCTGGGGGAACCGGAAGGTTACTCGCTATCGGTCACAATGAAGCGGTATCGGATCCCACAGTAGTCACGGGTACGTTCCTTCTCAACAACTCTTATGCCTGTGTCTTATTCGATAGTGGTGCAGAAAGAAGCTTCATAAATCAAAACTTTAAACAATTACTCAAACAAACCCCTCAACCACTAAAAGAAACATTCGTCGTAGAAATGGCTAACGGGAAGACAGAAAGCTCTAACGAAATCTACATAGGTTGTACCCTCATGTTAGACGATCACCCATTTTCAATCGATCTCGTACCAGTCGCAATCAAAAATTTCGACGTCATTGTTGGTATGGACTGGTTGAGTCTTCATCGTGCCGATATCCTATGCTCCGACAAAGCCATTTGCCTGAATCTACCAAATAACGAAACCCTATTGATCTATGGAGATAAACCGGGTACGAGCATTCGTATCATCTCCAGTATTCAAGCTCAGAAATATCTGCGTAAAGAATATCGCGCCTTTCTTGCTCACGTTGTCGACACTAACCAGAAATCGAAAGATCCAAAAGACATTCCCGTTGTATGCGAATTCCCCGATGTCTTCCCAGAAGACCTTCCAGGTCTACCTCCCAAACGTCAGGTTGAGTTCAGAATCGACCTAGTCCCAGGAGCTACTCCCGTAGCTAAGTCGCCCTATCGTTTAGCGCCTGCCGAAATGCAAGAACTATCCGGTCAGCTCAACGAACTACTCAACAAGGGTTTTATAAGACCAAGCTTCTCACCTTGGGGAGCTCCGGTCTTGTTCGTGAAGAAGAAGGACGGATCGTTTCGGATGTGCATCGATTATAGGGAACTCAATAAACTCACGGTCAAAAGTCGCTACCCTCTCCCTCGTATCGACGATCTATTCGACCAACTGCAAGGAGCAAGTTACTTCTCCAAGATTGATCTTAGATCCGGGTATCATCAGTTATGGGTGCTTGAGGAAGATGTTCCGAAGACAGCTTTCCGAACCCGGTACGGGCATTTTGAGTTCGTAGTGATGCCATTTGGACTGACTAACGCCCCCGCAGTATTCATGGACTTGATGAATAGGGTGTGTCGTCCATATCTAGATCAGTTCGTCATCGTCTTTATTGATGATATACTCGTCTACTCTCGGAGCGAAGAAGAGCAAGGGGATCATTTACGACGAGTCCTGGAAACGCTGCGATCCGAGAAGTTATATGCGAAGTTCCCTAAGTGCGAGTTTTGGATCCGAAGAGTTGAATTCTTAGGGCACGTGGTCAGTGAAGACGGAATCCACGTGGATCCCTCCAAAATTAAAGCTATTGAGAACTGGTCAGCACCGAAGACGCCTACAGAAATTCGTCAATTTCTAGGCCTCGCTGGCTACTACCGCAGATTCATCCAAAATTTCTCTCGGATTGCGAAGCCTCTCACTATGCTAACACAGAAGGGTGTATCATTCGACTGGGAAGGGAAACAGGAGAAGGCATTCCTGTCCCTGAAGCGACCCCTATGCACCGCACCGGTGTTATCCCTTCCCGAAGGGACAGAAGATTTTTTTGTTGTATACTGCGATGCATCAAATCAGGGGCTTGGTTGTGTCCTAATGCAACGAGGTAAGGTCATCGCCTATGCCTCAAGACGACTAAAGACACATGAGGTGAATTACACTACTCACGACCTCGAGTTAGGAGCGGTCGTCTTCGCACTAAAAATCTGGAGACACTACTTGTATGGGACGAAGAGCGTGGTGTACACTGATCACAAAAGCCTCCAACACATACTGAACCATAAATAACTCAATATGAGGCAACGTTGATGGGTCGAGTTACTTAACGATTACGACTGTGAAATTACATATCACCCGGGGAAGGCCAACGTAGTAGCAGACGCCTTGAGTAGGAAGGAGTATTCTGGTCGAAGGACCAAGTCATTGACGATGACCATCCATTCACATCTATCCACGCAGATCAAAGAGGTTCAGCTGGAAGCCTTAAAGCCTGAAAACGTGACAGGAGAATCCCTGCGCGGAATGGATAAAAATTTGGAGGTTAAGGGTGATGGAGCCTACTACTTCATGGACCGAATCTGGACTCCACGCCATGGAGGTTTCAGAGACTTAGTCATGAGGGAAGCACACAACACTCGCTACTCCGTCCACCCGGGTTCAGATAAGATGTATCTGGATCTCAAAAAGCTATACTGGTGGCCGAACATGAAAGCAGAGATCGCTACCTTTGTGAGTAAGTGTCTTACTTGCGCAAAGGTCAAGGTTGAACATCAAAAGCCATCAGGGCTCCTCCAACAACCTGAAATACCGGAATGGAAGTGGGAGCGGATCACAATGGACTTTATAACCAAACTGCCCAAGACTGCGGGTGGATTAGATACCATTTGGGTCATCGTTGACAGGTTGACCAAGTCCGCGCACTTCCTACCCATCAAGGAGACGGACAAGATGGAGAAGCTCACTAGAACATACATAAAAGAAATAGTGCGACTGCATGGCGTCCCTATATCTATTATCTCAGACAGAGATAGTAGATTCACCTCTAGGTTTTGGCAATCATTGCAAAAGGCACTAGGGACGAGGCTGGACATGAGTACAACCTACCATCCGCAGACCGACGGACAAAGTGAGAGGACGATCCAAACCTTAGAAGATATGCTGCCAACTTGTGTGATCGACTTCGGGAAATCGTGGGATACACACTTGCCTCTTGTGGAGTTTTCCTACAACAATAGTTATCATACGAGCATCAAGGCAGCTCCATTCGAAGCCCTCTACGGCCGGAAGTGCAGATCCCCTTTGTGCTGGGCTGAGGTGGGTGACATGCAGTTAGCTAAAGGACGAGTTCCTGAGAGCGCCCTCACTGGTCCGGAGATCATTCGAGAGACGACCGAGAAGATTGTACAGATACGTGAACGACTAAAAGCCGCTAGGGATCGACAGAAAAGCTACGCCGACAAACGAAGAAAACCCTTGGAATTCCAGGTGGGAGACCGAGTCCATTTGAAGGTCTCGCCCTGGAAGGGCACGATATGCTTTGGAAAGCGTGGAAAGTTAAACCCAAGGTACATAGGGCCTTTCGAGATTCTCGCCAGAATCGGCCCCGTAGCTTATAAACTCAACTTACCCCACGAACTAAGCAACATACATCCAACCTTCCATGTCTCAAACTTGAAGAAATGTCTATCTGACGAGACTCTCATGATTCCCCTTGACGAAATCGAAGTCAATGAGAGCCTCAACTTCGTGGAAGAGCCTGCGGAGATTATGGATCGAGAAGTAAAACGAACGAAGCAAAGCCGCATCCCAATCGTGAAGGTTCGGTGGAACGCCAAGCGGGGACCGAAATTCACTTCGGAGCGCGAGGATCGAATGAAACTCAAATATCCTTATCTCTTTGCTTAGTAGTATTGTAATAACTTATCTGTTTAAATTCTAAATTTCGGGACGAAATTCCCCTAACGGGGGGATGATGTGACAACCCAAACTTTCTGCCGTTACAAATTCCGTCCGCACTAACGGAATTCGTCATTATATACTATTTTCTGTAATGTTTGGAGTCGTCAATAAACAAACATCTAGATAAGTTATATGTCATGATATTATTATAAGTAATTATAACTCGTAAATGTTAACCCTATTTAACTAAATAGAGTTCTATTACTTTTCAACCACTTCACTCGGGTAAAAAGTTTTAACCCGTTAAACTTTAGCATCGGGTAGCCGTGTATTGGGTGCAATACCCGAGGCATATGAAATGAGTGTAAACAACATGTGAACACTCTTTTACCACACATTCACTCTCTCTCACTACTTTCTCTCTCTAGACCCGAACCCGACTCCAAAACTGCGAATTCCGGCTTCCAAAACGTAAGGATTTCTTCCCTATCTTGTTCTAAACATACTTCATTGTATTTAGAGGCCAAAAATCATAGAATTTAGGGGATTAAAGGGAGTTTACGGCCTAAGAAGCCCCTTAGGCCGTAAACATCTAAAAGTTTGCCAAAAGCCCCATTTTTCCTTCCTTTAAGCTTGGGTACTAATTAAGGGATTTACCTAGGGGAGTTTGGACATTAAAACATAAGAAATTGAGGCCTAAAAAGGAGTTTACGGCCCAAGCTTATGCTTAGGCCGTAAACACCCAAAAACCTTCGATTTAAGTCCCAAAAACTCAACTAGGGCATGTAGTGACTTAGTCTTGACACTAGGAAATGTTTAAGTACATTAAACAACACCATTTGAGGACAAAAAGAGGAGTTTACGGCCAAGTCTAAGCTTGGGCCGTAAACACCCAAATTTTATGTCAAACAAGTCCTAAAAACCTATCTAGGGCATGTAAGGAAATTAGCTAAGACCCTAGGAAGTGTGTTGTACCATTAAACATCTCATTTTGAAGCCAAAAGAAGAGTTTACGGCCAAGGCTATACTTAGGCCGTAAACTCCCCAATTTTTATGCCAAAATGTCCCAAAACTCCATCTAAGGCCTTCTAGAATTTATCTAAGGTGAAGGGAAGTGTGTTGTACCATTTAAACATCCATTTTGAGGGATTAAATGGAGTTTACGGCCCAAGCACAAGTCTTGTCCGTAAACTCCCCAAAATGTCACAAAATGAGGGTATAAACCCTCCATATTAGTTCAAGACACTTGCTAGTAAATTAGGGAAGTGAAATAAGGCCTTAAACTTGCATTTTGGAGGACCACATGAGTTTACGGCCAAGTCTAGGGGGATTACGGCCGTAAACTCCCAAGGAGTGGCCTTTGGGTTGTAAACTCCAAGGGAGTGAGCTCATGGACCCTCCCGTAAGTCTTTCATGACCTTGTACCACTCCCGGGAACCCCTTCTAGGCCTTAAAACCCCGAAACGATGCTAGAATGCCCAAATACTTTAACAAAAAGCATAAAATGTCTAATTTATTGTAAAATACATATTTCATATGAATCTAGGGTCCTAAAAAGGTGCTCAAGTCGTTATTTGGTACCAAACGCTCAACCGACACTTTTACCCGATTTACCCGATTCACCCGATTTACGTGATTTCAGGTGAGTTCATACCCCTTTGATGAACCTTTCAAATGTTTTATATGTTTTAGTGGGGGGATACAAGCCAATTATACATGTTTATGGAAATTCATACAAGTCATTTATTCATGTTATGGAAATTAATCACATGTGATTCACTATCTGTAGTTCAAATCACATGTGATTTACTACTCTGCTTTATAAAAAGGATTTTCGTTTTCAAAACCATTTCGGATAAAAGATCAATTTTCTAAATATTCCCTTTTGAGAAGATTTTTATTAAGTAAATTCCTTATAAAATGTAACCACACCAATATATTTATATAAATAAGGCTTGAAGGACTTAAGACCGATAGCTCGCCTTAATTCCTGTTCTTCTTTGATTGTGGGCTTAGGGTAGTTGGTATCCGTCCGACTGTCGTTGATTTCTTACTTATATATCATATATATTTGTGTTGGATACGAGTATTTTCATTTCATTAAATGTTTAAACCACTAGATTGACAAGAATCATACGCTCTAAGTTAACTATAATAGGTATAGTTAAGGCCACTATTACTCGCTATAGCCACTGCTCTACACACTATAATACACTCTATAATGATACTATATACTAATACGAGAGCATACTAAGAGTATACAAAAGACTACTACGCTATAATACAAGAGAAAAAACTAATCAAGAGATAACACACTAACCCACTACGAGATACTCTATTCGCTACGCACTACGCCCAGAGTCTTCTGGCAGGAAGACGACGCTATATGTATAGATCTATATAGGATTTTCTAGGTTTTTCTACTACTTATGAATGTAAATTACAGCTTTCCATACTATCGGTTCTAATGCTTTTTATACAAAAACTCACACTAAACTCTTATGAACTCACCAGCTTTATGCTGATATTCGTTTTCAAAAAAACTTGTATCCTCAGGTCAAAGATAGACAGGTATAGGCGCGGCATTTTGGAGAAGGTGGAGCATACAAGATCCATCTCTTATTTTTGTAATACTTTTGGTGATTGTTAAACATTACAGAACACACTTGTAATTAAACTCACTATGTAATGCAATGGTTGTATGTTTCTTGTTTTTACTATTATGCAATGGTGATGATACTGTACATGACGTCCTCCACCCCGAAACGTATTCCGCCGTTATCGGTTTTGGGGTTTGACAGACACAACCCAAAAAGGTGTCAAACTTGTTAGAAATCATGTTTTTCAGGTCTACTCCTCAAATGACCCGGAGTGGAAAGGAATTTTACCCACTCCAACACCTTTAAAATCAAATCAAAACAAATGGAAAGGAATTTTATCAAATCCACCTAGAGCAACTCAAAGATCTACACGTGCGAAACCGCGTTCAAAACAAACTTTTCCGAACTCAAATGTCAAATCTTTCAAAAGTTACCCACCTCAGACCAATTTCAAGTCCAACTCACCCCATAAACCACTGACCAAACACAATGTCAGATTCAATGACAAACCTTCTTTTTGCAAATGTCAGTGCAGCTGTCAAAAGTTTTTATCTCATGTCAAGTCAAATCAAAGTCAGAAATCTCGTACTTTTCAAAAAACTCGTTACAATCCAAATCTGAACAAACACCCAGGACTTGGTCTGAAAATGACAAAAGATCTGTCCATGCAACCTCAGACCATGCATCATTTAAGAATACACCAATCGTCCCTGGCTCCAAACTTGTTTGGATGCCTAAACTAAACGTTTAATTCTCAGGCTTTGTGCAAGGAGGAACAAGAAGAAGAATGGTTAATTGACAGTGCCTGCTCCTTGCACATGACCGGGAGGTTAGATTACCTTCGGGATCTCAGGCCTATATGCAATGGTGGAAATGTCATGTTTGGAAACAATGCAAACGCTGTAATCCGAGGTTACGGTGTTCTCACTACAGGAAACTTTTCCATTCAGAAGGTTGCTTATGTAAAAGGTCTCAAACACAATTTTATCAGTGTTGGCCAACTATGTAAAGCAGGACATCGAGTTGAATTTGACAATCAATTCTGTTACATAATGACGAGTGATCGCATCACCTGCTTAATCAAGTCTCGCTCCGAATGCACGATGTATCCTCTAGATGTTTCTCTCATCATTGGTAAACCGCAGCTGTGCTTTCTGTCTAAAGCTGTATCCGAAGTCTGCTGGCTATGGCACCGCAAACTAGCTCATCTCAACTTTCGCTACATCAACAACCACGTCACAGGAGAACTAGTCCGTGGTCTCCCCATTCTCAACTTCAGCAACGATACTCTTTGTCCGGCGTGCGAATGCGGTAAACAATCAAAAGCAAGTCATCCTCTGATAATGGATTCTTCTATCTCTGAACCATTGGAGCTGTTGCACATCGATCTCTATAGTCCTTCAACCATAGCCAGTCTTTATCACAAAAAGTATATACTGGTTATTGTTGATGACTATACACGCTTCACATGGGTCTTTTTTCTCAGACTCAAATCAGAGACACCGCAAATCTTCATTAACTTCATCAAAGAAATCAAACTTCAAATCAAGCTTCCAGTCAGACGCATCCGCAGTGAAAATGGAACTGAATTCACTAATCATCTTCTGAACAATTTTCTAGTTTCCAAAGGCATCTCTCACAATTTTTCAGCACCCTATACACCGCAACAAAATGGTGTAGTAAAGAGAAGAAATCGCACACTTGTTGAAGCAGCCAAATCCATGCTTAACTTCGCTCAACTTCCTCTCTATTTCTGGGCCGAAGCAGTAGCAATTGCATGCTTTGTTCAAAACCGAAGTATTGTGTGTAAACGTCTCAATAAAACGCCATATGAAGGGCTCAACAATCGAAAACCCAATGTTTGTTTCTTTCATATCTTTGGATGTAGATGCTTCGTGATCAACAATAGAGATCAACTCAACAAGTTTGCACCGAAGTCTGATGAAGGTATCTTCCTAGGTTATTCCACTAACAAGGTTGCATATCGTGTGCTCATCAGAAGATCAAGGTTGATCATTGAAAGCTTTGATGTGAAAGTTGATGACTCTCACGTCCGCAGTGCACCTCCGTCTACCGAAACAACTGCAATCATGGAAAGTGACATTCCAGCCACTTCCGGACCTCTGAATCTAGTTGAAATCAACTATGATGATCTGTTTGATCCCATTGAAACAACGAAACTATCTGAAGTCCTAGTGTCATCCGCAGCTCAACAACAACATGCCGACATATCTGGACCGTCTCTATCTAAAGTAGTATCGCTCAATACTTCCACCTCTCCGGTTGAGGGGGAAAGCTCTACTCCGGATATTATTGCAACCATTGAGGTTCCAGTACCTGATGCTGCTTACATTCCTGTCCGAAGTGAAGCCTCACCATCAAACGAACCTTCGGAGGACTCAGACGACGAACTCTTAGAGAATATTGACACTAGATACGATCCTAGAATTATCACTCTTTCATCCGCATTCCAGGGGGAACCCTCTCAGGTTCCAGAGGAACTCCTATCCGCAATCCATGGGGAACCTCAACCTCTGCCAATTCCTCAAGTAAACTCTGCTTCAATAGATCAAGATGTTTCAGCAGGATGCTCTCAAATCTAGGGGGAACTACCATCTCCAACCACAGATTCCTCTGATATTGAAGACATTCCTTCTACCGCAGCAGCTGATCATCTAATGCCACGTCTTCATGTATGGACAAAAGACCATCCACCAGGTCAAATTATTGGCAACCCATCCGCAGGTATCCAAACTCAGTCTTCCAAGGACTTATCTGATCACTGCCATTATGCAGCATTTATGTCTTTGGTTGAACCTAGAACGATCAAAGAAGCTTTGCTTGAACCATACTGGATAGCTGCAACGCAAGAAGAATTAGAAGAATTTGAAAGAAACAAAGTATGGCAACTTGTTCCTCTTCCACAAGGTCATACTATTGTTGGTACAAGATGGGTTTTCAAGAACAAGCTAGACGAATCTGGCACAGTCATCCGAAACAAGGCAAGACTTGTTGCCAAGGGCTACAGTCAACTAGAAGGCATTGACTACGATGAAACGTATGATCCGGTAGCACGAATGGAAGCAATCTGGATCTTTCTAGCATACGCAACCCACATAAATGTCAAGGTACACCAAATGGACGTTAAGAGTGCTTTTCTCAATGGTGAACTAAAAAAAAAGTTTATCTTCAGCAACCTCCAGGATTTGAAAATGATGAATTTCCAGTTCACTGCTATAAGCTCGAAAAAGCAGTCTATGGCCTGAAACAAGCTCCAGGGGCTTGGTATGAGACACTCTCTGATTTTCTTGTCTCATCCGGGTACAAAAGAGGAGTGATTGATCCCACATTATTCAGAAAAGCAAATGGTGACCACCTTATGATGCTATAAATATATGTGGATGATATCATTTTTGGGTCTACGGATCAAGATATGCTAGATGAATTTGCAAAGCTCATAACCAACAAATTCAAAATGAGCATGAATAGAGAGATCAACTTCTTTCTAGGTCTTCAAGTCAAACAAATGCAGCAGGGAATTTTCATTCATCAAGAAAAATACACCACAAAACTTCTGAAGAAATACTCAATGGATAACTATTCTTCTGCTAAGGTCCCTATGGCCTTCGGATATAAGATCTCAGCTGATCCCTCTGGTGAATCTGTGGATCACAAGACTTATAGAGGCATCATTGGTTCACTAATGTACCTCACCACAAGCAGACCAGACATTGTCTTTGCAACTGGTGTATGTGCAAGATACCAGGCTGATCCAAACGTGTCTCACATGACCGCAGCCAAACAAATTCTTCGGTATCTTAAAGGAAGCAAATCTATGGGTTTATGGTATCCTGTAGGAAACGAACTCAGTCTTCAAGCCTTCACCGATGCGGATCATGCAGGTTGTATGCTCGATAGAAAAAGTACTTTAGGTGGATGTCAATTTCTAGGAGGAAGACTAGTAATCTGGTCTTCAAGAAAACAAACGTGTGTATCTCTATCTACCGCAGAAGCAGAATATGTGGCCGCAGCCAGCTGCTGTTCCCAAGTTCTCTGGATGAAGACACAATTACTAGACTACGGGTACAGAATGTTGCGGATACCAATTTACTGTGACTCTGAAAGTGCTATATCTATCTCTCATAATCCAACTCAGCACTCCAAGACAAAACACATTGAGTTACAGTACCATTTTATCAAATATCATATTCTAAAAGGTAATATTGAACTCATCTTTGTTCCTACTCATGAAGAGATTGCTGATGTTTTTACAAAAGCTCTTGACGCTACAAAACTTAATGCATTCTTACAAATGTTGGGAATGATGAATCCAGACGCGCAGTTCTTTTTGAAGTGTTAGCTACTGCAGACCATCCTTGGTCTCCATTGCGGTTCTAACTGAGAATTACATATGATAAATGGTTTTGATACCACAATCTAGGTACCGCAACCATATGTCATACATACCTCTCATGGGTCTTAATGTTCCTTTGCTTCTAATTTTTGTACAAGTGTTTGTCTCACAAATTCTCTGAACTCTTTCTTTGCTCATCCGCGATGGAGTTTCTCAACCGCATTGATGAATTCATCCGCAACCACCTCAAATAAATTCCAACAGATTCATTAACTCTTGAATCTTTGTGTGCTATTTAATGATCCTTTATTAAATAGAATACAAACATTCCCTTTAGAAACTGTCACTTTACCTTTCTTAATAAACCCTATATCATACCTATTTTAGGAATGATGACAAAAAGAACGATTCCCAAATCAATTTTTTTTCAATTTGTCCTTTCCTCTTCCAAACACATCCAATCAGTTACAACATTCTCTCTCATTAACCCACGATTACCTGATGTATTACCATGCGTCCACTCCACCATTAAATGCAAAACCGCTTTTACGATTTCTCAAATCTCTTCAAAACCCGTTTCTTATTCGTGTGGCTGAGATTCAATCCCAAAATCGTTGATTCCCCCCAAAACCCCATTCAACTTCTTACCCCTCTTATCTTTTACCTAGGGTTAAAATCCTTATAACCCCCTTTATAAACCCTCCTTGTTCACTATGCTCTCTGTTAATCGATTATTCTCTCATCTCTCCAAGAACTCACAAAAGCTCTCAAGAACTTCAATCTCACAACTATCAATGGCGAAATCTGGTGCATCCAAGAAGCAATCCAAGGCTTCAAGCTCGATGAATCAAACCGGTTCCACATCACCAACAATCGCTTCAAGCAACTTCAGAGATGTGTTTGACGATCATCCATCGTACAATGCTCCAACAAAATTGATGATCAAGCATCTCAAGAACCACATCCTATTTGGCCCGTTCGACGCATTCACTGATGTTGTTCCCGTTTCTACACTCTATAAGTGTGCTCTGTCTGCATACAGACCACTGGAAAACCCCCAAGAAGTGCATTTGAACCTCATCAACGATTCCCTGGTCATCTTGACCAAAGAAAAATTCTGAACCTCCGTTAACTTGTTAATCCATCCCTCCATCAAAATCTTCACTCCCACCTTATCCGATATTACTACCACACTCTACCAATTAGATTACCAGAAACCAATTCGAGGGATTGGTGAGTTTACGAAGAATCAACTGCGTGCGGTTTGGCAGTATGTATGTCACTTTGTCATCCGCTGTCTGTCTGGCAGAACCGGAGGCATTGACAACAAGGGACTCAAGCTCCTTGAACTCGTATGGAGCATCTTCACAGGTCATGATGTCAACTACATTCAAATTCTTTGGGATGATTTCCTCCAGTACATTCCTAAAGAGCAACCAAGGGAAAACCCAACCGAGCTCACTTTTGCTCGCTTTTGGTCTCTGTGTATTTTTGATCTGCATGCGGATGCTGGTTTCGACATGGGAAGTGACATCAATTTCTTTGTCACTAAGGATCTCAAAAGCTATACTCCTTCCTCTTATCAAACCATTTTTGGACCGATCCGCAGGCTCCCCACACACATTCTTTCACTACTTGGTCTTGAGATTGCTGATGTCTCAGATCATATTGAGGCGACAGAGGGTATTATCCCATACCCTTCTTCCTCACCTCTTCCTTCTTCAACTATTCTTCCTGAGGGTACCGCAGCCCCCTCTGCCACTACGCTTTCTAACATTTCTCAACGGTGAAAATCTGTAGCTTCTAAAAAGAAAGCTACAACACCCAAAAAGAAAGCCCCAAAACAAATCGCACCCTCCAAGAAACGCAAAACCAAAACCACCACTATATCGAGCAGTGACTCTGAGGAAGATAGACTACCCATATCTATCCTTAAGAAAAGAAAAACAACCGAAATCACTAGCCATATGCAAGACCGGACTGATACTGAAGCCTCTCAACAGGCTCTGGTAGTCCTTGGGATGGCCGCACATCCATTCAACGCCACTATCGAATACCACTCAACCTCATCTTGTGAGATTGTTTCATCATCATCTTCTTCTGAACATGGAGACAACCCCCAGTTGTAGCTCAAGCAGATAGAACTGATAATCGCCCTAAGGTCTCCAGGGCTTCCCGGCTGCACCTCTTTTCTTCTGAGGAGTTAGACTCCATCCTCTTGCAAGTATCCCAAACACTACAAACATCACTCCATCCGCAGGGCATCTCTTTTGCCCATGCTAGAACTGGGCCGAGGCCAAACTTGTCCACGGGTCAAGGAGACCAAGGAAGCCCAGGAAATCCTACTCTACTTACATCTGTAACAGGTGGTTTAGGCATGGTGAGCACTAATGTGCAAGGATCCGTGAACCCAAGGGACACCTTGGTGCGACAATAAGGAATTGACGGTGAAGACTCAAATGACTCTTGGAGTCGGTATCAGCCAACCACTGATGCTGAAATCAAGAAGTATGTTGCCTTTAAAAGCGCATTCCAAGCCCGCAAGGAGCAGAAAGTCAAACAACAACAGCAGAAGGAACAAGAAATTCTATCAGTGGCCAGATACTGGGCAAATGCCATCAGCAACGCTCACACTGTTGCCACAATCCAAAAGGTTCAAACCTGGATGGATCAAATGGCTGAAACTATGCTGAAAGCTCAAGCCTCAACCGCAGCCGCAGGTACATGAAATGTTCCTCCTATTTCAACTCCTGTTCCACCTACCGCAGTCAATCCATCTCAAGACGAAGAGCCAGCTATTGAACTCAGCTTGGCCACAACGTTCGGTTTTGACGATGAAGACATCCAAGAGGTCAACAAACCGAATCCTTTAGATGATGACCTTATGATGTTTGAGGAAGAAGAAGAATCCAGCGGTTCTCAGCACTCCACTTCAAAGCCTAAAGAAAAGAAGAAGAAAAAGAAGAAAGATGATGTCACTCGCAAAAAATTTATCAATCTTCAATCCAAAGTTGATCAAATTTTGGCTGCTGTTAAGCCTACCCAACCTCCACCAGAAGATTACTCAGGTCCGCAATCCCTAATTGAGCGCATCAAACGACTTGAAATGAGAGAACATATGACCGCTGAGCGCATCACTCTCAAAGTCGAGATGGGGATTCGATCTCTCGACAACAACCGCAGGGCCGAACATCAAGATTTTATGGCCGCAGCGGAACGCCTCATCAATGAGGTAACCGTAATCAAACAAGGCTTACAAACAACCATTGCGGATCAAACTTCCCAGTCTCAAAGGGTAATAGAGGAAACTCATGCTGCCTACGAGTCAACTCTTTCTGTCCTTTATGCCACCATCGCTCGAATGCAGAAATCCCTCACATCAAACTATCATGGCCCAGAGATACTTCAGCTCACAAAAGATATTCACAAGCTGCTCTTCAACTCTGCCATTCCAAACAACTCCTAACTTGCTGAATCGATGAAAGCACATTTTGCTGAAGTTTGTGCCAAAGTTGATGGACTCAAATAATGGCTTGAGGAAGCACTAGGGTTGCATTCCTCAAGAGGGGGAAGTGATAGAGAAGACGATCGCTCAAATACATCCATACATCAAAGTCCTCCAATCACCACAAACAAAATTCCCACTCTGCAGCCATCTCCTCCACCATATCAAAATATTCCATCTCCTCACTCATCACCCAAAGACACCCTCAATAGACCAGAGACTCCTCCTCACTTAAAGAACCTTGAGGAACATATGTCTTCAGAAAGCTCTACAGACTCTCCTGCTATTGCTCAAAGGAAACATGACTGGAAAGCAGCCAAGTTAGCCGAAACTATATGGAGAGAATGTTGTTTTGACACTATGATTGATGAATCACTGATCAACTCGTGGGTCAATCCTCTCCGCAGGCTACTTGATGAAGACTACACTCCCCACCTCACATATGCTGAACCACCATCCGATGTATATTGGGATATTCCAATTTCTCCCAATGCCATGTATTTTGCTGTATTTGACTCTTTCGACCGCAATCTTCCTGATCACAAGAGTCTGCCAATGGAATTCGAAAGATTGACTTGCTTCTATGCGAAACATGGCTCTTCAGTTGAAAACAT
The DNA here is from genome assembly GCF_002870075.4 of Lactuca sativa. Taxonomy (NCBI): domain Eukaryota; kingdom Viridiplantae; phylum Streptophyta; class Magnoliopsida; order Asterales; family Asteraceae; genus Lactuca; species Lactuca sativa. Next base: position 30,030,257 of record NC_056624.2, on the reverse strand, counting down.
TTGGTCTAATGATAGACCATCCATAGTGAAGAACTACAAGATGAGGAAGTTTATGAAAGCAGCCTTTGCTAAATTCACTCTGACCAGAAGAGAGCATGATTACATCGGCACCCTGGCAGACTTCCCCTGCATGAACCCTGAAGAAATATTTCTCATTGCCAGATCCTTTCTTACGGAAACTGTCTGTGACTTTGCGAAGATTGATGCGGACATCCACCCCACCATCATCAAAAAATTTGACCTTCCACCACTTGAACCAGTGTCAATGCTTACAGAAGGTTATGAAGAAAGATCTCTAGGCGGAACCAACTTCCCAGAACTTGGCATCATATTCAAACGGAAGACAGACAATGTTAAATACTTGATTCCGATGAATGCCATGCATCGCCTGCCCAAGAAGTAACTTGACATCTGCAAGACCGCAGTAGAAAAATCAAAGCACACAACTGCTGAAGTCATGTTTGAGATCTCTAGAAGAATCATGTGGCTGGAAAATGTTAGAAAATTTTGGTGGATTCTGATCAAGTTTCTCAAACTTGACAACTGAACCAAAGTTAAAGAGGTCACTTAGGGGGAAATTGTTGAAACATAAAAGTGACCCTCTTGAACTTAACTACCGCAACGGTTCAGTACTTACAACCAATACAACATCCGGAGTCAATTTCTACAGCTGCAACCGCAACCATTCTCCATCAGCCACCATATCAACATCCGGAGTCTTCAAGTCTTTCCTATCCGCAGTCATAGTTATTCCTTTTACTATGTAATTCACTCTATTGTCCAACATGCCTTGCACGGCTGCTCATAGAGTATTCCCTTCTAAACTCTATAAATATAGACTCTCTCTTATGTATTATGTACTGGTGATATATGCGAGTGTGAAAACTCTTAACTTCTCAATACACAAGATTTCTCATTCAATCATCTTTCTTATCTTCATCAGTTATCTATCTGATTACTCTTACCACTCAAACTGCTACCGGAACATAACCTCTCTTCGGCGCAAGTCTTCTAAACTTAATCACTAAACTTGATCTCGCTTACTAACTTGGAGTGACTGCATTCCTTGTTATGAATCAGTTTATGTGTATTCTTGATATAACTTTTGTCATTTATCTTTCTTTACTTTCTGCAACTAACTAACTAACTATCTAACTATCTAACTTTATTATTGTTGAGCTTTTAGATCCTTAGAGATTAACTATTCCGCAACCTACTTGTTCTAACGTTTGTTCAAGTGTGTCTCCAAGTTTTTTTCTCTCAACAATTTCGGGACACAAAATCCGAGGCTGACTCAGCCTCACGACGTGAGGGGACCATGCTCACGACGTGAGCTCGTGATGGATGGGTTTCTGTGTGTCAGCCACATCAACTCGTCGAAGAGGATCATGCTGACTAAGCCTCACGACGTGAGCAACCCAAACTCACGACGTGAGACCCCAAATCAGCCCCTATAAATAGAAACTTAAGGGTGTCGGGTTTGGTGCTCATTTCTTTCCTTATAAGTTGCGTTACTCTGTGTGAGTACCTCGATAAACCTTCCCGAGGTCCCGATTTTCACACTTGAGTCCCGAAAGAAGTTCTACACTCCTGAGATCCCCGAAAATCCCGAGATTTCAACTCTCTCTAGTCGAAGTTCTGCTCGATTTTTCTCTCAACTACTTCAAAACAACCACTTCAATCAAGTGAGTTCATACCCCCTTTTATATGCCTTCAAATACTTTATAATGTACTTTTAATGCATTTCAGGGGAGAATACAAGTAAACACACGACTAAAAGCGTGTGAAACATCGATCTTTGGCTATACTTTTCATACTGTTGTTTGAACTATTGTATGAAGTTGTTATCATGCAAAACACCTCACAACACCACTTTACCCTCTTGGGATACAATATGTTTTATAAATAGAAATATGTTTTACTTATACATTTGCATACAAAACTATTACTTTAATACAGACTTTGTTGAGAATCCGTGAGACGATTATATCTTCAATGCTACCTTTTTGTTAAAAGGTATTACCTAAAGTCCTGTCTATTATAACCAGAGTCTCCTGTGGGAGAGCGCGTGAAATGTGTATAGATCTATATGGGAAGTCATGATCCCGCGCCCTGACTGTTAGCTATAGTCCTTTGGGCGACAGTTTGTCATAAATGTTTCGACGCCTAAAGACCGTCGCCACAAGCATATTATGTTTAGTATGGTTATAAAACTCACCAGATAGACAATTATTATGGTATTTTGATTTTATGAATGAGTAGCTATTAAAACTACTATTCATTTAAAAAGTGCGATCTTCTTATAGCTTTATTATATAAAACTATGCCTTAACCTTTAAGCATGTCAGTTGCTTGCGATTTTCGGCCTTTGACATTAGAGACTGCCTGTTATGTTAGGAAAATAAGGGATTTTCCTGTATCTAAAAAAATCAACTAATAGGAAAATAAGGGATTTTCCTGGTGCAACTATTTAAAAATTCACAACACGAACATTCATATGCATTCCATACTTTTATAAGAAAATAAGGGATTTTCTTGGAAAACGCACGAACTTTGGAATGGCATACATTTTCTCAAAACCGCTTATGAACTCAGTAACTTAATTGTTGATACTTTTTCTTTGAAATAACTTGTATTCTCAGGGAACCACTAAGCAGGTTTGGAAACCATCTTTTGGGGATTAACGTTCTGCCGTTAATGACTTCTTTTGAAACATGTTATTGCATTTATATTTTGAATATGTAACAACTACGATTATTTAATCACTTTTAAATATTTATATATTTGGTGGTGTGTACTTTCCTTACTATGCAATTCTTATGATACTGAATATGACATCCTCCGCCCCCGAACGTTTCCGCCATTCTGGTTTAGGAGTGTGACAGATTGGTATCAGAGCAGAGTTTATAGTGAATTAAGTATATCAAAGCCATTTTTTGGTATTCAACTATAAACACATCTGGGCAAAAACACTCAGAGTAAAAGTCATACTTTTAAAAATTAAATTTACTTAATTTTTGTAAAGTACGCATGCATTCATTTCATATTAATAACAGTGTCATAAATAGATCAATATAGAAGTATTATAAATAAATTGTACAGTGCAGGTGTGCCTTGGGACATGTAATCGGAACTGGGATGAATATAGCCTGATCAACTATATTTGTCCGAGAGCCGACTAACGTATGCCAGGGAGTGTCTGCAGTGGATAACAAATTTATTACTTACCAAAGAGCGTATCATTAAGAATACTATGGGATTATTTGGGTATCTTCAACCGTCAGACTAAAGGGTAAATCTTTACATGCTTTAGCTTATAGTCAATTCTTTACCCTATTCTCGTATAGAATCAACGACTGGATTCCATCAGCCCGGCGACCCCTACTACCCCAACCAAGGTAATGGAGGATGGATTGAAGATGACCCCGAGGAGGAACCCATGGAAGACGAGGAGGAGGAAGATTCAGATAGCTAAGCCTCAGAGCCTGAGGTAGTCAATCCGCCAGCCGTCCGACCTCCATCCGCTCGACCTCCTTTCAGAATGGGGTTCCAAGGACCAACTCCCGTCTGGGGAAGCCACATCCACCATTGGAGCCAGCAGCAAGGACTGCGTCCTCCTTACAGTATGTGTCGGGACTTCTATGATGTCAGCGGAGGAAGTTCAGCCGATCGAGCACTCCCAATTATGGTAGGAAAACTTGCCAATCATGCTTATCAATCTGGAGTCCAAGCAATCCGGATTCATGAAGTTGACATAAGGATGGAGGATAACGCCTCTAATATCCGACGCCTTGACTTGCTATAAGGGAATGCTCAACTCCACACCAACTCTCTCCAAGAGAAAATGATTGCATCTCTCTCCGAAATGAGAGATTTGAGGGAGCAACAAGCTGCCTTTGCAGGCGTCTCATGGGAGCCAAGCAATCAGATGCGGAATCGAGCTCCAAGCGCAATCCGCGCCGCGAGTAGTACTCGCCTAAATCCCAAATTTTGATATAGAATAGGACAATCGGCTAAAAGTCTTACATTCTTTAACGTTCTGTAATCGGAGACCTTTAGAAAGGTCAATTTTGTTCTAACTTCGGATGTAACGCAACCATATGTTTAATATATATATATATATAGGGCATATCTCTTTCGTATGTTAATTATGTGCATTTCATTTGAGTTCATGAGTTTATCTATTGCTATTCAAACTCCATTTGTCAATCAAACTCAAAGCCCTGTATAGGTCAAACCAAATTCTTAAACTATTAAAGATAGTTAACTCATTATCATTCAACCCTCGACCACCAAAACTAATGATCTTTCATTTTTAATTCTTGGCAGCGCGATGCCTCCTCGTCCAAACCTAAGACCCAGGTCGGGCACAATACAAACACCACCTCCACCACCAACTTATGATCCGGCCATGGTTCAGGCTGCTATCACAACAGCAGTAAACGCCGCCTTCTCTCAAATAAACTTCAACAGAAATGGAGGGGCAGGAAGCAGCACAAATCATCCTAACCATGGCAATGGTCATGGTCAAGTAAGGGAATGTACTTAGAAGGAGTTCTCCAACGCAAAGCCAAAAAACTTTAATGGCACAAGGGGAGTCATTACACTGATGCAATGGTTCGAAAAGACCGAAACGGTCTTTGAGATCTGCTCTTGCCAGGAAGTGAGCAAAGTCAAGTTCGCCGCTTGCACCCTCACTGATCGCGCCCTCACCTGGTGGAAAAGCCATGTGAAGCCTGAGACTCTCACCACCGCCAAAGCCTTAAGTTGGGAGGCCTTAAAGGTCCTGCTACTAGAGGAATACTGCCCAAGGGGCGAGAGACAAAAGCTAGAGCAGGAGCTCTGGAATCTGAAGATGACTGTGTCTGACCTAGTAGCCTACATGGCCAGGTTCATCGACCTTGCCGCCTTGTGCCCTGCCATGGTCAACCCAGAACCAAAAAAGGTTGAGAGGTACATTTGGGGGTTTTCACCCCAGATTCAGGGTCATGTCTTGGCCTCCAACCCTATCACTTTCAACAGCGCTAAGCGTCTGGATCACCGACTCATCGACCATGGGGTCATACATGGTACGGTTGCAGCTATTGCCGATCCATCAAAGGAGGTACAGGGCCAGGGAAGGCCTTGGAAAAAAAAAGAAGGGGCAAAACCCTACAGGGGAAACCCAAGAAGCAACAGGTTGTAGCGGCTCACGCTGTTACAGTTCCTGCCACCACTACACCCACATGTTCATACAGTGGGAGATTTCTGAAGTGCAACCAATGCAGCTTCCACCACCAAGGTCCTTGCAGTGACTTCAAATGCACCGGGTGCAATAAGAAGGGGTATACGGCCGGCTTCTGCAAGGAGCCAGCCCAACAAGCCGCCCCCACTACTAATGTCGGAGTAAGCCGTGCCTGCGTTGAGTGTGGAGCTACGGGGCACTACTGCAGGGACTGCCCGAAGGCAAACAACAGGGATACTGGCGGAAGGGGCCGAGTGTTCAAAATGGGATAGGATGAAGCCGTTGCAGATCCCACTTTTGTTACGGGTACGTTTCTTCTCGATAACTCGTATGCATGCATTTAGTTTGATAGTGGAGCGGAGAGGAGTTTTGTGAGTCATAATTTTAAAGGCCTGCTGAAAAAACCCCCCAATCATTAAGTGAACCGTTTATAGTAGAAATAGCCAACGGTAAATCAGAAGGAACTAAGGAGATATACTTAATGTATACCCTAACTCTAAACGATAATCCCTTTCCATTCAGCCTCATGCCAGTCTCGATTAAGAGTTTCGATGTCATCATAGGCATGGACTGGCTGATTTCTCATCATGCGGACATTTTATGTTACGATAAGGCCGTTCGCCTTAATCTGCCAACCGAAGAAACCCTCATTGTCTATGGCGACAAACCCAGTACCACTCTTCGTATTATCTCGTGTATCCAAGCTCAGAAGTGCCTACGCAAGGAATGTCACGCGTTTTTAGCACATGTTGTGGATGTGAAACGAAAAGTCCAGGACATCAAGAGCGCGCCTAACGTAAGCGAGTTTCCCGATGTTTTTCCTGAAGAACTTCCAGGAATACCACCCGCGAGACAAGTTGAATTCAGAATCGATCTGATTCCCGGAGCTACCCCAGTAGCGTAAGAGCCATATCGATTAGCCCCAGCGAAGATGCAGGAGCTGTCCAATCAACTGAATAAGCTACTCAGCAAAGGATTCATCAGGCTGAGCTTCTCGCCTTGGGGAGCACCAGTGTTGTTTCTGAAAAAGAAGGATGGATCATTTAGGATGTACATCGACTACCGAGAGCTCAACAAACTTACCATCAAGAACTGACATCCACTACCACAAATCGACGACTTATTCGACCAACTCCAAGGAGCCAACTACTTCTTCTAGATCGATCTGAGATTGGGATATCACCAGCTGCGAGTCCTGGAGAGTGATATTCCCAAGACGGCCTTCCGAACAAGATACAGACATTACGAGTTTGTATTGATGCCGTTCGGACTAATCAATTCCCCTGCCGTATTCATGGACTTAATGAATCGGGTATGTAGTCCATTCTTGGATAAATTTGTGATAGTATTCATAGATGATATACTTATTTATTCAAAGAGTAAAGAAGAGCATGGCCAACATTTGAGACAAGTCTTAGAGACATTACGAGCTGAGAGACTTTATGCGAAGTTCTCAAAATGCGAGTTTTGGATTAGGAAGGTGGACTTCCTTGGTCACGTGGTCAGCGAAGAAGGAATCCACGTGGACCCATATAAAATCAAGGCTATCGAAAATTGGTCTACACCAACTACACCAACGGAGATTCGCCAATTTCTAGGCCTTGCTGGTTATTATCGAAGGTTCGTTCAGAACTTCTCCAGCATTGCAAAGCCTCTTACCTCCCTAACTCAGAAAGGTGTGACCTACAACTGGGGAGAAAAGCAAGATGCCGCATTTCAGACTCTGAAATAGGCCATATGCAGTGCACCCATTCTTTCTCTTCCAGAAGGGATCGAAGATTTTGTGGTGTATTGCGATGCTTCGAATCAAGGTTTGGGATCTGTGCTAATGCAGCGAGGGAAAGTTATTGCGTATGTCTCACGAAAACTGAAGACATACGAAGTCAATTACACCACTCATGACTTAGAACTTGGAGCTGTGGTCTTCGCTCTAAAAATCTGGAGGCACTACTTATACGGTACCAAGTGCACCATCTTCACAGACCACAAGAGCCTTCAACACATATTCGACCAGAAGGAGTTGAACATGAGACAACAACATTGGGTCAAATTGCTCAACGACTACGAATGTGAGATTTGTTACCATCCAGGAAAGGCGAATGTAGTGGCTGATGCCCTTAGTCATAAGGAGTACTCTGGTCGACGAGTGAAGTCATTAACCATGTCGATCCGTTCGTATCTATCGAAACAAATCAAGGAAGCTCAAATAGAAGCCTTGAAACCCGAAAACGTGACAGGTGAAACCCTTAGAGGGATGGACAAGAATTTAGAGATCAAGAGTGATGAAGTGCGCTACCTCATTAACTGAATCTGGACACCAATGTTTGGTGGGTTCAGAGAGATAGTTATGAACGAAGCACACAAGGCTCCATACTCTGTACACCCAGGTTCAGATAAGATGTATCTGGATCTCAGACAACTCTACTGGTGGCCAAACATGAAAACAGAAATTGCTATCTATGTGAGCAAGTGCTTGAGTTGCGCCAAGATAAAAGTAGAACACCAGAAGCCATCAGGTCTACTCCATCAGCCCAAAATACCTGAGTGGAAATGGGAACAGATTTCCATGGACTTCATAAAAAAACTACCCAAGACTCAGGGTGGTCACGACACCATTTGGGTGATCGTCGACAGACTAACCAAGTCTGCTCATTTCTTACCGATCAAGGAAGCTGATAAGATGGAAAAGCTAACGAGAACCTACATCTGAGAGATTGTGCGACCTCATGGAGTGCCCATGACTATCATCTCGGAAAAAGACAGTAGATTCACTTCCAGATTCTGGCAATCGTTGCAAAAATCCATGGGAACAAGGTTGGATATGAGTACAACATATCACCCACAAACTGACGGACAGAGTGAGAGAACGATCCAAACCCTAGAAGACATGTTGCGAGCATGTATAATTGACTTTGGTAAAGCGTGGGATGTTCACTTACCATTAGTCAAGTTTTCTTATCACAATAGTTATCATACTAGTATCAAGACTACTCCATTTGAAGCCCTTTACGACCATAAGTGCAGATCACCTCTGTGTTGGGCGGAAGTAGGCGACATGTAGTTGGCAAAAGTTCTAGTCCCTGAAAGCACTCTCACTGGTCCGGAGATCATTAGAGAAACAACTGAAAAGATTGTTCAAATTCGAGAACGTCTGAAAGCCTCGAGGGATAGGCAAAAGAGATATGTCGACAAAAGACGAAAACCCTTGGAATTTCAGGTTGGTGACCGCGTTCTACTGAAGGTGTCACCCTGGAAGGGTATGATACGCTTTGGGAAGCGTGGAAAACTAAATCCAAGGTGCATTGGACCCTTCGAAATTACTTCAAGGATTGGTCCAGTGGCTTATAGCCTTCAACATCCGATCGAGCTTAACAAATTACATCCAGTGTTTAACGTATCTAACCTGAAAAAGTGTTTGTCTAACGAAACACTTGTGATTCCACTAGAAGAAATCGAACTTAATGAAAATATTAACTTTGTGCAAGAACCCGTCGGGTCATGGATAGGGAAATCAAACGAACAATACAGAGTCACATACCAATAGTGAAGGTCCGCTGGAATGCTAAGCGGGGACCTGAATTCACATGGGAGCGAGAAGATCAGATGCGACAGAAGTATCCGCATCTCTTTCCCTAGTCCCTAAACTTTTATTTTGTCATTAATTTCAGGACGATTCCCTCTAACGGGGGGATGATGTAACAACCCGTTATTTCAGGTCCATGTAATGACTAAAAGTCGAGTATGAAATATCATCGAAAATGAAATGTTCAAAAGGCTCTGTTTGGGTACATTAGGTGGTTGATATCATGATAAGGTTTACAAAAACATAAAGAACACTAAAATCCGAGTTATAACGCAGGAGTTATGACTAATCAAATATTCGTAACGCTACCGGTAAAGCGCTATTACGCATAAAACGAGAAATTTCGATAAAATACTTTTTAGCCTTAGGCATCTAAATGAAAGTTGTAAATATATTTAAACCGCGAACATACATAAAAAGAACGCCCCAATCTGACTTTGTATGAGGAAGTTATGATTTTTCGAATTTTCTGACCTAGCAGTAGACAGCTGTAACACCATAAAAATTTGAACATTTTTTCACTTTTGAAAAACCATGAAATATAATTTGCATTAAAAATTTAAAAACATTGTATCAACATTGTATCAGTACAAAAACCCCAAGATCAAAATGTTTAAACTCTAGTGTGCGTGTGTACGAGTCATGCCGACGCCTTCCCGCGATCATCACTTGTACCTGAAACACATAATACTGTAATCATAAATGCTTAGTGAGTTCTCCAAAATACCACATATAGCACATACGCCTTTCCAGGCCATAGGATCTTCCGATCCAAGTGTCTCATTGGATTTCCATCCCAAACTTTGTTGACCTTCCGGTCCATTCCATCTTGACCTTCCGGCCCACATCATGCTCCTAACACACAACATATCATATATAACTTACATCACATATACATCATGCACATAAGACCCTTTGGTCACATATAATTACCCCATCGGGTAAGGCATAGTGAGAGGACTCACCTCAGACGTCTCATAAATCCCTGACTCGGTAGAAGTATTGCCTAACCTCCGCCTATTCACAAAAAGTAAATATCCTCATAAATATAACACTCGAGGCTAGACTTGACCCTCTATTGTCATCCTCAGAAGGTTAAAAGACTATTTTACCCCCCTCTTGACTCAAGGACTCCATTGTTGACCAAACCCTAAAAGTCAACAAAAGTCATCGGTCAAACTTTGACCCAACTCGTCGAGTGCACTCCGGTGACTCGGAGAGTACACACATGACCCCTAACTCTTTGTTCCGCTTGACATGTCGAGTCCCTCCCTAAGCTCGACGAGTATCAAGAACAAGTCGACGAGTACAGCCTTGAACTCCAGTCCTCTAATCCCCTTCTGACTCACTGAGTCATCCCCCAACTCGGCAGTCCACTCACTGAATGATTAATGGGCAACCTTCATACTACTCGCGCACTCTGTTCTTAGGACTCGGCGAGTTCATGCCATGCACACTCTCAAAACAACTTCTGAGGTCAGATCCGTCCCATACAATCATAGATCTGGCCTCCCCAAGCATGATAATCACGTAAAGTTTGGACCTTGACACACATATAACATAGAAATGGTCCAAAATGGTGATTTAGCCCTAAAAATGACATTCTAAGTTCATCACTTCCAAAGTGGCTCATAAAGCTCCAAGGGTTAAGGTCTCTGGACATCTTTGAGTCCAGATCCAAAGCACATAATCGAAAAGGGGACTAAGTACTCTACATACTGTTCTTCAAAAGGGTTAAAAACCCTAACTCTATGAATCAACACCCAACACTGGAGAAAGGTCTGAAGGAATACCTTAATATGAAGCCTTTGATCTCTGAAGACACTAGATTTGCACTTCCTTCAGCCTTCTCTTGCCATGGACACCTTCTCCTTCAAATTTCACCAACAATGATCAACAATGGGATCTCTTCTCCTCACAAGTGATCTAGGACTCTCCGTGAGGTGTGGTAGTCGCAATGGACGGCCATAATGGCCTTTAAATAGGTCCCAAACCCTGGAAATTAGGGTTTCATTAAACAACATGGACTCGCCGAGCCCACCCTGGGACTCGCCGAGTCCAGACGCGAACCCGCGTGCACATCTGCGATCCTACTCGGCGAGTTTAGACCCCAACTCGCCGAGTTTTGCTCACAACACCCAAAAATAAAAAGAATAAAATAATACCTGGGAATCCGGATGTTACAATTCTCCCCCACTAGAATCAGACTTCGCCCTCGAAGTCTCACTCTGCAAATAACTTCGGATGCTGCTCACGCATCTCACGCTCCGGCTACCAAGTCAACTCTGACCGTTTCCGATGCTGCTAGTGGACCTGCACTAGAGGCACTTCCTTGTTCCTAAGAACCTTGATCTTTCGATCCCAAATCGCCACCGACTTCTCAATGTAGGTCAGCCCATATCCACCTGAATATCCTCGAATGGCACCACCGCCGACTCGTCGGCTATACACTTTATCAGCTGCGACACATGGAAGGTATCATGAATCTGGTCCATCTATGTGGGTAACTCCAAACGATACACTACTCTGCCCACCCGCGCGATCACTCTGAATGGCCCAATATACCGGGGCCCCAGCTTGCCCCTCTTCCTGAATCGAATCACTCCTTTCCAAGGAGATACCTTCAGGAGCACGAAGTCACCAACCGGAAACTCGAGCTCGGATCGTCGCCTATCCGTATAACTCTTCTTACGACTCTGAGCGGCCAGCAACCTCTGCCGGACCTGCTGAATCTACTCAGTCGTATGAAGCACGCTATCTGTACTTCCCATCACACGCTGCCCTACTTCTCCCCAGCAAATGGGGGTCCGACACCTCCTCCCATACAACAGCTCAAAGGGTGGCATACCAATGCTCGAATGATGGCTGTTGTTGTAGGAAAATTTCGCTAAGGGGAAATACGTATCCCAGCTCCCACCGAAATCCAGCACACAGGCTCGAAGCATGTCCTCGAGCGTCTGAATTGTCCGCTCGCTTTGTCTGTCAGTCTGCGGGTGGTATGCAGTACTAAAATGCAACCTCGTACCCAACTCCTCATGGAATTTCTTCCAAAATCTGGAAGTGAAACGCACATCTCGATCTGAGACAATCGAGATTGGCACTCCATGTCGTGATACCACCTCTCTCACGTACAATTCTGCCAGCCTCTCAGAAGAAGAGCCATCACTGATGGCAAGGAAGTGACCGCTCTTCGTCAACCTGTCCATAATCACCCAAATTGCATCGACACCCCTAGCAGTCCTCGGCAACTTGGTGATAAAGTCCATGGTGATCTGTTCTCACTTCCACTCGGGAACCTCCAATGGCTGCAACTTGCCATGTGGACGCTGGTGCTCACCCTTAACCTTGCGACAGGTTAGGCACCTCTCAACGAACCACGCTACGTCCCTCTTCATACAGGGCCACCAATATTCCCTCTTCAGATCCAAGTACATCTTGATGGCACCGGGGTGGATTGAGAACTTCGATCTATGCACCTCCTCCATGAAAACGACACGTGTTCCGTCCACAAACGGTACCCAAATCCGACCCTAAAAAGTCATAAGTCCTCGGTTATTGGTAACGAACTCTGATACTTGACCGATAACTCGCTCCCTCTTCTGGTTTTCTGGTCTCACGGCCTCGGCCTGGGCTCCTCGAATGGTGTCCAACACCGGAGTCATTACTGTTAATCTCATACAAATGTTTTTGTAACGTCCCGTCTCTGGTAGGTTGATTTCATGTTTATTTATTTAGAAGTTTTCCAGAGGGACTCGGCGAGTGTATAGCCTAACTCGTTGAGTAGAGATGGGATTTCGAGCACGTGTAAGTTGGCGACTCGACGAGTCCATATTCGGGACTCGGTGAGTCCACCTGTCTGGAAGAAACCCTAAATCCCCGGGTTTGCTCACTATTTAAGCAATGATATGTGCCCCAAACTCGGCTCCTTCACCCTCAGAGAGCCTGTGAGCAATCCTAAACCATTCCTTGTTTGATTAAAGTGTTTTGTGTGGATTCTTGAAGGTTTGAAGAAGAAAAACAAGAAAGGACCATAGAGAAGAGGTGTAGAGCAAAGATCCAAGGTCAAAATCAGAGTTCATTGAGGTATTTCTCGGAATCATTTTGTTTTGTGCTTAAAACCTCCATTGGAACACCTCTAAAGCTAGTTTAATGTATTTTTCCATGCTTTATAGTTGATGGAACCTTGTCCCGGATGAGACCTTGCTTCTGACTCTGGGATGAGATCTTCTTGGTTGCTTGATTATAACTGCAAGATCACAAAGAACAAGGGCCGTCAGCCGCTTCTCGGGAGGGGTTCCCGGGAGAACGCTTCGACGGTTAAGTTAGGATGACTCTAGGGTTTGTGTTTGTTCTATCAGGATTGGTTAGAGAGCTTACCTCGCTGGTCTTGTGTGAACATCATTTTATACCTAGCGCTCCTGCCTGGTCCGTACCAAACATGATCACTTTTGGAGGAGACAAGGTCAGAGGCGTTGATTGGAGGGTCGTGCGCCCTCAACCGCTAGAGCGCTCTCATTGGCTCCGAAGGTAATGCTCTAATCCTGCCCTTTGTCTCATAACCGTATCTTTTGTCTTGGAGCAAGGAGCATTACTTGGCGGGCGCGAGCCTTCCGCCTGTCCGTTTCGCTCCCGGGGGCGCCAGCGGGCGCTGAGCCTGGCTGGTGTGCCTGGCTCTACGGCTTGGACGCGGTTCTACTGTGTTGCACTTGGCAAACCATCAAGTCCCCCAGTCCAGTAGTCGTAGCATTGCAACTCCAGTTACGGCATTCTAGACTTAACCGATTGACGCGTGTCCGTCGTTACTCCGCTCTTTATGGCGACGTGACCGCGCTTGACTGCTAATGGTTACGTCAGCGTGTCAGGCATTTGAATTTTCCACCTCTTCCTTTTCCTTTAAAGGGGATTTACAGAGAACGATTCTCGCCATTTCTTCCCTCTTTTCCCTGCGTATTCGTCTTTTCTCTCTTTTCATGGCTAATCTTCCCGGAATTGTCCCTTCTGCCGTCGAGTATCAACAGTTGGAGGCCACTTATGGCTTGTCTCCTTTAGAAGGTGTGGAATTTCCCTCTGCTGGCTCTAGCATCTCTTCTCCCCCCCCCCTGTGAAAATTGGGGTTTTCCTTAAAACCTTAGATGCTGGCATACGATTTCCTTTGACAGATTTCCAAGAGGAGGTTCTTCAGAAGGATGGCTGTAGTCTTCAGATGTTGACCCCTAATGTTGTCAACAAGGTGGTTTCCTTCGAGATGATCTGTAGAGCCAATGGGTATGTTCCCGACTACTTCGTCTTCAAGTTCTTCTTCCGGTTCTGCCTTACCGGAGATAAGTGTACTTTTTCGGCCCGACGAGGGGGACATGCCCTAGTTCCTGATGGGCGCACCCCCAAGAATTGGTAAGACAAGTGGTCGTGGGTGAATCAAGAACTGTTTGGGAGTGGTCGTTACCGTGCCAATGCTTTCGCCAATACTGTCCCTAAGGTTTTCCCTCACAATCAAGAAGTCGCCGATTACCTGAAAAGTGTGCAGGTAACTGCTGAGGATTACTCCGAAGCGTTTCTGTCCGGGGTAGGGATGAGCCCCTCCTGGAGGCGGCGTGGAAAGATGGCGGTGTTCTACTCCGTCATTGATGGTGAGTGTCACATTCGTCCTGTTTCTCTCTTTACTTTACTTTTTTGGTGTTTCTCTTAACCGCCTCCATGTTACTTACATTTCATTCTACTTTTCTTTAGGTGTTGAGTCTTCCTTATCCATGGATGAGGTGCTACGTAAATGCTATCGAGGAAAACTGGAGTTTCGCGAGGTGGATTTGTTCGAGCGTCTTCCCCCTCCTCGTTGGGCAGATCGTCTCAACACCCCTACTCCTCCAGTCGCTCCAGCGGGCTCGTCGGCGTCTGAGGGAGGTCCGCTGCTTGCCCCGCCCCCCCCCCCCCCCCCCCCAATTTCCTATGTTATGCCAACGGGCGGTGCTCCTTCCCCTTCCCCGGAGGATAATGAGGACAACAAAGAGGGTATCATTGCTGACGTTCGGCGGATGCAGGTGAAACGAAAAGCTATGCAGGTGATGGGTGAGCCGGTGACTGGTGCTCCTCCTGTCCCCAAGAGGGTGCATACTAGGCGCAACTTTTCTCATCTGTTGAGCTCGATGAGTTCTACGCCAGTGAGCTCCACTTCCGCTGGCGTGGTTGTGATTCCCGATGATGACGTGCAATAGTCTGAGGGAGTCAATAGGGCGACTGAACAGCCCGGTTTTCCAGATTTCTCTTAAATCCCTTCTCCAAGTGTTCCGTTTGTCCCTTTCAAGCTTTCTTGCGCAAAAGGCCTCGGTCCCCATGGGCCAGTTACAGTCTCCAAAGATGGTGGCCCTGGTGATGGTGCTTCTGGATCGACGGTTTTTGTGTTATCTTGGGATCTTCGCAACGATTCTCGTCTTTCTGTTCGTGTCAATTCCTTGGAGTTCTCGCGCTATGCCTTCCCTCCAGCTACAGTGGTGGATATGGATGTGATGGGTAGCCCTGCCCTTGCTCAAAACATGGGTAATGCTGCTGCGCAGACGGTGTTCTATCTTGTTGCAGGTTCCCGGTGCATGTATAGCCTTGGCGAGATGGAGGGTGCTCATACCACTTGTGGATCGCGTGTGGCAATCCTGGAGCACCGCCTGGGTGAGCTTGGCGACGATCTTCTCTCAGCTGAAAAGAAATGTGATTTGCTGGCATCTGAGAAGAATGTTCTTGATGAGGCTAGGGCTGCATTGGAGGCCAAGGTTGATTCTCTAACACAAATGAATGATGGTTTAATGATCCAGATTGAAAGTCTTGAGCATGACGCCATTGACCGTAACAAGCTTGTGTCGTCGTTGCAAGCAGATGTGAGTGCTGCTCGTCGAGACTTGGATTGGCTGTTGCAAATCGGTGTTGTGCGTATCGTTGATAAGCTGATAGAGCATCCTGACTTTACCAATGCTATCAGTCTTATCCGCCATGCTGCATATATGGCTGGGTTGAATCTGTCCAGAAAACTTCAAGTGGTGGTGAAGGTGGGGAGGCGGGTGCTGGTTCGCTGTCTGTCGGGCCTGTGGTTAGCGTAAGTGATGCTCTCTTGTCCTTCGCTAGCATGGATCACGCTGGTCTCTTGGGTCTGGGAGAGATGGGTATTAATGGTTTGCAAGAGTTGTGTTCTTTTGGTTCAGAGGGCACTCCTGAGGATGTTGCAGGTCGTGAGATGGTGCTTGTTAATGACATTGGTGTGGGAGGGAATGGTAAAGATCGTGGTGCTAGTGGTGATGATCGAGCAGGTGTTAGAGGTGATGATGTTGATGAAGTTGTGGATGATAGGGAAGTTTCTGGTGGGTTGGCTGGGAAAGTAGGTGAGGATGATGTTGTGGAGGGGGCTGTGGTTGGTGATAAGGCTATTGGTGATGGTTCGGAGCCATGATATTTCTTCGTTTTGTTTAGTCTATGTGTTTTGCTTTGCAATGGTTGAAGCTGCTAAGAACAAAGTTTTTTTTTATATATATGTTTGACATGCACTAAGCATTATCTACTATCTACTTTTTTTGTTTTGTGCTTGGCTTATTTGCTTATCGCATATTGCTCAAGATGTTTTTGTTACCATTGACACACTAAGTGTTCACATTGAATGCACTTAGCACTCATCATTCAATCATTGGAGATTATTGCACTAAGTATGAGAGATCAGCAATTGCATTATTATTTAACCGCGGGTTTTTTAAATACACTAAGTATTAAGCTCATGTCACTTATGCATGAATTCTATATATGTCGAGTACTAAACTCATGTCTTTAAACATAGGAATACACTGAGTATTAATTCTCATGTCACTTAGCATGGATAGACGTACACTAAGTACGGGTGCAACATACTCAATGGAACATCAACCAACTAGGGTTACATCTTTCCTCTTCCTTAGAAAAAATATTTCTTTAGGTTCCTAGCATTCCATGTTCTTGGAATGGGCCTTCCTTCCATCGTCTCTAACACGTATGCCCTGTTCCTGTTTGCCTTTGTGACCCTATATGGGCCTTCCCACGTTGGGCTCAACTTTCCCTGGGGTTGTGCCCGACTGGCCTCATTTTTCCTCAAGACATGCTCGCCTACTTTGAAGGCCTTCTCCTTTACCCTTTGGTTGTAATACCTTTCTATTGCATGTTTATACGCAGCTTGGCGTACTCCCGACTCTTCACATTTCTCCTCTAGGATATCTAAGTTTATCCTCAGGTCTTGTGTGTTGCTTTCCTTATCTTGGTTGGCCACCCTTAGCGTATTCACTGCCACTTCCATGGGGAGCATGGCTTCGGTCCCATATGTCAAGCTGAAAGGGGTTTCCTTTGTGCTTTTCCATGGTGTAGTCCTGTATGACCATAACACCATTGGTATCTCCTCTGCCCAATTCCCTTTTACTTTGCCCAACCTCTTTTTGATCCCATTGACAATGGTTCGGTTGGACACCTCCGTTTGACTGTTCGCTTGAGGGTGTGCTACCGATGTGAAGCATTGGCTTATCCCTTTGGCAGTGCACCATTCTCTGAGTGGGTTCTCAGTGAATTGCAAACCATTTTCGCTGATGAGAACCTTAGGTGTTCCAAATCTTGTCATGATGTTTTTCTACACAAATTTTATCATGTGCCTCCCAGATATGCATGCCAGTAGCTCAGCTTCAATCCACTTTGTGAAGTAATCCACGACTACCACCATATACTTCAGCTTCCCTGGTGGTTCTGGGAATGGACCCACTATGTCTATGCCCCACTGGTAGAAAGGCCATGGGCTGGATATGTTGCTTAGCGGCGCTGGGGGTTTCGCCTGGACTGGGGCGTAAGACTGACACTCCCAACATTTCTTGGTTACTTCTACCACGTCTGCCCTCTTGTTCTCACTTCTGGGTATCTGCTTGATTGTAAATTGGCCGAGTGACCCTACCAGTTGCTTTACCATCTTTACATACTTTCCCATTCTTTGGTCTCTTACCTCGAAACTCCCATTGACTTGGTTCACTGCTAACCTTGAGTCGATTAGTGCTGTTACAGCTTTCACACCCATCTGTTTGGCGAGTCGCAACCCTGCAAGCAACGCCTCGTACTCCGCCTCGTTGTTTGATGTATGGAAGTCGAAACGGAGGGCGTAGGTTACCTCTTCTCCTTTTGGGCTAGTCAGGATCAACCCCGCCCCTGAGCCTTCCCTGCTGGACGCTCCATCCGTGTACAGGGTCCATGAACCATCGCCGGTAGGGGCCTCTTCAACTACCCACACCTTTTCTTTTGCCGGGTTCCCTCCGTCAGGAATTTCTAGTAAGAAATCAGCCAGCGCCTGCCCTCTGATACTTGTTCTTGGGCGGTAGTTTATATCGTGCTCTCCCAGTTCAATTTCCCACTTGGCCATCCGAACCGACGTCTCCGGCTTAAGCAAGATCTGTTTAATGGGGTAGCTTGTGAGTACCTCGATTTGATGTGCCTGAAAGTATCGCCTTAATCGTCTCGCAGCATAGATGAGTGCCAACACCAATCTTTCCAGCGTGGGATAGTTGAGTTCTGGTCCCTGCAGCGCTCTACTAACAAAGTATACCGGTCTCTACTCCCCTTCCCTTTCCACAGCCATTACCAATGATATAGCTTCGCCTGATGTTGAAAGATACACTTGTAATGTTTCTCCAGGAATGGGGGTTGCCAGAGTCGGCAGCTTGTGCAGTGCTTCCTTCATTCTATGGAGCGCCTTCTCAGCTTCATTCGTCCATTGGAAATTGTTTTTCTCGATGCATCCCTTTAAGGTGCGGAACAGTGGCATAGCCTTGTCGGCATATTTCGAGATGAACCTGCTTAGAGCTATGAGCTTCCCGTTCAGACCTTGTGCATCTCTAAGAGAGTTTGGGGTTGGCGTCTCGATGAACTCGTCGACCTTGGTCGGGCTGGGCTGGACGCCTTGTCTATTAACATAGTAGCCTAAGAATTGCCCCTCTTCCACTCCAAACGTGCATTTGGCTGGGTTTAGTTTCATCTTGGCCACCTCTAATGTCTTGAAAGTCTCTTCGATGTCTTGCAACATCTTTTCTTCATTTGGACTCTTAATCACCATATCATCAACATACACCTCAATATTCCTTCCAATTTGTTTGGCGAATATCGAGTCGACTAGCCGCTGGTATGTCGCCCCTACATTCTTTAACACGAAAGGCATCTTGGTGTAGCAGAACGTGCCATGGTCTGTATAGAAGGCTGTTTTCTCTTCGTGTTCTTTGCTCATCAATATCTGGTGGTACCCTTTGTATGCATCCAAGAAGCATTTTAGCTTAAATCCCTGTAGCGACTCTACCTTCTGATCGATTTCCGGGAGTGGGTAGCAATCCTTAGGGCATGCCTTGTTTAGATCAGAAAAGTCGATGCACATGCGCCACGACCCATCCTGCTTGCGGACCATAACTGGGTTTGCAATCCACGTTGGGAACATCGCCTCCCTTACTATTCCAGCCTCCGTTAGCTTAGACACTTCTGCATTGATCGCCATGTTACGGTCTCCTCCTTGTACCCGCTTTTTCTGCTTAACCTCTTTTACCCCCGGTTTGATCATTAGCTTATGTTCAATGACCTTCCTTTCTACCCCCACCATATCCGTGGGGGTCCAAGCAAATACATGTTTGTAGCGTTTGAATAGATCGACCAGTGCTCTTCTTGTGTGGCTTGGGAGGTCGCTTCCAACATGGACCGGCTGGTCGGGGTATCCCTCATTGATTACCTCCTTCCCCTTTGCAGGATTGCCCCTGGGCCTCTTGGGCCCTTTGGTTATTTCTGCTAGTTTCATAACTGTATAGCACCGCAATTCTCTGGGCGGGGTGGCCAAAATCATGGCTTCGCCTTTTTGTGTGTTGAATTTCATGATCCCATGCATGGTTGAAGGTACGGCCCCTAGCTTCAAGAGGGCAATCCTCCCCAAGATGATGTTGTGCTCCGCTGAGTGTCGAATGACCACAAAGTCTATCAGGGTAGTCTTCTTCCGCTGCTTGTCGTGGCTAGTGATTGTTAAGGGGAGGTGGATGGTGCCCAACGGCCACAGGCTGTGTCCGTCGAATCCCACCAGCCTACCCGTTGTAGGTCGCAAATTGTCTTTCCAGCAATCCGGAAGGAGCCGGAAACAATGCTTATAAATGATGTCTGCTGAACTCCCGGTGTCGACATAGACCCTATGGATAGTCACGTCTTTGATGGATGCCTGTATTATCAAAGGGTTGTCACCTTTCCAGCCATCCGGCCGGGGATCCTGTATGGAAAACATGAGCGCGCGTGCTGACGGTTTAGCAATGACTTGCTCGCCTCGTTGTTCCTCCTTACTTCTTTTACTGCGTATCATGAATATCTCCTTGGGCTGAACTCCTTCACAGGGTGGACCCTTGGCATTCTCAGCATCGAATTTGGCGTGTAGGCTTCGCGCCACCTCCACCAGGTCTCCCTTAAGTTGTTTCTCCTCCATCTCCTTCTTTAGTACCGAACAGCTAGTTGTATCATGCGTTTTGCTTTTGTGGTGCTCACAGTACCGACTCTTAGGCGACTTGGTTGGCTGTTGTTTCTCAGACACTGCATATACTTCTGGGCGGCGACCCCGTCTGTCGTCTTTAATAAATGGTCGGAAACGTGGCCGTGGTCTTCTTGCTTGGTCATAGTGTCTTCCTTCCCCCCGGATATCCATGGGGTTCGGGTGGTGACGTCTAGTCGCCATAGCATTCAAGTAGGCATGCTTGGCTGCTTCACCATCTTCCTGTCGTAGGTATCGCTCCACGCTTTCTTTCAACTCAGCTCGTGTTAGAGGCTTCTTTCCCATGAGTTTTTGCGAGATGGGCCCAGGCAGGAGTCCCCATGTGAAAGCACCAGCGATGAGCCCTTCGTCATGCCCCAATACATCCAGCGTAGCATTTATGAACATTGTAAAGTATTCTCGAACAGTCTCCCCCTCCCTTTGTTTACAGCCTATAATTGAATGAGAATCGCCTTTGTATTTACGTAGCTGCATGAAGTTGGTGAGGAAGAGATACTTGAGCTGAGCGAAGTTTTAAATGCTGTCTGGTTGTAGCGTTTTGAAACATGTGCCGGCATTGCCATCGAGCGTCGTCGGGAAATATGTGCACCAAAACTTCTCGTTAAGCTATAGCGACGCCATCGTCCATTCATATGTATCAATGTGGCTATCTGGGTCGGTAGTCCCATTGTATGTTTTAAGCGTCGGGAGCTTTGCAGTGTTTGGTATTTCGTAATCCAACAACTCTTTAACAAACGGAGATGTTACGTTCCGGGAAAAACCATCCTGGTTTGGAGCAGTCGACGTCCCTTGCTGGTATTGAGAACTCATTCCATGCTGTAGGGGCGTAAGGTAGCCTGAACTTGATCCATAAAAGGGGTATGGCTGGAATAGTAACTGGAGGGAATAGCTAGTGGAGAAAGGGTGCATGGATGTAACAGGGTTGATCATTATCGGCTGTTGTAAGCTGTTGTTTGGGGGAATAGTCGGTCCAGTCCATGCTCCAACCGTCGGGTAAACGGGTGGTGAATGGTTCATCATGGTCTGCGCCAATGGTGGTAGTAGCGTTGTGGAACTCTGTCCACCAGTCGTCTGGAACGATGTAGGTGTTACGAATAACGGTGAAAGGTTGAAAATATGGCTCGACGGAGGTGCAGTTGAGTGAACTGTTCGCGCCTGTTGCAGTGGCGGCGCAAAGAACGGCGGCATCTGAAGCTGTGTAGGCGAAAGTAGCTCCAACGGAGTTATTCCTTGCTGAGAAAACAACGGCTGCGAAATATTTCCGGCGGCTGTTGTAGAACTTCCTTCCCCCAAAACTGGCCTGTTGGTTGCTGTAGGCGGTGGCGTTTCGTCGAACGTCGTCATGGGTCGTATGGGACTAATTGGTCGTCCCTCACTACCGTTGGACGCCATTGATGCTTGTTTTCGTGCTTTTTTTTTTGTGTACTTCGTCTCAAAAACGGATGGCGCCAAATGACGGAACCTTGTCCCGGATGATACCTTGCTTCTGACTCTGGGATGAGATCTTCTTGGTTGCCTGATTATAACTGCAAGATCGCAAAGAACAAGGGCCATCAGGCGCTTCCCGGGAGGGGTTCCCGGGAGAACGCTCCGACGGTCAAGTTAGGATGACTCTAGGGTTTGTGTTTGTTCTATCAGGATTGGTTAGAGAGCTTACCTCGTTGGTCTTGTGTGCACATCCTTTTATACCTAGTGATCCTACCTGGTTCATACCAGACAGGATCTCTTTTGGAGGAGACAAGGTCAGAGGCGCTGATTGGAGGGTCGTGTGCCCTCAACCGCTAGAGCGCTCTCATTGGCTCCGACGGTAATTCTCTGATCCTGCCCTTTGTCTCCTGACCGTATCTTTTGTCTTGGAGCAAGGAGCGTTACTTGGCGGGCGAGAGCCTTCCGCCTGTCCGTTTCGCTCCCGGGGGCACCAGCGGGCGCTGAGCCTGCTGGGCTGAGCCTAGCTGGTGTGCCCGGCTCTAGGGCTTGGACGCGTTTCTGCTGTGCTGCCCTAGGCACACCATCAATAGTTGTATAGATGCCTTGATGGGTCGAGGTATCCCTAGATCTGTTCATTTAGGAGTAGTAGAGCCCTGATCTATTGCCTTTTTGAAGTTGCTTTGCATGAGAACCCTAGATCTAGCCTTTATTATGTGTTTTGAGCCTTTTAATCTTCATGGATGCTTATGGGCACGTAAAGATAGAATCTTTACGTGTTAATCGAGCCTAAGGAGTCCAGATCTACAAGTTATATGCACTGGATTCAAGCAAAATCGAGTTTATAGTAACTGCTGTGACAACCCGAAATTTCCGTTCTGTACAATCTATATCACTTCAATAGAAGTTATAGGGTCACTGTTAATTTTCAGACTTTTTCACATAAGTTTAAGTAATTCAAGGTTTACACTTAGGAAATATCAGAAGAGTGGGTGCACTAGGGTTTTGTCCAACACTGTTATTCCAACACTCTATTATATTAGAGATAATTTCAGGAATAAAAATATTTTCTGCCAAAAATATTTCAGGACTATAAATAGATTTCTGAACCAAATTCATTCATTATTCACATTTCCAACTAGAGAAAAGCCATTTTCTCTCTCACGGATCTTCGGGTTTTTATACCAAAACGTGAGTAACTCTTTCTAGTAGTGATTATAATGCTTAGTAGATGCTTATAACATGATTTAGATGGCTAAATCATTAGATCTAGGAGTTTACTCCCCAAGGTGTTCTTGGGCGGTAAACTCCCGAAACGAAGCCAAAACCGACCCTTGTGTTATACTAAAGCCTTAGACTCTTATGTATGCATGTTAGGAACAAGAAAACATCCACAAATCACCCAAGTTTGGGGAGTTCACGGCCAAAGAGATTCATAGGCCGTAAACTCCCTTTTCACACTCAAAATGGTGTTTCTAAGGACTCTAAGACTTTAAGGCTTTTATCTAGACTAGTTCCCATTTAGTGTAAGGCCTTAAACACATCAAAGAACATAAACAAATGTGAGTTTACAGCCCAAGTGTATCTTAGGCCGTAAACTCCATATAAATGGACATAAGGGGTGTTTTCATGACACCTAAATCCCTACACCTTTACAATGAATTGTTTCCACTTAATGGAGGGACCAAACCACATCAAAATCACTTAACAAAGTGAGTTTACGGCCAACACATGGTTCTTGGGCCGTAAACTCCTAAAAAGGGCACCAAGGTGTGCCTAATGCCTTCATATGCTAGGAGTAAAAGTCTAGAACATAAACCACAAGTGCAAGAGGCTTGAAAGAAACAAAAACAACACCCCAAGGGAGTTTACGGCCGTAAACTCCAAGGGGAATGGCCTTGAGGCCGTAAACTCCTAATGGGAGTATTTCTAGACCTTAAACCCTTCCAAGGACATAGCCATCAAGTTAGAATAATTCTAGAAAGCATTTGGGACTTCAAAACTCACCAAACACACATGTTTGGGAGTTTACGGTTGTAAACTCAAGAGTTTACAACCGTAAACTCCATGTGTGATGGTTAATGGAGAGTAAACTCTCATATAGGGTCCTTTGGAACCCTAAACACAGATACCTTGTCCCACAATAGATTAGATGCAATCCTTAAGGCTTAAAACACTTATATAAAGTGTTTATTATGTCTAGGATGTCTTAAACATTATCAATTAGTCATTTGAGTCTAATTGAGTGCATATATGTGTGATTATATGTTCATTAGGATCGTAGTGTGTGCATAAGTCCTCGCTCGACACTTAGCCATCCTATACCGTTCAGTTCATTCCAATCACCAACTACAGGTGAGTTCATACCCCTAATCAATATTTTAAATGATTTTAAATGCTTTAATGGGGGGGGAATACAAGTAGAAACAAACATGTTATTTAAACATTGATATGTATTTTATAACTGTGTTTGTCATTTAACATATTTCACATGCTACAAAATGTGATGCATGAAAAGGTTTTACATCTTAAAAACACATTGTTACCAAATGTTTTACCTTTGAAATGTTTATTAAAATGACATCAAGTCATTGTTAATTATTGTTCAAAACCCATAAGATGTCTTAAAAAAACCATTTTTCATTCTTGAACTAAACTATGCATATACACTTATATTCTTATATATGTATTGATGTTATAGCTTACATCTTTCATTTAGTTTCCCACACTCTTGAGTAGTAAGAGTGTACAAACCTACATGATCATCCAGTTATATTACAGTAAATTATCATAAGGATAACTTGAATATATCAAACATTACTTCTATTACGAGGAATCACACAAGAGTCAGTTCATTCATGAGTCTATACTAGTACCTTACCTGATACATGAGTACTTACAGATGTTTACCTGATACATGAATATGTTTACATATACTTACCTGTTACATGGACACACATACATGAATACCATACGGGAACACTTTTAAATAGGTGCATTATCTTGTATTCACTTACCTGGATACTTGTACTTAGGACTACGAGGATGATTTATTAGTACTTACTGTGTAAATTTTCTTTCCCATCTCGGTTCAATGGGATAGCTAGGCGGGACTTACCATTTCGAACCCCACTGATTAGCACCAGTGGTCGATGACCATCTTCGGAGGTCTAAAGTTACTATTTATATTAGGTAGATTGATTGGGACTAACCCTTCCACCTACCTGCTGCTGCTACAGAGGACAATTGGACAATCTTCGGATGTTCATTAGGTTATACCTTTCGCTTATTGCGATGATTGTGTTACTCCTAGTACCCAGCGATGACACTTACATAAATACTTGTTTTGGACAATCTTTGGATGTTCATTAGGTTACATATTTCGCTTAATGCAATGTTGTGTTAGTCCTAGTACCCAGTGACAACACTTACAGTAGTACATTTTCCTGTTTACTTTATTTTGTGATGCATTCACATAAACGATGAGTTAGACTAAGCACTTTTAGTACTAGTCAATACAAAGGGAAAACTATAATTTTACAAACAAAACATTCGGGTCTTGGTAGAAGACTACACTTCATACTTACAAAACATTCGGGTCTTGGTAGAAGACTACACTTCATACGTACAGAACATTCGGGTCTTGGTAGAAGACTACATTTCATACTTATAGAAAAAAAGGGTTTTTCTAGGGATTTCATACTTACCTCAACATTTTCATTTAAAGGTTTACATGGCTTTCATAACAGATTTTCACAAACAAGGCAATGACACTTATATACTTATGAATTCATCAGCTTTAAAGCTGATACTCGCTTTCAATATAAATTGTATTCTTAGGTCATCAGTAGACAGGTACGGAGGCCAGGTTTTGAGAAGACGGAGCAGACAAGTCTCGTCTTTTATTTTGATTGTATATTTTTGGTGTCTTATTACAATGAAAGAACACACATGTATTAAACTTTACTTATAATGAAATGGATGATGTTGTTGCTTGTTTATTATATTACACTGTTGTGATACTGTAGATGACGTCCTCCACCCCTGAACGTTTCCGCCGTTCGTGGTTTTGGGGTGTGACAGATTGGTATCAGAGCATTGTTTATAGTGAATATAGTATATCAACCCATAAAAGATATACTAACTATAAATACATCGGGATTAAAACACTCTGTCTCAGAATTATACTTTTAAATAATAAAATATTTAACAAAGTATACGTGGCTGCATTCATACTAAAATCAGGGTCATAATGACAAGAACAAAAGTATTACGATTGTTGAATATCACAAGTAAGCCAGGGGATATATGGTCAGTCTTGGGAATGGCATAGCCTGATCAACTATGCTGGTCCGAGGAGTGATTAGAATATGCCCAAGAATGGTTGTGATATGGCAACAAGTCTAAAAACTTACCAACACAACCATAAAGAAATACCATATGGGTATTTAGTCTTACTATAAGTACCTTAGTCAGTCGTCTATTTTAGCTATTCCTTATGTTGTTGGACTATGGGCATTAGTCCATAAGACACATTCATTAGTCATTTATTCTTATCCATGTCGTCATCTTTTAAACGTATAGTTAAAGATGCCGCCACACAGAAGTAGAAGACGTAACCCAAACTACGAAGCACCGATACCACCACCTCCACCACCACCTGTACCTCTTCAACCACCAAATCCTTTTGATGCCAATATGTTCCAGGCAGCTTTCACAGCAGCAGTTGCAGCTGCTGTGTCAGCAATCAATGCTCCTGCCCCTAGTGGATCAGTAACAGGTGCCCCACCCTCGAACCCGGCGAAAGCCATGGACACCCTCGGGAATGCACCTACAAGGACTTCACTAACGCCAAACCCCGCAGCTTCAATGGAACTGGGGGTGTTATGGTGTTGAGACAATGGATTGAGAACATGGAATCTGTCTTCGAGATCTGCGGATGCCAAGAAGGCAACAAGGTCAAGTTCGCAGCTTGTACCTTCTCTGACCGAGCACTAACATGGTTGAACAGCCATGTTAACTATCTAAATTTGGTGGTGGCGTATTCCATCGGCTGGGAAAAGTTGAAAGACATGCTGATGAAAGAATACTGTCCTCGAGGTGAAATACAAAAACTCGAGCAAGAATTCTGGGGTCTACAAATGGTTGGATCCGACATCACTACCTACACAAACAGGTTCTGTGATTTGGCAAACTTATGCCCTGATATGGTTGCTCTCCAGAGAAAAAAGCTCGAGAGATATATCTGGGGACTGTCGCCCCAGATCCAGTCAAGTGTGATCGCTTCTAGGCCTATTACCTTTGATAGTGCCAAGGAACTGGCACAATCTCTTATCGATCACCGGAACCCTCAGAACACAACAATCCCTACACCCATACCCCAAGAGTCCAGCCCTGGCAACAACCAAAAAGGGTGGTCTAAGAGGAAAAAGGGGGCTTCGCAAGGATCCTTCAAGAGACAACAATTTGTGGCAATCAATGCTGCCATAGTGACTCCCGCTGTCCCTGCGAACCCCTTACCAGCAAAAACTTATGCTGGGTCTCTCCCAAAGTGCACCAAGTGCAACTTCCACCACCGCGGGCCTTGCAGGGAGATGCAATGCACCAACTGCAACTGAAGGGGCACACCGCCCGTTTCTGCCAGACTCCAACATCTCAAGCCGCCCAGGCTCCTAACGCTGGTATGGGCCAAACTTGCTACGGTTGTGGCGAAGTGGGCCACTACAAGAGGAACTGCCCTAAAGCAGGAATGGCTGGAGGGGTAGGAAGAGTTATGGCCCTAGGCCACGAGGAAGCAGTAGCTGATCCAACGATAGTTACTGGTACGTTCCTCCTCGACAACTCATATGCTTGCATACTTTTCAATAGTGGAGCCGAGAAAAGTTTTGTAAGTCACAAATTTGCACAGCTGCTTAAACAAAAACCATGTGCATTAGATAGTTCATTCACGGTAGAAATGGCTAATGTGAAAACAGAGAGTACAAACTGCATATACGTAGGTTGTACTTTAACTTTAGATGGCCATACTTTCAAGATAGATCTCATGCCAGTTACCATTAAATGTTTCGACGTTATCATCAGTATGGATTGGTTGAGTCTTCTTCGTGCTGACATTATGTGCTTCGAAAAAGCAGTTCTTCTTAACCTTCCTAACAACGAAACTTTAATTATCTACGGAGACAAACCTAGTACGAGCCTTCGCATCATTTCGTGCATTCAAGCCCAGAAGTGCTTGCGAAAGGAGTACCATGCATTTATTGCACACGTCGTCGATACCAGCCAAGAACAGAAAGACATCCAGAAAATCCCAGAAGTACGCGACTTTCCCGACATATTCCCAGAAGAACTTCCCGGTTTACCACCGCAACGCCAAGTCGAGTTCAGAATCGACTTAGTGCCAAGGGCTACCCCCGTAGCTAAATCTCCTTATCGTCTAGCACCGGCTGAAATGCAGGAACTTTCCAGTCAACTTAACAAACTTCTCAAGAAGGGATTCATTTGACCAAGCTTCTCACCATGGGGAGCACCGGTCTTGTTCGTCAAGAAGAAAGATGGATCGTTTCGCATGTGCATCGACTATAGAGAACTCAACAAACTTACCATTAAAAATCGTTATCCCTTGCCCCACATTGACAATTTATTTGATCAACTTCAAGGAGCCAACTACTTCTCGAAGATAGATCTGTGATCCGGATATCACCAACTACGAGTGTTAGAGGAGGATGTTCCCAAGACAGCCTTCCAAACTCGTTATGGACACTACGAGTTTGTAGTGATGCCATTCGGATTAACTAACACGCCCGCAGTATTCATGGATCTGATGAATAGGGTGTGTCGTCCTTACTTGGATCAGTTCGTCATCGTCTTCATTGATGACATACTCATCTACTCTCGAAGTAAGGAAGAGCATGGTCAACATCTCCGTAAAATCTTAGAAACATTGCGATCGGAGAAGCTCTACGCGAAGTTCTCGAAGTGCGAATTTTGGATTCGACGAGTCGAATTCTTGGGCCATGTAGTTAGCGAAGAAGGTATACACGTGGACCCTTCCAAAATTAAGGCCATCGAGAACTGGTCAGCACCAAAGACACCTACTGAAATTCGTCAATTTCTAGGTCTAGCTGACTACTATCGCAGGTTCATTCAGAACTTCTCCAGCATAGCGAAACCTCTTACAACCCTGACCCAGAAAGGCGTGGCCTTCGACTGGGAAGAGAAACAGGAAAGAGCGTTCCAAACGCTCAAACGAGTTTTTTGCACCGCCCCGATACTATCCCTTCCCGAAGGATTAGAAGACTTCATTGTCTATTGCGATGCATCCAATCAAGGACTCGGATGTGTTCTGATGCAACGAGGTAAAGTCATAGCCTATGCCTCGAGACAACTGAAGACACATGAGGTTAACTACACAACCCACGATCTCGAGCTAGGAGCAGTTGTGTTTGCTCTGAAGATCTGGCGACATTACCTATACGGTACAAAAAGCACGATCTTTATAGACCATAAGAGTCTACAACACATTTTCGACCAGAAAGAGCTCAACATGAGACAACGACGGTGGGTCGAGCTACTTAGTGATTACGAATGCGAAATTCGTTATCATCCGGGTAAAGCCAATGTAGTAGCCGACGCCCTAAGTCGGAAAGAATATACTGGTCGTAGAGTCAAATCTTTGACTCTAACTATCCATTCACACTTGTCCACGCAAATAAAGGAGGCTCAGCTCGACGCTTTGAACCAAGAAAACGTGGCTGGTGAATCCCTTAGAGGGATGGATAAGAACTTGGAAGTAAAGGGTGGCGGGGCCTCATACCTCATGGATCGGATCTGGACACCGAAACACGGTGGCTTCAAAGACTTGGTCATGACCGAAGCTCACAACACTCGTTATTCCGTCCACCCGGGTTCAGATAAGATGTATCTGGATCTTAAAAAGCTATACTGGTGGCCTAACATGAAAGCAGATATTGCTACCTTCGTGAGTAAATGCCTTACTTGCGCAAAGGTCAAGGTCGAAAACCAGAAACCCTCCAGTCTTCTACAACAACCAGAGATACCAGAATGGAAGTGGGAGCGGATCACTATGGACTTCATAACCAAGTTGCCCAAGACGACGGGTGGACTTGATTCCATATGGGTCATCGTCGATAGACTGACCAAGTCTGCACACTTCCTACCGATCAAGGAAACAGACAAGATGGAGAAACTTACCAGAACTTACATTAGGAAAATTGTAAGGCTGCACGGTGTTCCTTTATCTATCATCTCAGACCGAGATAGTAGATTCACTTCGAGGTTCTGGCATTCATTACAAAGTTCCCTAGGAACTAGGCTGGACATGAGTACAGCCTACCATCCACAGACCGACGGGAAAAGTGAGAGAACTATCCAAACCTTAGAAGATATGTTGCGTGCCTGTGTGATTGACTTTGGAAAAGCTTGGGATACTCATTTACCCCTTGTTGAATTTTCCTACAACAATAGTTATCATACGAGCATAAAGGCAGCTCCATTCGAGGCCCTCTATGGCCGAAAGTGCAGATCCCCTCTGTGCTGGGCTGAAGTGGGTGATACCCAGTTAGCTAAGGGACGAGTTCCTGAAAGCACTCTCACGGGCCCGGAGATCATTCGGGAAACGACAGAGAAGATCGTTCAAATTCGTGAACGATTAAAAGCCTATAGAGACTGACAGAAAAGCTACGCCAACAAGCATAGGAATCCATTGGAGTTCCAGGTGGGCGACCGAGTCCTACTGAAGGTCTCACCCTAGAAGGGCTTGATACGCTTTGGAAAGCGTGGGAATCTCAATCCAAGATACATAGGGCCTTTCGAGATTCTCGCAAGAATCGGCCCTGTGGCTTACAAGCTCAATCTACCGAAAGAACTCAGTAACGTACATCCTACCTTCCACGTGTCAAACTTGAAAAAGTGTCTATCCCAGGAGACTCTTGTTATTCCACTCGACGAGATCGAGATCAACGAGAGCCTCAACTTCGTGGAGGAACCAGTAGAGATCATGGACCGAGAGGTCAAGCAAACAAAGCAGAACCGTATCCCGATAGTGAAGGTGCGCTGGAACGCAAAGCGTGGACCGGAATTCACTTGGGAACGTGAGGATCAGATGAAACTGAAATACCCGCACCTTTTCGTTTAGTTATTTGTACCTTCTTATTTGCTTAAATTCTAATTTCGGGACGAAATTCCTTCTAACGGGGGGATGATGTGACAACCCGAAATTTCCGTTCTGTACAATCTATATCACTTCAATAGAAGTTATAGGGTCACTGTTAATTTTCAGACCTTTTCACATAAGTTTGAGTAATTCAAGGTTTACACTTCAGGAAATATCAGGAGAGTGGGTGCACTAGGGTTTTGTGCAACACTGTTATTCCAACACTCTATTATATTAGAGATCATTTCAGGAATAAAAATATTTTCTGCCAAAAATATTTCAGGACTATAAATAGATTTCTGAACCAAATTCATTCATTATTCACATTTCCAACTAGAGAAAAGCCATTTTCTCTCTCACGGATCTTCGGGTTTTTATACCAAAACGTGAGTAACTCTTTCTAGTAGTGATTAGAATGCTTAGTAGATTCTTATAAAATGATTTAGATGGCTAAATCATTAGATCTAGGAGTTTACTCCCCAAGGTGTTCTTGGGCGGGAAACTCCCGAAACGAAGCCAAAACCGACCCTTGTGTTATACTAAAGCCTTAGACTCTTATGTATGCATGTTAGGAACAAGAAAACATCCACAAATCACCCAAGTTTGGGGAGTTCATGGCCAAAGAGATTCATAGGTCATAAACTCCCTTTTCACACTCAAAATGGTGTGTCTAAGGACTCTAAGACTTTAAGGCTTTTATCTAGACTAGTTCCCATTTAGTGTAAGGCCTTAAACACATCAAAGAACATAAACAAATGTGAGTTTACGGCCCAAGTGTATCTTAGGCCGTAAACTCCATATAAATGGACATAAGGGGTGTTTTCATGACACCTAAAGCCCTAGACCTTTACAATGAATTGTTTCCACTTAATGGAGGGACCAAACCACATCAAAATCACTTAACAAAGTGAGTTTACGGCCAAGACATGGTTCTTGGGCCGTAAACTCCTAAAAAGGGCACCAAGGTGTGCCTAATGCCTTCATATGCTAGGAGTAAAAGTCTAGAACATAAACCACAAGTGCAAGAGGCTTGAAAGCAACAAAAACAAAACCCCAAGGGAGTTTACGGCCGTAAACTCCAAGGGGAATGGCCTTGAGGCCGTAAACTCCTAATGGGAGTATTTCTAGACCTTAAACCCTTCCAAGGACTTAGCCATCAAGTTAGAATAATTCTAGAAAGCATTTGGGACTTCAAAACACACCAAACACACATGTTTGGGAGTTTACGGCTGTAAACTCAAGAGTTTACAACCGTAAACTCCATGTGTGATGGTTAATGGAGAGTAAACTCTCATATAGGGTCCTTTGGAACCCTAAACACAGATACCTTGTCCCACAATAGCTTAGATGCAATCCTTAAGGCTTAAAACACTTATATAACGTCTTTATTATGTCTAGGATGTCTTAAACATTATCAATTAGTCATTTGAGTCTAATTGAGTGCATATATGTGTGATTATATGTTCATTAGGATCGTAGTGTGTGCACAAGTCCTCGCTCGACACTTAGCCATCCTATACCGTTCAGTTCATTCCAATCACCAACTACAGGTGAGTTCATACCCCTAATCAATATTTTAAATGATTTTAAATGCTTTAATGGGGGGGGGGGGGAATACAAGTAGAAACAAACATGTTATTTAATCATTGATATGTATTTTATAACTGTGTTTGTCATTTAACATATTTCACATGCTACAAAATGTGATGCATGAAAAGGTTTTACATCTTAAAAACACATTGTTACCAAATGTTTTACCTTTGAAATGTTTATTAAAATGACATCAAGTCATTGTTAATTATTGTTCAAAACCCATAAGATGTCTTACAAAAACCATTTTTCATTCTTGAACTAAACTATGCATATACACTTATATTCTTATATATGTATTGATGTTATAGCTTACATCTTTCATTTAGTTTCCCACACTCTTGAGTAGTAAGAGTGTACAAACCTACATGATCATCCAGTTATATTACAGTAAATTATCATAAGGATAACTTGAATATATCAAACATTACTTCTATTACGAGGAATCACACAAGAGTCAGTTCATTCATGAGTCTATACTAGTACATTACCTGATACATGAGTACTTACAGATGTTTACCTGATACATGAATATGTTTACATATACTTACCTGTTACATGGACACACATACATGAATACCATACGGGAACACTTTTAAATAGGTGCATTATCTTGTATTCACTTACCTGGATACTTGTACTTAGGACTACGAGGATGATTTATTAGTACTTATTGTGTAAATTGTCTTTCCTATCTCGGTTCAATGGGATAGCTAGGCGGGACTTACCATTTCGAACCCCACTGATTAGCACCAGTGGTCGATGACCATCTTCGGAGGTCTAAAGTTACTATTTATATTAGGTAGATTGATTGGGACTAACCCTTCCACCTACCTGCTGCTGCTACAGAGGACAATTGGACAATCTTCGGATGTTCATTAGGTTATACCTTTCGCTTATTGCGATGATTGTGTTACTCCTAGTACCCAGCGATGACACTTACATAAATACTTGTTTTGGACAATCTTTGGATGTTCATTAGGTTACATATTTCGCTTAATGCAATGTTGTGTTAGTCCTAGTACCCAGTGACAACACTTACAGTAGTACATTTTCCTGTTTACTTTATTTTGTGATGCATTCACATAAACGATGAGTTAGACTAAGCACTTTTAGTACTAGTCAATACAAAGGGAAAACTATAATTTTACAAACAAAACATTCGGGTCTTGGTAGAAGACTACACTTCATACTTACAAAACATTCGGGTCTTGGTAGAAGACTACACTTCATACGTACAGAACATTCGGGTCTTGGTAGAAGACTACATTTCATACTTATAGAAAATAAGGGTTTTTCTAGGGATTTCATACTTACCTCAACTTTTTCATTTAAAGGTTTACATGGCTTTCATAACAGATTTTCACAAACAAGGCAATGACACTTATATACTTATGAATTCATCAGCTTTAAAGCTGATACTCGCTTTCAATATAAATTGTATTCTTAGGTCATCAGTAGACAGGTACGGAGGCCAGGTTTTGAGAAGACTAAGCACTTTTAGTACTAGTCAATACAAAGGGAAAACTATCATTTTATTTTATGATGCATTCACATAAACGATGAGTTAGACTAAGCACTTTTAGTACTAGTCAATACAAAGGGAAAACTATCATTTTACAAACAAAACATTCGGGTCTTGGTAGAAGACTACACTTCATACTTACAAAACATTCAGGTCTTGGTAGAAGACTACACTTCATACTTACAAAACATTCGGGTCTTGGTAGAAGACTACACTTCATACGTACAGAACATTCGGGTCTTGGTAGAAGACTACATTTCATACTTATAGAAAATAAGGGTTTTTCTAGGGATTTCATACTTACCTCAACATTTTCATTTAAAGGTTTACATGGCTTTCATAACAGATTTTCACAAACAAGGCAATGACACTTATATACTTATGAATTCATCGGCTTTAAAGCTGATACTCGCTTTCAAAATAACTTGTATTCTCAGGTCCTCAGTAGACAGGTACGGAGGCCGGGTTTTGAGAAGACGGAGCAGACAAGTCTCGTCTTTTATTTTGATTGTATATTTTTGGTGTCTTATTACAATGAAAGAACACACATGTATTAAACTTTACTTATAATGAAATGGATGATGTTGTTGCTTGTTTATTATATTACACTGTTGTGATACTGTACATGACGTCCTCCACCCCTGAACGTTTTCGCCGTTCGTGGTTTTGGGGTGTGACAACTGCATGCATGCGACTCGGGAGTCGTTCTTCGGACTCAGCGAGTCGAGCCGCGTGTAATTGATTTTTCCCCTTTTTGAGTAATTCTGAGTGGGGACCAGTGAGTAGTGGAATGGACTCAGTGAGCCGGGGCCAGACTCAGTAATCGAGGGACTCGACGAGTTGTTCATATAACTCGGCGAGTCCAAGGCAATCTTCTTAAATCAAGAACAACTCGTCGAGTTGTTCATACAACTCGGTGAGTCGGATGCAGATAGCCTGAGTTCTGGAATCGAAAGGGAACTCCTCGAGTTGATGCCATACTCGACGAGTAGTAGCGAACAGGGTTGAGAAGTGAGAGTAGGGACTCGGCGTGTTGGCGGCCCAACTCGGCGAGTCAGGTCAACTGTAAGTTGACTTTGACCGGGAGAGGTGACTTTGGCTTGGGGTAAAAGACTCATTTTACCCCAATACAGTTATTAGTATTTTATTGAGTGTGTTTGTGGAATTGTAGCCGGGGAGATACCGGAGCAGCAGCAGATAGTTTCCAGAGCCATACACTCAGCAGCCAGTTCACGAGGTGAGTTCCCTTCCAGTAGGAACGGCTCTAAGGCCACAATGTTGGCCCGTTCAATTAGTAATGGTTTCCGGATCCCGGTCTGATGCAGTAGTTAGTATGTTTGACGCCTTTGTGGCTCAGACAGGTTTGCGTGTTATGTGTTCCGGGTTACGGCTCGAAGCATTATGCAGTATATGTTGTTGTGTTATTTGATATGTTTATGTTATGGTATGTTCAGTAGTTCCAGACTTTTGTCTGATGCAGTCAGTTTCGGACTTCGGTCTGATGCAGTTAGTTCCAAACTTCGGTTCGATGCTGGAGGCAAGGCCTCAGTAGTTCCGGACTTCGGTCTGATCCAGTTTCCGGACTTCGTTCCTATGCAGAGGGCAAAACCCTGGTTATTTCCGGACTTCGGTCCGATGCAGTTTCCGGACTTCGGTCTGATGCAGTGGGCGAGGCCCAGTAATTGTTATATGTTTGTATAGTATGTGGTAATTTGGGGGAGCTCACTAAGCTTCGTGCTTACCATTTCATTTTTGGTTTCAGGTACTTCCGCAAGTAAAGGGAAGAGCTCGGGATGATGGCATCGCACGCACCACAACTTCAGTTTTTGTCCTGGGAGATTGTTTTGATACTTAGTTTGATTTAATACAATTCTATCATGACGTTTTATTATGGTTCGAGATATTTGACGTATGGTTTTATGATATGACATTCAGCATATGATTTTTATTATTATTAAAACAATTTTTTTAGTCGTCTTTTGGGATGTTACAGTTTTGCATCGGAACGCTCTCCATCCTACGACTCAGGGCATCGGCTACCACGTTAGCCTTACCCATGTGATACAGGATTTCGCAATCATAATCCTTTACCACATCTAGCCATATCCTCTATCGCATATTCAGGTTGGGCTGATACATCAAGTACTTCAGGCTCTTATGATTCGTGTAAATAGTACACCGGACTCCATACAAATAGTGACGGCAGATCTTGAGGGCGAACACTATTGCCCCCAACTACAAATCATGGGTAGGATACCTCGCCTCACGAGGCTTCAGCAGCCTCGATGCATACGCTATCACATGCCCTCTCTGCGTAAGCACTGCTCCCAACCCTGATATCGACGCATCGCAATATACCACAAAGTATTCCATTCCCTCCGGAAGGGATAACACCGGGGCTTCGCATAGTCTCTGGCGAAGTTTCTCGAAGGAGGCCTGCTGCTCAGGACCCTAAGCAAAAGCTACACCCTTCCGGGTCAATTTAGTGAGTGGCACAGAGATCTTGGAGAAATCCCTGATAAACCTCCGATAATAGCCTGCCAGTCCTAGGCAACTCTTGATCTCCGTTGGTGACCTTGGCACTTCCCAACTCATTACCGCCTCAATCTTGGCCGGGTCGACCAATATCCCTTTCTGGTTGACGAGATGTCCCAGGAACTAGACCTCTTGTAACCAGAAATCACACTTGGAGAATTTAGCATAAAGACTCTCCGATCTCTAGACCCCTAGGATCTCTCTCAGATTCTCCTTATGTTGCTCCCTAGATCTCGAATACACCAAAATGTCGTCGATGAATACGATTACCGAGCAATCCAACATCGGTCTACATACCCTGTTCATGAGATCCATGAACACTGCTGGTGCGTTGGTGAGTCCGAAAGGAATCACCACGAACTCGTAATGCCCATAACGAGTCCTAAACGCTGTCTTCTGCATATCCTCATCTCGCACCCTCACTTGATGATATCCATACCTCAAATCGATCTTGGAGAACCAAGATCCTCTCCGCAACTGATCAAACAAATCGTCAATCCTCGGCAACGGGTAACAGTTCTTGACCGTCAACTTGTTTAACTCTCGGTAGTCTATGCACATCCGGTGCGAACCATCCTTTTTCTTGACGAAAAGGATAGGTGCTCCCCACGGCGAACTGCTCAATAAATCTCTTCCCCAGCAGCTCCTGAGGTTGCGAGGACAACTCCTGCATCTCGGGAGGCGCAAGGCGATAGGGTGCCTTGGCGATAGGCGCAACCCCCGGGATCAGATCGATACTAAACTCTACCTGCCTTGCAGGAGGCACACCCGAAAACTCCTACGAAACTACATCTGGGAACTCACGCACTATCGGAAACTTTTTCACTGACCTCGGTCTCTCGGAATCCACCCTCGCGTCCATCACATATATTATAAATCCCCTACATCCCTGCTGAAGACTCTGCCTCGCTCGGGTGGCTGAACAAAATGCGACCCAGAACGTGTACCCTCGCCGTACACTGTCAGAACTCCCCCACTAGGGTCTCGCATGATCACCATCTGTCGCTCGCAGTCGATCCATCTTCTGAGACTCGGCCTCCTACTTGGCCTGCGTCTCCAATTCTATCTCCCTCTTCCGGGCATTTGCCTGAATCTCAGCAAATGTCCGGTATGATGAGTGTGCCACAAACTCACGAATGTATCTCCTCAAAATGCTTAGATATCGACTCATACATGACTGCGCGGTCGACACGTGCTCAGGGCAGAACATCGCCCTCTCGTGAAACCTCCATGTAATCTCTGTAATCGACTCAATACCCTGCTTAAGGGTTAGGAACTCCTGCGCCAATCGCTCCACCTGGGGAACGTACTCATTTTGAAACATAGCAGTGAACCTCTCACAGTTCACTGCAACAAGCTCATCAGGGGTGTAGTGCACCGTCATAAACTTCCACTAGTCCTTCGCTTCCAAGCAAAGCTGGTTCAGCGCGAACT
Organism: Lactuca sativa; assembly: GCF_002870075.4. Classification (NCBI taxonomy): domain Eukaryota; kingdom Viridiplantae; phylum Streptophyta; class Magnoliopsida; order Asterales; family Asteraceae; genus Lactuca; species Lactuca sativa. The sequence goes on along the minus strand of NC_056624.2, from coordinate 29,992,233 downwards.
GAACCCTTAGATGCTCCGGAAAGGAGCATGTGTAGAAGCACCCTTCTGTGTCAGAAACCCACCTCATCGCGGCTATCGGGTCCTGAGTTCCGTCAAACTCTGGTGGCTTCGTGTTGTTGAACTCCCGATACAACAACGACTCACCCCCTTGTGGCGTGGCAGCAGCAACGGCCGCAGTGGCTGCAGCAACAACAACATCCGAAAGGGCATCATACCGCTCATCAAAAGTCTCAAGCAAAGTGGTCTTAATAGACCCGAACATCTCTGGAATCTCAGCCCTGATGGCCGCGGCCACCTCCTCGTGGATGATCCTGCGGATCTCCTCATCACTCGTCCCGTTGACCTCTGGTGTGTGGCGTGTCCCAACCATGATCTCCCTCTCAAATACAACATAAGAATATTAAGGACCCACTCGAGTATAATCACACTCGATAACTCCACCCCACTGGTTCCTTAGTACCCTAAGGATTCTTACTTGGACTGCGCACCAACCCGGTATCTTCAGTAGTATGGGCCCAATACTACCGTCCATACCACATCGGCATTCATCCCAAGTCCTCCTCCTTGAGCCCCAAGTCCCAAGTGCTCTACTCTTACTATCATGTGCTACTCGCTAGCAAATCTCTCATAAGCACCTCGCTGCTATCTAAACACTCTTAAGCATTCCTAGCAGCAAAACCCCTAGACTAAGGCATCACATACCAGGCCACTCTAGTGCTAATAAGAATACCTAGTCTACTCTAGCATGCATATCGTAATTCATCATATAGCATAACATAGCATTTCTGATAACACTTATTATGAGAGTATTTTGGGAAATCACAGTTCGGGCGCTGGCTGATCGTACACACGGCTCTGCTCCGTTTGTCTCAAAACCCTTTTTCTCTTTTTCAAAAATTTTACTTTATCAAAAATTTCCTCAAATCCCCAGTTTGAGTTCAGATACGCCCGAAGATATATCTGAATCCCTCAAACCAAGGCTCTGATACCAACTTGTAACACCATAAAAATTTGAACAATTTTTCACTTTTGAGAAACCAAGAAATATAATTTGCATTCAAAATTTAAAAACATTGTATCAACATTGTATCAATACAAAAACTCCAAGATCAAAATGTTTAAACTCCAGTGTGCGTGTGCACGAACCATGCCGGTGGCTTCCCGTGATCATCACTTGTACCTGAAACACATAACACATAACACATAACACTGTAAGCATAAATGCTTAGTGAGTTCCCCAGAATACCACATATAGCACATACGCCTTTCCAGGCCATAGGATCTTCCGATCCAAGTGTCTTAGGGGATTTCCATCCCAAACTTTGTTGACCTTCCGGTCCATTCCATCTTGACCTTCCGGCCCACATCATGCTTATAACACACAACATATCATATATAACTTACATCACATATACATCATGCACATAAGACCCTTCGGTCACATATAATTACCCCATCGGGTAAGGCATAGTGAGAAGACTCACCTCAGACGTCTCGTAAATCCCTGACTCGGTAGAAGTATTGCCTAGCCTCCGCCTATTCACACAAAGTAAATATCCTCATAAATATAACACTCGAGGCTAGACTCGACCCTCTATTGTCACCCTCAGAAGGGAAAAAGACTATTTTACCCCCCTCTTGACTCAAGGACACCATTGTTAACCAAACCCTAAAAGTCAACAAAAGTCAATGGTCAAACTTTGACCCAACTCGCCGAGTGCACTCCATTGACTCGGCGAGTAGACACATGACCCCTAACTCTTTATTCCGCTTGGCACGTCGAGTCCCTCCCTAAGCTCGACGAGTCACATCAGGCATGAATCGCGGGGCCACCCCGACTCAACTCGCTGAGTCTCAAGAACAACTCAGCGAGTACAACCTTGAACTCCAATCCTCTAATCCCCTTCTGACTCACTGAGTCATCCCCCAACTCGGCAGTCCACTCACTGAATGAATAATGGGCAACCTTCATACTACTCTCTGACTCTGTTCTTAGGACTCGGCGAGTTCATGCCACGCACACTCTCAAAACAACTTCTGAGGTCAGATCCGTCCCATACAATCATAGATCTGGCCTCCCCAAGCATGATAATCACGTAAAGTTTGGACCTTGACACACATATAACATAGAAATGGTCCAAAATGGTGATTTAGCCCCAAAAATGACATTCTAAGTTCCCGACTTTCAAAATGGCTCATAAAGCTCCAAGGGTTAAGGTCTCTGGAACTCTTTTAGTCTAGATCCAAAGCACATACTCAAAAAGGGGACTAAATACTCTACATACTCTTCTTCTAAAGGGTTCAAAACCCTAACTCTATGAATCAACACCCAACACTGGAGAAAGGTCCGAAGGAATACCTTAAGATGAAGCCTTTGATCTCTGAAGACACTAGATTTGCACTTCCTTCAGCCTTCTCTTGCCATGGACACCTTCTCCTTCAAATTTCACCAACATTGATCAACAATGGGCTCTCTTCTCCTCACAAGCGATCTAGGACTCTCTCTGGGGTGTGGTACTCGCAATGGACGGCCATAATGGCCTTTAAATAGGTCCCAAACCATGCAAATTAGGGTTTCATTAAACAGCATGCACTCGCCGAGCCCACCCTGGGACTCGCCGAGTCCAGACGCGAACCCGCGTGCACATCCGCGATCCTACTCGGCAAGTTTAGACCCCAACTCGCCGAGTTTCCTCACAACACCCAAAAATAAAAAGAATAAAATAATACCTGGGAATCCAGATGTTACAACAGCTAAAAAATCGAAATAGAGATCGAGCGGTATTTAGCCGACACAACCTAAACAAAAGTTGAAGACCCCAACAATAGGAGTACAACAGTAAAAAGTCTGACGAAAATGGACATCAGATGAAGGAGTTATGGGATTTAAACGGACTTTTCCAGGCCCGACCTGTTAAAAATAATATAATAAAAATAAATTCAAAATTAGCCGATGGAGTCTAAACGAGAGTTGTAGAGCCTTTTCACACCTACACATGCATATATAGAATGTCGAAATCGGAGCTCGTATGCAAAAGTTACAGATTTTACAAGTTCGGGAGACAAAATCTGAGGCTGACTCAGCCTCACGACGTGAGGGGACCATGCTCACGACGTGAGCTCATGATTGATGGGTTCCAGTGTGTCAGTCACATCAACTCATCGAATAGGATCATGTTGACTAAGCCTCACGACGTGAGCAACCCAAACTCACGACGTATGACCCCAAATCAACCCCTATAAATAGAAGCTTAAGGGTGCCGGGTTTGGTGCTCATTTCCTTCCTTCTAAGTGTCGTTACTCTGCGTGATTACTTCGATAAGCCTTCCCAAAGCCCCGTTTTTTCACACTCGAGTCTCGAAGGAAGTTCTACACTCCCGAGATCCCCGAAAATCCTGAGATTTCAACTCTCTCTAGTCGAAGTTCTGCTCGATTCTTCTCTCAACTACTTCAAAGCAACCACTTCAATCAAGTGAGTTCATACCCCCTTTTATATGCCTTCAAATACTTTATAATGTACTTTTAATGCATTTCAGGGGAGAATACAAGTAAACACACGGCTAAAATCGTGTGAAACATCGATCATTGGCTATACTTTTCATACTGTTGTTTTAACTATCATATGAAGTTGTTATCATGCAAAACACCTCACAACACCACTTTACCCTCTTGGGGTACAAATTTTTTTTTATTAATAGAAATATGTTTTATTTATATGTTTGCATACAAAACTATTACTTTAATACATACTTAGTTAAGAATCTGTGAGACGATTATATCTTCAATGCTACCTTTTTGTTAATAGGTATTACCTAAAGTCCTGTCTATTATAACCAGAGTCTCCCATGGGAGAGCGTTTCAAATATGTATAGATCTATACAAGAATTCATGATCCCGTGCCCTGACTGTTAGCTACAGTCATTTGGGTGACAGTTTGTCATAAACGTTTCGACGCCTGAAGACCGTCGCCATAGGAATATTATGTTTAGTATGGTTATAAAAGTCACCGGATAGACAATTATTATGGTATTCTGATTTTATGAATGAGTAGTTATTAAAACTACTCTTCATCTAAAAGGTGTGATCTTCTTATAGCTTTATTATATATAACTATGCCTTAACCTTAAAGCATGTCAGTTGCTTGTGATTTTCGGTCTTGGACATTAGAGACTGCCTGTTACGTTAGGAAAATAAGGGATTTTCCTGTATCTAAAAAAAATCAACTAATAGGAAAACAAGGGATTTTCCTGGTGCAACTATTTACAAATTCACAACATGAACATTCATATGCATTTCATACTTTTATAAAAAAATAATGGATTTTCTTGGAAAACGTACGATCTTTGGAATGGCATACATTTTCTCAAAACCGCTTATGAACTCACCAACTTAATTGTTGACACTTTTTCTTTGAAATAACTTGTATTCTTAGGTAACCGCTAAACAGGTTTGGAAACCATCTTTTGGGATTAACGTTCTGGCTTTAATGACTTCTTTTGAAACATGTTATTGTATTTATATTTTGAATATGTAACAACTACGAATATGTAATCAATTTTAAATATTTATATATTTGGTGGTGTGTACTTTCCTTACTATGCAATTCTTATGATACTGAATATGATGTCCTCCGCCCCCGAATGTTTCTGCCGTTCTGGTTTGGGGGTGTGACACTTTATGGATCAAGAGTTTTTAGGGAGTCCAGATCTATGATATAAGCCAATGTCTTAACTGATTAAGACCAAATGAGTGAGAAGAGTGAAACTGGGAAGTAGATTGGGCGTAATCCCAGTACGCATAGCGTAGCGGTCAAGCATCCCCGATGCATGCATGATAGCAGAGTACGCCCAGCTTAGAGAGTTGGTACACGCAACGTACTCTCTGCCATTGACTTTTGGTTGACTTTTAGGGTTTGGTCAATTTGTGGACTACTAAGGCCATTCAGGGGTAAAATTGTCTTTTACCCTTCTGTGAGTTTGTAGAAGGGTTAGTTTAGCTCAATGAGAGCTGCAATTAATTAGGAATAATTGTCGTATGTGTTAGGCGGAGAGAGCGGTGATTTGAGTTCGAGATTAGCCGATTTCTTGCGAGGTGAGTCTTCTCATTATACTTACCGTGAGTGGTATATTTTTGTGAACAAGTTGTCTCATGTGCTTATCTATGTATTGTGATATTCTAAATTTTTGTCTTGGTGATTTACGCTTATTAATATTATTATGAGCTTGTAGAGTTAGGACTGGAGGGTCCACCCAAGTTGTGGGACCGGAGGGTCTCCACTGGAACACATTGACCGGAGGGTCATATTGATTTAGCCTCGAGTGGCTAATACGATGTCTGTGGTATTTTGGGGGACTCACTAAGCTTCGTGATTACCGTGTTATGTGTTATCTGTTTCTGGTACTTCTCAGGATCGCGGGAAGGCACCGACATAATTGTACACACACTCGTATTGGAGATTTGTTTTTGGAGGATCCTGGATTTGTAGTAAACAATTTTTGAAATATTTTTTGATGTTTGATGCTGGAGATTTTTAGAAATGTGACATGTGTTTACTTGGGTTTGAAAATGAAAAATTTTGGTTTAAAAATGTATGTCGCTACAGAAAGGCTATATCAGACATTCTAAGGCTATAAAACCCTAACTATTTACAATCACGCGACATACACTAATAAATTAGCTATGATAGATTCAATCTTATAAAAGTAACCTACTAGACTAAGGGAATCACAATTCAAGCAATCCTATCACAATTTTCATGTAGGATCCTTAGCCTATCACTAGCATGTATTTCTATCAGTTTATAAGACATTAGCTCTACACTTCTCATAGTATAATAGAGATATTTTGGGAAACTACCACTCGAGCTCTAGCTGACTGTACACACTGTTTTATCGGGTTTCCTCCTTTGGAGTTCTTCATTTCTTTTTGAAAAGTTTTTGTAGAAATCCTCAGATCCCTATTTTGAGTATGGAATTCCCCTAAAGTTGATCCAAATCCCTCAAACCAGGGATCTAATACCAATTTGTAACATCCAAATGTCAAACAAAATTCTTAATTTTAAATTCCACATAAAAATAGTTTTCATAAAAACCATCCCAAGAAAATGTTAATGTCAAATACAATCCCATATAATGTAACAGTTCAAATTTTCAAATAAATTTTTCATTTAAAAACAAAACATCATTATTCGACAAAAGGGATTGTCCCAAGTTTATTTCAAAAATATAAGTAATAAATCTCCAGGATCTTCAACAGTGGCAGTGTGTACGTGTCACGCCGGTGCCTTTCCACGGTCATCACTAGTACCTGAAAAAAACATAAACACAACTAGTAAGCATAAATGCTTAGTGAGTTCCCCAGTATACGACTTACCCACATACGCCTTCCGGCCCGGACCTTTCGGTCCACATAACATTGCCTTCCGGCCCGGACCTTTCGGTCCACATAACATTGCCTTCCGGCCCGGACCTTTCGGTCCACATAACATTGCCTTCCGGCCCGGACCTTTCGGTCCACATAACATTGCCTTCCGGCCCGTAACATAATCGCCTTCCGGCCCATAACATATAAAACATAACACATGCAACATAACGCACATAGCACATAAGTCATACATCATACCGTTCTTCCTATCACATGAAGTCTCGCCTTCCAGCCCGTATAAGCACACATCATATATAAGCATACATCACATATAAAGCATCTACCTCTCTAGCCATAGCATAAATATAACACATACGACCTTCCGGTCTCACAATCAAACCCTTCCGGGTAAAGTATAGTGAGAAGACTCACCTCGTGGTATGCAAGCTATAAACTCTTCGGGCTACTCGCACACGATCCGCTAATCCGCAGGTTCCCTATAATACCACATCCTTTGTTAATGATCCTTTCAAACAAGACCACTGACCCTACTAAGTTATATACAGGTCAACGGTCAACCTTGACCGGACTCGTCGAGTACAAAGGGTAACTCGACGAGTATAGACACCCTGACACCACTCGCCGAGTCTGAAGAACGACTCGACGAGTTCCTGTAGGTCTTCAAGCTACTCGCCGAGTCTGAAGAACAACTCGGCGAGTCTTAGTGAATCTTCAAGCTACTCGCCGAGTCTGATCATTGGACTCGGCGAGTCCTCACCATGCAGTCAATCCGCTGCCTCCTGTACTTTGCATGATTTCGAAGTATATAGATGTGGGGCTTCCTGGACTTTCACATATACTAATACAGGGGTTTTTAACATTTATAACAACAATATAATCCAACAAATCCTTAAATGGGTTTTCTAAACCCTAAACTCGTGTACAACGTAAAAGCTACGGATTTCGATCCGAAGATTACCTGGAAACGTGTCCCCTGCGTCTCCAACCCTCCAGTCCTCGATTCCTTTGATCACCACCTTGCTCCTCCTTGTCTAACAATCTCTTCAAGCCTTCTCAAATCCTCTCTCTTGCTTCAGATGTTCACACACTCCCAGGGGATCTTCAACCGGCCAAAAGACGCGACATGACGGCCATAAGATCGTTATATACGGTTCAGAATCGAAACGGCTAGGGTTTAGCTGAACAGCGTCGACTCGCCGAGTCCCTTATTGGACTCGTCGAGTCCAGTCACGCATTTGCGACCAAGACCATGGCCCTACTCGGCGAGTCGTGCACCAACTCGCCGAGTCCCCTCCTAAATGTGCCCCAAAAATAATTTAAAGAAATACCTGAAATTGCGGGCTGTTACAACTCTCCCCCACTAGAAGTAGACTTCGCCCTCGAAGTCTCTCATTCTGCGAATAACTCCGGATGTTGCTCCCGCATTTCTCTTTCCGGTTCCCACGTCATCTCCGATCCTTTCCGATGTTGCCACTGAACCAACACCAGAGGTATTTCCTTGTTCCGTAGAACCTTGATCTTCCGATCCCTGATAGCTACTGGTCTCTCGGCGTAATTCAGGCTCGCATCTACCTGAATATCTTCTAACGGAACCACAGCTGCCTCATCGGCTATACACTTCCTCAGCTGCGACACGTGGAAGGTATTGTGAATCTGATCTAGCTCCGTTGGCAACTCCAACCGATAAGCTACCCGACCTACCCTTGCAATTACCCGAAATGGACCTATGAACCGGGGCCCCAACTTGCCCCTCTTCCTGAACCGAATTACCCCTTTCCAAGGAGAAACCTTTAGAAGAACGAAGTCGCCGACCTGGAATTCGAGCTCGGATCGGCGTCTGTCCGCATAACTCTTCTGTCGACTCTGGGCGGTCAATAACCTCTGCCTCACTTGCTGAATCTGCTCGGTCGTCTGAAGTACAATCTCTGTACTGCCCATCACTCTCTGTCCCACTTCTCCCCAGCAAATGGGAGTCCGACACCTCCTACCATACAACAACTCAAAAGGTGGCATACCAATGCTCGAATGATGGCTGTTGTTGTAGGAAAACTCAGCCAACGGCAGATGCGCATCCCAGCTACCCCCGAAGTCTAACACACACGCTCTAAGCATGTCTTCCAATGTCTGAATCGTCCGCTCGCTCTGACCGTCGGTCTGGGGATGGTATGCGGTACTAAAATGCAGCTTAGTACCCAACTCCTCATGAAATTTCTTCCAGAACCTGGAAGTGAAACGTACATCGCGATCCGAAACAATCGAGGTCGGCACTCCATGCCGAGATACTATCTCTCTCACGTACAACTCTGCCAACTTCTCTGCTGATGAACTTTCACTAATGGCAAGGAAGTGTGCACTCTTTGTTAACCTATCCACAATCACCCAAATCGCATCGACCCCTCTGGCAGTTTTCGGCAATTTGGTGATGTTCCATTGAGGCTACGACTGCTCATCCCTCCTTACTCATCTAAAGGAGTTGTTCTGGCTATGGTTTATGGTACCATTGTCATCAGATGAAAAATTCCTGAGGTAATAGCAAGATCAATTCTGACCATGTTGACTAACGGTGATCAGGTTCTGCGGCTCTATCCATTCTTTTTATTTTCTCTAGGATAGTTCATCCCAAGTTCATTTTAGTCTTGTCTTACTTGAGGACAAGTAAGGTTTAAGCTTGGGGTGATTTGATAGTTAGTTTTGTTTACTTCTTTTTATAGTTTATTTTAGAATATTTCATTCATAATTTAGATAATTTCCATGCATATTTTCCCTTTTGTTATTTTATGACTATTTCAGGTACTTTCGAATCTTGTGAGCATAATTGCAGGTTTTCGGGTCTAGCGGAGCTGGAGTGTTCGGGACGTATGGAAAGCGATGGGAATTGGTGGAAAACAAGGATCTTAGGCTTGATGGGTGGTGGAGATGATGCATGGAGCGAGCTTGATGATTATTTGAAGGCTTGGAGAGAAATAAACATTTAAATTTGCAAGATGCGGGAGTATATTCAAGCATGCATAGATTATTAATCGGGCGAGTTTGCGAGATATGAATCATTTGGAGAAGCCAAATTGGGCTTAAAATGAAGAAAAACTTGAAGAAAATGGGCTAGGAGGTGATTGGATTCGATCTGGGCTAAGTGGGCTAAGCTATGGAGGCCCAAAACCTCAAAGATGTTACATCCAGGGACCACCCGCGCAACCCACCCGCGCAACAGCACGCGGGTCGCGCAAGGCTCTGCAGGGGCAGTTTCGGAAATTCTTCTTTTGAGCTATTTGAGGAAGGTTGGTGCCCATCTTTTGGATACTCTTGGACATCCGATTTTTGAAGATTCTCTCTGGAGTTTTGGAGACTTTTGAAGGCCAAGAACCCTTGAAGAACATCATATTTTTACCTCTTGATTCTTGCTTAATGTTTGGTACAAATTTCTCTAACTTTGTTTCTTTGGGTTTAGCCATGCTTGGCTAAACTAATCTTGGTTGACTTTTGGTTAATCCTTTGAACTTTTGTTGAATGTTGAAGAACCCATGAACATGTTCTTAAATCTTTATGGGAATGTTTTGTGTTTTAACATCTTATCACTACTTGTATGTTTTAGTTCATGAGTTTAAATGTGTTTGTGGTGATTAGTTGGCTAATTTCTTGATTAAGTAAAAGATCCTCAAATTAGCAAGCAACAAATGATTTTTGTGTTGTTTTTGCTTCACACAATCATAAAAACATTTCCTCCAACATGGTGGTGAAAGCATTTGACCCCTCTTGGATTTGGTGACTTTTTGGTTCTTAATGCTAGTTGACTTTCACTAATTACATGCTATTTGGAATTAGTGACTTTGACTAAGGAAATTGTTATGAGCTTCTCTAGCCATTTCAACAATTAAGAAAAGTCTAGGTAATCTCAAGCTCCTTGGATTACTATAGCCAAATTAAGGATTTAAATCAAAGTATTGCACCATTGGATTCTAATGATATGTTCATCAAAAGTCAAAGTGAGGAAACTTTAAGTCAACCATCTCTCCCTTATTGATTTTATATCAAACTCTTATTTTTGTTGCATTTGTCTATTTAAATCATAGTTAATTCTAGTTTGTTTCAAGTATTTCAAAACACCAAAACCCCCCATTTTATTATTTATTGTCATTTTACAAGTATTTTTACAAAGAGATTTTTCATAGAGTTATAAATTGAACCAATCTCCGTGGATTCGATCCCTTTACCACTATACACTATTTTAGTGTGTAATATTTAGGGTTATTATTTGTGTTGGCCTCGACAACCACCAAAATCCATTGTGATCTGATCCCACTTCCACTCAGGAACCTCCAAGGGTTGCAACTTACCGTGCGGTCTCTGGTGCTCGGCCTTAACCCTACGGCAGGTCAAACACCTCTCAACGAACCAGGCAACGTCTCTCTTCATGCAAGGCCACCAGTACTCCTTTTTCAAATCCAGATACATTTTCGTGGCACCGGGATGGATCGAGAATTTCGATCTATGTGCCTCCTCCATCAAAGTAACACGCGTACCTCCCACATATGGCACCCAGATCCGACCCCGAAATGTCAGAAGTTCCCGCCCATCCGTAACAAACTCTGAAATCAACCCGACGACCCGCTCCTGTTTCTGCATCCCAGACTTCACAACCTCGGCCTGTGCCCCACGAATAGCATCTAACACCGGAGTCATCACCGTCAATCTCAAACATACGTCCCGCAATGGAGTACCCTCCGCCCTACGACTCAATGCATCGGCTACCACATTAGCCTTGCCTGGGTGGTATAGGATCTCACAGTCATAGTCCTTAACCACGTCTAACCATCTCCTCTGACGCATGTTTAGGTTGGGTTGATCCATCAAATACTTCAAACTCTTATGGTCCGTGTATATGGTACAACGAACCCCGTACAGGTAGTGACGCCAAATTTTGAGGGCGAACACTACTGCCCCCAACTCTAAGTCATGCGTGGGGTATCTCGCTTCGTGAGGCTTCAGCTGCCTCGATGCATAGGCTATCACATGGCCCCTCTGCATCAACACTGCACCCAGTCCTGAAATCGATGCGTCGCAATATACGACAAAGTCCTCCATCCCTTCCGGAAGAGCCAGTACTGGTGCTTCGCACAGTCTCTGACGTAGTGTCTCAAAAGAAGTCTGCTGCTCGGGTCCCCATGAGAATGTAACACCCTTTCGGGTCAATTTGGTAAGTGGCACCGCGATCTTGGAGAAGTCCCTAATGAACCTTCGATAGTACCCTGCCAACCCAAGGAAACTCCTGATCTCCGAAGGTGACTTCGGTGCCTCCCAACTCATCACCGCTTCCACCTTGGCCGGGTCGACCAATATCCCTGCCTGATTTACAACGTGCCCCAGGAATTGAACTTCCCGCAACCAGAAGTGACATTTGGAGAATTTTGCATATAGCTTCTCCGACCTCAGTACCTCAAGGACCTCCCTCAAATGCCCCTCATGCTGCTCCCTAGACCGTGAATACACCAGAATGTCGTCGATGAATACAATCACAGACCGATCCAGCATCGGCCTGCATACCCTGTTCATGAGATCCATGAACACTGCTGGGGCATTGGTGAGCCCAAAAGGCATCACCACGAACTCGTAATGCCCATACCGCGTCCTAAAGGCTGTCTTCTGGACGTCCTCATCCCGCACTCTCACCTGATGGTACCCTGATCTCAAATCAATCTTGGAAAACCAAGATGCCCCTTGCAACTGATCAAATAGATCATCGATCCTCGGTAACGGATAGCGATTCTTAACTGTCACCTTGTTCAGCTCCCGGTAATCGATACACATCCGGTGTGAACCATCCTTCTTTTTGACGAACAGAATCGGTGCTCCCCACGGCGAGCTACTCGGCCGAATAAACCCCTTCCCCAACAACTCTTGAAGTTGCGAGGACAATTCTTGCATCTCCGGAGGTGCAAGACGATAAGGCACCTTCGCAATAGGCGCAGCCCCTGGAACTAGATCGATACCAAACTCCACTTGTCTCGCAGGAGGTATTCCCGGCAAATCCTCGGGAAAAACATCTGGAAACTCGCGCACCACCGGAACCTCCTTCAATGTCTTCGGTCTCTCGGAACTCTTCCGCGTATCCAACACATACGCCACAAAGCCGTTACATCCCCGCTGTAGGCATTGCCTCGCCCTAGCGGCCGAACAAAAAGCTGATCTCGAACGGATACCCTCGCCGTACACCGTAAGAACTCCCCCACTAGGGTCTCGTATAGTCACCAACTGACGCTCGCAGTCGATGACAGCGCTGAATCGGCTCAACCAGTCCATGCCTACGATGACACAGACATCACCCATCGCAATAGGAATTAGGTCAATCGGAAATGCGACCCTGAAGATCTCTAGCATACATCCCCGAAAAACCTCCGTAGCACAAATCACCCTCTCAGCCGCAATGGAAACGCTCAAAGGTCGATTTAACGGCTCACGACTAATGCCGATGTGCTGACTAAAAGCTAACGATACAAACGATCTACTCGCACCCGAATCAAATAATACTAGAGCAGGCATAGTGTTCACAAGGAAAGTACCTGCCACAACATCGGGCGCAGCGCGGACCTCCTCCGCAGTCAGCTGAAAGGCTCTCCCGCGAGCCCTCGGGACCTCGACCTTCACCGGTCGGGTCTCAGTAGTCCGGGTAGTAGGTGTAGCTCCCTGACGAAGTTGCGGGCACTCGGCCTTCCGATGGCCCGTCTGGTTGCAGTGAAAGCAAACCATAAACCCCTTAGGGCAATCCCTGGCGATATGTCCCTCCTTGCCACACTTGTAGCAACCACTAGCTCGGCACGCCCCCTCGTGACTCTTACCGCACTTTGCGCAAGTGCGACCCTTCGAACCTCCCATCCTCGAATCCGCGAACTTAGTCCGCTTGGCTGCCGGCTGAGACTGAGCCGGCCGTCGATCCACCTGCCGAGACTCAGCCTCCTCCCTCGCTTGAGTCTCTAACTCGATCTCGCGCTTCCTGGCGTTCGCCTGAAGCTCAGTGAAAGTACGATAGGTGGAGTTTGACACAAACTCCCGGATCTCCCTCTTCAAAACACCCAAATAGCGGCTCATCCGCGACTGCTCCGTAGATACCAGCTCGGGGCAGAACATTGCCCTCTCATGAAACTTCCGTGTGATCACTGCCACGGAATCAGTACCCTGCTTAAGGGTCAAGAACTCCTGAATCAATCGCTCCCTCTCTACCGGGGGAACGTACTCATCCCTGAACATCTCCGTAAACCTCTCCCATGTCACCGCCGTAATCTCTGCCTGAGTGAAGTTCGCCGTCACGAACTTCCACCAATCCTTCGCTCCCAGACGGAGCTGGTTCAAGGCGAACCGTACCCTCAAGTGCTCCGGGCATGAGCAAGTATAGAGGCACCCCTCGATGTCGGCGCTCCACCTCATGGCTGCAATCGGATCCTGTGTCCCATCAAATTCAGGGGGTTTCGTGTTGCTGAATTCCCTGAATAGTAATGAATCACCCCCTTGCGGCCTGGCAGCAGCCACCGCTGCGGTAGCGGCAGTAACTGCAGCTTCAGTAAGTGCGGCGTACCGCTCCTCAAACTCCTCCATCAGCGTGGTCTTAATAGACCCAAACATCTCCGGGATCTCAGCCCGGACCGCCGCAGCTACCTCTTCCTGAATAATCTGACGAATCTCATCATCACTCGCACCGCTCGAACTCGCCCCATTGCGTGTGATAACCATGATGTCTCTGAAATACAACATAAAATCATCAGAGACTCCACCAAGTACAATTGTACTCGATACGCGCCCTACCCAGTCTCCAATTTCCAGGGATTCTTATTTGAGTCTTCCACTGATCCGGTGCCTTCGATAGTACGGGCCCAATACTACCGACCACACCGTATCAGTATTCGTCCCAAATCTTCCTCCCCAAATCCCGAATAATGAGTACTCTACCTCTAGTATGCACTATCTACTTGCACGCTACCAAATATCTCATATAAGCAATCTCCCTAGACTAAGGCATCGCAAAACAGGCAATTCTAGTCCTATCATGAATGCCTAGTCTTCTAGCATGCATAACAATTCATAATTCAGTGCATAACATAACATTGTAAGGTATTCTGGGGACCTTTACCGTTCGGACGCTGGCCGCACGTACACACTGTTCCATCCTTGTTTTACCGCTTCGTTGTTTATAAAATGTTGTGTCCTTATTATTCAAAAAGATTTTTCCTCAAATCCCCGGTCTGAGTTCAGTTGCACCCAAAAGTACACCCGAATCCCTCAAACCAAGGCTCTGATACCAATTGTAACAGTTCAAATTTTCAAATAAATTTTTCATTTAAAAACAAAACATCATTATTCGACAAAAGGGATTGTCCCAAGTTTATTTCAAAAATATAAGTAATAAATCTCCAGGATCTTCAACAGTGGCAGTGTGTACGTGTCACGCCGGCGCCTTTCCACGGTCATCACCAGTACCTGAAAAAAACATAAACACAACTAGTAAGCATAAATGCTTAGTGAGTTCCCCAGTATACGACTTACCCACATACGCCTTCCGGCCCGGACCTTTCGGTCCACATAACATTGCCTTCCGGCCCGGACCTTTCGGTCCACATAACATTGCCTTCCGGCCCGGACCTTTCGGTCCACATAACATTGCCTTCCGGCCCGGACCTTTCGGTCCACATAACATTGCCTTCCGGCCCGTAACATAATCGCCTTCCGGCCCATAACATATAAAACATAACACATGCAACATAACGCACATAGCACATAAGTCATACATCATACCGTTCTTCCTATCACATGAAGTCTCGCCTTCCAGCCCGTATAAGCACACATCATATATAAGCATACATCACATATAAAGCATCTACCTCTCTAGCCATAGCATAAATATAACACATACGACCTTCCGGTCTCACAATCAAACCCTTCCGGGTAAAGTATAGTGAGAAGACTCACCTCGTGATATGCAAGCTATAAACTCTTCGGGCTACTCGCACACGATCCGCTAATCCGCAGGTTCCCTATAATACCACATCCTTTTTTAATGATCCTTTCAAACAAGACCACTGACCCTACTAAGTTATATACAGGTCAACGGTCAACCTTGACCGGACTCGTCGAGTACAAAGGGTAACTCGACGAGTATAGACACCCTGACACCACTCGCCGAGTCTGAAGAACGACTCGACGAGTTCCTGTAGGTCTTCAAGCTACTTGCCGAGTCTGAAGAACAACTCGGCGAGTCTTAGTGAATCTTCAAGCTACTCGCCGAGTCTGATCATTGGACTCGGCGAGTCCTCACCATGCAGTCAATCCGCTGCCTCCTGTACTTCGCATGATTTCGAAGTATATAGATGTGGGGCTTCCTGGACTTTCACATATACTAATACAGGGGTTTTTAACATTTATAACAACAATATAATCCAACAAATCCTTAAATGGGTTTCCTAAACCCTAAACTCGTGTACAACGTAAAAGCTACGGATTTCGATCCGAAGATTACCTGGAAACGTGTCCCCTGCGTCTCCAACCCTCCAGTCCTCGATTCCTTTGATCACCACCTTGCTCCTCCTTGTCTAACAATCTCTTCAAGCCTTCTCAAATCCTCTCTCTTGCTTCAGATGTTCACACACTCCCAGGGGATCTTCAACCGGCCAAAAGACGCGACATGACGGCCATAAGATCGTTATATACGGTTCAGAATCGAAACGGCTAGGGTTTAGCTGAACAGCGTCGACTCGCCGAGTCCCTTATTGGACTCGTCGAGTCCAGTCGCGCATTTGCGACCAAGACCATGGCCCTACTCGGCGAGTCGTGCACCAACTCGCCGAGTCCCCTCCTAAATGTGCCCCAAAAATAATTTAAAGAAATACCTGAAATTCCGGGCTGTTACATATAAAAATATCAGAGTGTCCCAAAATATCCAATAACATAATCTTCCGGAAAATGTGTACAATCCAGCCTTTGCTTTCCTACGATCCTAAAAAGCACCTGAAACACATTTAATCAACAACTGTAAGCGCAAATATTAGTGAGTTCCCTAACATATCGCATACAACACAACACTTTAAACAACTATGGGTTATCAGCAATGTGACAACCCGAGACTTCTGTCTCGCATACTTATCCATTTCAATCAAAGTTAAACATGTTTCGTTGACTTCTGGCACTTTTTGAGGGTTCGTTTAAGCGATTCTAAGCTTGAGTATGACCAAGGGTGAGTTTAGGAATGAGTCAGCAAGTCGTATATTGTCAAAACAGGGCCATACACACCCTTAGAGGGAGTGTACGGCCGTACACATGGGTGTGTGGCCGCACACACACCTCCTGGCAGCACACTCCTTTCTAGGCAACACACCCACCCTATATAAAGGGTAGACCCCTTCCTTTCATTCCTTTAACATCTTGGTAGCACCCAACATCATTTCCTCTCAAGTTTCTCCAACTTTGAACCTCCTAAAGCTTAAAAAACGTGAGTAATCCATCCCTTAACTTGTTGTGCATGAAGAACCTCTTGATCTAGGCCTTGAATCATGAAAGTCTCGTCATTTTCATCATCTCATTGATGGAGTGCGGCCACACACTCATGTGTGCGGCAACACACTCCTATGTACGGCAGCACACTCGTGTGTGTGGAAAAACACTCGTGAGTGTGGCCACACACTCATGTGTGCGACAACACACACATTTGTGCGACCATACACACACACACCATAGGACCACAAACCCATTTCTAAGACCCTAAACTTGTACTACAACCAAGTATGGTCCTAGGACACTTCATGGAATGCAAGTATGGACCTTGAAACCACCTTTAAAGTGGCCATACACCTCACTCATGCAATCCTTTGAGGTCCTAACACTTAGTGCAAGTAGTCCCAAGTTCTTAGAATGGTTCTTCATCACATCTAGTGGTGAAATACCGTCATTTGACTCCTTTATGTGTCATTACATGTTAATTAGGATCAGAGTGTGTTCAAGGCTTCACTTGAACATCCAGCATTTCATGTCGATCCTTCATTCAAATCACCCGATGTAAGTTCATACCCCTTCAATTTTCCATATTTTTAATGTTTTCAGGGGGGAATACTGTTGGATCAATGTCTAAGTCCATAACTATAATTGGTAAGACTTGACCCGACCCGGCATGGTCCATTTGGGTTGCATGGCATCATGCACTTGGATAGACTAAATGAGAGAAATAAGACACTTACGGTTATTAATATATTATAAGTTCTAGTATATTAATAATAAGAATAATAGTATTTAATTAGTATTGATCAAGAATTAATCTAGGATTAATTAAGTGATCAAAAGAAAACTAATTAAATATATGGGTTGATTGTTGAAAACATCCATAACTTATATAGTGGGCCAAAGCTCCATGGATAATCAAGTTGGGTTAAACCCACAGGATGGTCCATGGATGCTCCATGGAGGTTACATAACCCATGGGTCATGGAAATGAAAGGTCATGACAATTAGGGTTTACATGGTGTAACCCTAATTGTAACACACTATATAAGCTTCATATTATTCACCAAAATCGGCCACTAGAGAGAGTAAGAAAGGGCTAGCCGATTTTCATGAAGTGTAGAATTCTCTCAAGTTATTCCAAGTGTATTTGGTGTTGTGTGAACCATTTGAGGTGTCACACTTGAGGCACTTGGCACTCAAGCTTCATGAAGACTTTCTACATGAAAAAGGTATGTATTCTATCTTATTATATTCATTGTTTTGTATGCTAGATTAGGATAATACCTTGGATGTTCATATTTGCATGTATAATAGAGAAAACATAGATCCAAGGTAGTTAGGGTTGCATGTACACTTAGGAGTGTTAGAATGCTCAAAACCCAACAGTGGTATCAGAGCCAAGGCTTGTTTTCTTGTTATACTTGCAATAGAAGGTAAAAATCGAGTTTTGTTCTTGTCTGCCCAGCAGACTCGCCGAGTCCATGAAGGGAGTCGACGAGTCCAAGGCAAAAAGCATGCAACTCGCTGAGTTGGTTCGTGCACTCGACGAGTTGGACCCCCAGACAGCATAAATTTGACTTTTTTGGCTGGAATTGGACTAGGAACATTACCCTAAGATGTTTTTGTACTTATAAACTTATTTTTGATGTGGTAATGTTCATGCTAATCTAATTTCAAAGATAATTGTCAATAGATTCATGTTTTGTATTAGTTTAAGGTTTATACTAATTACATGAAAAAGTTTGATTTGAATTATCTTGTTCTTATGAGTTGCTTAGATTAATAGAAATGTTGAGTGAAATAGTTGTTTTCAATCCAAATTAATATAAGAGTTGATTCTAAAATGTGTTTTTGTAACTTGTCCTCAAGTTATATGAAAAGTCACATTTAAGTTTCATAAAAGTCATAAAAGTTGGCAAAGGTTACAAAATGAAGAGTCTAGTTCTAATTAAATGGTTTTATGACTCCATAACTTTTCCTCAAGTTATGGAGGACCAAGAGTCTCTTCATTAAATAATAAAAAAAAGTGTAACCTTAATTAATTCCATAAGTTATAAAATAATGAAAAGTTAATTCTTTTATTAGTTTAAAGTCTTCCATAACTTGTCCTCCAGTTATGGAACTTGAAGAGTTTTTGGATTAAAACTACTTTAAACACCTAAGTTATGGAATTAATTAGTTTTGAATAGTTTCAAAACTTGCCCTCAAGTTTTGGAATTTGAAAAGTTTTCATTTATGAATACTTTAATTCCAAGTTAGCCCTTAGAATTTTAAAAGTTAAAATTGAACCCTTATACTTTATAATATTATAACTTAATAATAATATATATGTATAAGAGTAAAGTCAGTCTTACCGTTAGTAGGCCTCATTCACGAAGCCGGTCTATAAGGGGGGTATAAGGTTACTGCCTATAAAATGGCAGTTTAATGGGTGTCCACTCTCACCCAACGCTTCCTTGACCGGTGGAGGATCGTTAGCCGAACGGGTAGGACAAGGACTATAATTCTCCTTTCATTAAAAGTATTAATGATAAATACTAAGTAACTAAACACTTATAAATACCCAATCTTAGTTACTTAGGAAAATTTGAATAAGGTGCTAATCCATGAAATTACACTTTGCACTTTGTTTAAGTCGGTTAGTGGAGTGTGTGTAGTTAACCGGCACACTAACTCGTATTTAACAAGGTAGGCAAAGGTTAACTTAATGTTTATCATAGTATCGATGGAGTGTGTGTGGTTAATCGGCACATCGATTGAGGGGTAAACACTTAAGGGTACCAAGTAATTTGCATGGTTACTTCACACCTTGTTTTGTGATCCTCGGCATCCCAATCACAATACCTGAAGGGCACACTCGAGATTGAAACATGCCATTGAACAGTTCAATGAATCTCAAAGATCTAGGTGTTTCAAAACCAATTAAAACCTAATAATACATTTCGTTTATCTTGGTGGAAATTGGTGAATCGTCATTCACCTACCTTCAAATATTTTATAGCTTGGATTACGACATCCCTCTTCTAAGTTATAAAATAGTTTGTAGGGTCCTAGCCTTAATATTTCATATTAGGTGTCATATTAAGGACTTAAAATCAACTTTCTTGAATATCTCCCAAAAGATGTCTATTTTAGACATCTATGATCTTCCCAAATCTCTTGAAACAAGCTTTCCTAAATGAAGATGATGTCCCATGGATATCATACTTCTTTCACCTCGTCCAATTATTCTCCCTAACCCACAAGTTCTTGAAAAGTTTAAGGTCACATGGTGAGTTCTTTTGGGAATCCTATGAAACAGACTATGACAAGACCCTTAATGATCTTATCTATTTGCTAAGATCAACTTCCTAAAACTTTATGGAGATTGACAATGATGACATTAGATATCCAGTAAAGCTCTCTCTTCCCAATGGAAAGGGATCGGCCATAGTCAACTCGGTTGACCAAATGGTTAAGAGAAAAGCTAAGTCTGTGATAGTCCCGTGTACCATTACCAAAGGGTCCATATGTTTATATTTCCAAAGGAAGGGGAATTGGTTGCAAAGCTACCAATTTTACCTAAGGATGTTTGACTCTACTTCAAGTAAAAATCCACTATCTAACTCTGCTAATTTTCTATTATGAGATTCTTGATACATGATGTGACTAGGTCACATGTTGATGTTTTAAGAATCAAAGAAAAGTAAAGAAACTTAAAGAAAGAATATGCTGAATCTGATCGCGTAGATGTATTTCTATCGCATAGTTTGAAGATTGGATTCTTGAGCTATTTCTTAGGAGTTATGAGATATTGCTTAGGAATAGATAACAACAAGTTTTCATATGGATTGTAAGGACAAGTTCTATAACAGCCCGGATCTCCAGGTATCTTTTATGCTTATATTTTTGGAGTTTTGTGAGGGGACTCGGCGAGTTGGAGCTCAAACTCGCCGAGTAGGATCGCAGTTCAGGACGCGGGTTCGCGCCCGGACTCGACAAGTCGAAGGTATGGACTCGGTGAGTCCTCGCTGTTTAATGAAACCCTAAATTCCCAGTCCTAAGCCCTATTTAAAGGACCTTATGGCCCTTCATTGCGGCTACCTTTATCTTGAGAGCACCAGAGCAGCTGAGGGATTCGTGTGAGTGAGATAAGAGGCTATTGTTCACCAAATTTGTGTGTTTTTGCAAGAAAGGAAGAGGGAAGTCAAGCTAGAGCAGTTGGGGAGCTTGGATCTTCTTTCATTTCATCAGAGGAGGCTTCTTAAGGTATCATTCAGAGCTTATTTCCGTATTTTTGTTGATTTGGTCAAATCTAGGGTATCTTCATGCCATAATTGCTTTGTATTGGAAGTGTGAGAGGTCCCATGGGGATATGGTGCTTACATATGGACCTTAGCAGGTCCAAAGAGTCCCTAATGTCATGCTTTATGCCCTCTCTTTTGGGTTAGAGGCTAGGGTTGCCATTGTAGAGGTTATTTCTCCAAAAAGAGCCTTGTAGGTGTGTTATGAGCACCAAGATATAGACTTTACGTGGTAAATAAGCTTAGGAGGGCCAGATCTATGAGTGGATGGTGCGGATCTGACCTTAGAAGCTAGTTTGAGTAGATGCATGGCATGGACTCGCCGAGTCTAAAGAACAGACTCGGCGAGTAGCATGAAGATTGTCCTTGACCACTCAGTGAGTGGTCCAGCCGAGTTATGAGTTGATTCAGTGAGTCAGGGAGAGTTAGCGAGGGTTGACAGGTGGACTGAGTCGAGCTGGGACTCGCCGAGTTGTTCTTAATACTCGGCGAGTTGAGTTGTGGTGGCCCCGCGATTCATGCCAGGTGGAACCCGTCGAGTCAGGGGTGTACTCGACGTGTCAAAAAGGGAATACTAGAGAGTTGGTGAATACGTATAGACTCGCCGAGTCGCCCTAGTGCACTCGCCGAGTCCGGTCAAAGTTGACCGTTAACCGTTGACCGTTGACCAGAGTTGACCAGTGTTGACTTGATAGGGGTAGTCAACCTTAGTGGTAAAAGTGTTAATTAGAGACATCTGATGTTATAGGAGGATTATAGCTCAGAGGATCGAGTACGAGTGATTTCCAGGATTCCCGAGTTATCCAGATACACGAGGTGAGTCTTCTCACTATACTTTACCTTGAGTAGGTAATTAGAGTTATGTGTCAGAGTATGTGTATGTTATGTGTATGCTATGTGTTGTACTGCATGATGTCTATGTGATTTATGCTGTGCATGTTTATAGAGTTGGAACCGGAAGGTTCCCAGAGTTAGAACCTGAGGGTTCCCAGAGCTTGGGTGCATGGACCCATAGAGTTATAGCCTTGAGTGGCTAATATATGTTTATGTGGTATTTTGGGGAACTCACTAAGCTTTGTGCTTACAGTGTTAGTGTTGTTGTTTCAGGTACTAGCGATGACCGTGGGAAGGCACCGGCTTGATCTGTACGCACGCATGGGATTTTTGATATATATGTGATCTTGGGATTTTGTATGATGTGAATTGAGATTTAAACTTAATGTTTTTATGAAAATTAAATGAGAAATGTTTTTATAATTTGCGAAAAATTATTTTGAAATTCACGGTGTTACAAGTTGGTATCAGAGCCTTGGTTTGAGGGATTCGAGTACACCTTCGGGCGTATTTGAACTCAAACTGAGGATTTGAGAAGTATTTTCAAACAGAGTAAAAGATTTTGAAAAGAAAAGCAGAGCAGAGTTGTGTGCACGATCAGTCCGCGCCCGAACGGTGATTTCCCAAAATACGCTCATGTTATGTGCTATTGATATTGATATGATGTATCCGCATGCTAGAGTAGACTAGGTATTCCTATTAGGACTAGAGTGGCCTGATTTGTGATGCCTTAGCCTAGGAAGAGGTGAGCTGCTATGAGATGCTTGAGAGTGAGTAGGTAGCAGCGAGGGGCTTGTGAGAGATCTATTAGAGAGTGATGTACGCAT
This sequence comes from Lactuca sativa, assembly GCF_002870075.4. NCBI lineage: Eukaryota > Viridiplantae > Streptophyta > Magnoliopsida > Asterales > Asteraceae > Lactuca > Lactuca sativa. The sequence continues at coordinate 29,969,432 of NC_056624.2, read as the reverse complement.
AATAGAGTACTTGGAATTTGGGATCCGAAGAGGAGGACTGGGTATGTATTCTGATACGGTGTGGACAGTAGTATTGGGCCCGTACTACTGAAAGCACCGGAGCGGTGTATAGCCCAAGTAAGAATCTTTGGAATACCAAGGATCAAGGAGGAATGAGTTGTCGAGTGTGAGTACGATCGAAGGGGTTCTAATTTTTCATATGTTGTATTTCAGAGGTAGATCATGGTGAGGACACGTTTGATGCCTGAGAGCAGTGATACTAGTGATGAGGAGATCCGCCGGATCATCCACGAGGAGGTGGCTGCGGCCATCAGGGCAGAGATACCAGAGATGTTCGGGTCTATTAAGACCATGCTGATCGAGACCTTAGACGAGCGTTATGCCGCTCTTTCTGAGGCTGCTGTGGCAGCGGCCACCGCAGCGATTGCTACCGCGAGGCTGCAAGGTGGTGATGCGTTTCTGTTCCGGGAGTTCAGCAATACAAAACCACCAGAGTTTGATGGGACCCAGGGTCCGGTGGCAGCTATGAGATGGATATCTGATATAGAGGGGTGCTTCTTCACTTGCTCATCTCCTGAGCATTTGAAGGTTCGGTTCGCGCTGAACCAGCTTCACTTGGGAGCGAAGGACTGGTGGAAGTTTGTGACGGCGCATTATACGCCTACTGAGCTTGCGGCAGTGACCTGGGAGAGGTTCACTATCATGTTCCGAGATGAGTACGTTCCCCAGGTGGAGAGCAGCATTTGGCACAGGAGTTTCTGACCCTCAAGCAGGGTACTGAGTCAGTTACAACGATTACCAGGATGTTCCATGAGAGGGCGATGTTCTGCCCTGAGCATGTGTCCACTAAGCAGGCACATATGAGCCGTTATTTGAGCATTTTGAGGCGGGATATTCGGGAGTTCGCGGCGAACTCCTCGTACCGGACATTTGCTGAGCTTCAGGCAAATGCCCGGAAGAGGGAGATTGAGCTAGAGACTCAGGCCAGGGAGGAGGCAGAGTCTCAGGGGAGGGATCGGCGACCGGCACAGTCTCAGCCGGCAGCCAAGCGGGCCAAGCCCGCTGATCCCAAACCAGGGAGCCAGAAGGGCCGCACTTGTGGGAAGTGTGGCAAGGGTCACGATGGAGTCTGCAGAGCGGGATCTTGCTACAAATGTGGCAAGGAGGGGCATATGGCCAAGGATTGCCCCAAGGGGTTTGCAGTGTGCTTCCACTGCAATCAGACCGAACACCGGAAGGCAGAGTGTCCGCAGTTGTGATGGTCATCTCATGGAGCACCTCAGGGATCTGCCCCTGCCGCCATCAGAGCTACAGAGAGTCGGCCGGTGAAGGCCGAGGCGCCGAGGGCACGAGGAAGAGCTTTTCAGCTGACCGCAAAGGAGGTCCGCGCGGCGCCCGATGTCGTGGCTGGTATGTATTCTTTCATGTATTTATCTTGATGATGAGATATTATGCTTATGTTATGTTATGCGTAGGTACTTTTCTTGTGAATTCTGTACCTGCCTTGGTGTTATTTAACTCAGGTGCGAGTCGGTCTTTTGTATCTTTGGCTTTTAGTTAGCATCTCAGTGTTAGTCGTGAGGCGTTGAGTCGGCCTCTGAGAGTTTCCATAGCTGATGAGAGAGTGATATATGCCACGGAGGTTCTCCGAGGATGCGTAGTCGAGATTTTTGGTGTTGAGTTCCCGATTGATCTGGTTCCTATTGCGATGGGTGATGTCTGTGTCATTGTGGGCATGGACTGGTTGAGTAGATTTGGTGCGGTTATCGACTGCGAGCGTCAGCTGGTGACCATACGAGACCCTAGTGGGGGAGTTCTTTCGGTGTACGGCGAGGGTACACGTTCAGGATCAGCGTTTTGTTCGGCCGCCAGAGCGAGGCAATGTCTACAGCAGGGTTGTAAGGGTTTTGATGCGTATGTTATGCATGCGCGGGTGGATTCCGAGAGGCCGATTTCAGTTGAGGAGGTCCCGGTGGTGCGTGAGTTCCCGGATGTGTTTCCCAAGGAGTTGCCGGGTGTGCCTCCTGTGAGGCAAGTGGAGTTCAGCATAGATTTGGTTCCGGGGGCCGCACCTATCGCCAAGGTGCCTTATCGCCTTGCACCTCCAGAGATGCAAGAGTTATCCTCGCAGCTTCAGGAGCTGCTGGGGAAGGGCTTTATTCGGCCGAGCAGCTCGTCGTGGGGAGCACCTATCTTGCTCGTCAAAAAGAAGGATGGTTCACACCGGATGTGTATTGATTACCGGGATTTGAACAAGCTGATGGTCAAGAACCGTTACCCGTTGCCGAGGATCGACGATCTGTTCGATCAGTTGCATGGAGCATCTTGGTTCTCCAAGATCGATTTGAGGTCTGGGTATCATCAGGTGAGGGTGCGGGATGAGGACGTCCAGAAGACAGTGTTCAGGATGCGTTATGGGCATTACGAGTTTGTGGTGATGCCTTTCGGGCTCACCAGTGCTCTGGCAGTATTCATGCATCTCATGAACCGAGTATGTAGGCCAATGCTGGATCGGTCAGTGATTGTATTTATCGATGATATTCTAGTATATTCGAGATCTAGAGAGCAGCATGAGGAGCATTTGCGGGAGGTTCTCGGAGTTCTGAGATCGGAGACGCTTTATGCCAAATTCTCCAAGTGTGATTTCTGGTTGCGGGAGGTCCAGTTCTTAGGACATCTCGTTAATCAGAAAGGGATATTGGTCAATCCGGCCATGGTTGAGGTAGTGATGAGTTGGGAGGTGCCGAAGTCACCCTCCGAGATCAGGAGTTTTCTAGGGTTGGCAGGGTATTATCGGAGGTTTATCAGGGATTTCTCTAAGATCGCAGTGCCACTCACCAGATTGACCCGGAAGGGTGTTGCTTTTTCATGGGGCCCCGAGAAGCAGGCCTCCTTTGAGACACTTCGCCAGAGGTTGTGCGAAGCTCCGCTGTTAGCTCTCCCGGAAGGGATGGAGGACTTTGTGGTATTCTGTGATGCATCGATTTTGGGATTGGGAGCGGTGCTGATGCAGAGGGGGCATGTGATAGCGTATGCATCAAGGCAGCTGAAGCCTCATGAGTCGAGATATACTACCCATGATCTAGAGTTGGGGACAGTGGTGTTCGCCCTCAAGATTTGGCGTCACTACTTGTATGGGGTTCGGTGTACGATATACACGGACCATAAGAGTTTGAAGTATTTGATGCATCAGCCCAACCTAAATATGCGACAGAGAAGGTGGTTGGATGTGGTCAAGGATTATGATTGTGAGATCCTATACCACCCAGGCAAGGCTAATGTGGTAGCCGATGCGTTGAGCCGCAGGGCGGAGAGCACTCCACTGTGGGATGTATGTTTGAGATTGACCGTGATGGCTCCGGTATTGGACGCCATTCGCGGGGCACAGGCCGAGGCTGTGCAACCTGAGATGCAGATGAGGGAACGAGTTGTTGGTTTGGTTTCAGAGTTCGTTACCGATGGTCGGGGGCTTATGACTTTTCAGGGGCGTATCTGGGTACCGTTTGTGGGAGGAACGCGTACCATTACGATGGAGGAGGCTCATCGGTAGAAATTTTCGATCCATCTGAGGGCCACGAAGATGTATTTGGATTTGAGAAAGGAGTATTGGTGGCCCTGTATGAAGAGGGATGTTGCGTGGTTTGTTGAGAGGTGCTTGACCTGTCGTAGGGTTAAGGCCGAGCATCAGAGGCCGCATGGAAAGTTGCAGCCGTTGGAGATTCCCGAGTAGAAGTGGGAACATATCACTATGGATTTCATCACCAAATTGCTGAGGACTGCCAGGGGAGTTGACCCAATTTGGGTGATTGTGGACAGGTTGACAAAGAGCGCTCACTTCCTTGCCATCAGTGAGAGTTCTTTAGCAGAGAAATTGGCTGAGGTGTATGTGAGGGAAGTGGTATCTCGGCATGGGGTGCCGATCTCGATTATTTCAGACCGTGATGTACACTTCACTTCCAGATTCTGGAAGAAATTTCATGAGGAGTTGGGTAATAGACTGCATTTTAATATCGCATATCATCCCCAAACAGATGGTCAGAGTGAGCGGACGATTCAGACGCTTGAGGACATGCTCCGGGCATGTGTGTTGGATTTCGGGGGTAGCTGGGATGCGTATTTACCCTTGGCAAAGTTTTCCTACAACAACAACCATCATTCGAGCATTGGTATGCCACCCTTTGAGCTGTTGTATGGGAGGAGGTGTCGGACCCCTATTTGTTGGGGAGAGGTCGGTCAGCGGGTGATGGGCAATACAGAGATCGTGCTTCAGACGACAGAGCAGATTCAGCAGGTCAGACAGAGGTTGTTGACCGCTCAGAGCCGACAGAAGAGTTATGCAGACAGGCGTCGGTCCGAGCTTGAGTTTCAGGTCGGCGACTTTGTTCTCCCGAAGGTCTCTCCTTGGAAAGGAGTGATTCGATTCAGGAAGAGGGGCAAGTTGGGGCCCCGGTATATTGGTCCATTCCGTGTGATCGCGAGGGTAGGCCGGGTCGCCTATCGTTTGGATTTTCTAGCAGAGTTGGGGCAGATTCACGACACTTTTCATGTGTCGCAGCTGAGGAAGTGTATAGTCGATGAGTCGGCAGTGGTTCCATTAGAGGATATTCAGGTGGATGCTAGCCTGAATTATGCCGAGAGACCAATGGCCATCAAAGATCAGAAAATCAAGGTTTTGAGGAACAAGGAAGTACCCCTGGTGTTGGTTCAGTGGTAGCATCGGAAGGGATCAGAGATGACCTGGGAGCCGGAGCGTGAGATGCGTGAGCAGCATCCGGTGCTATTTGAAGAGCGAGACTTCGAGGGCGAAGTCTATTTCTAGTGGGGGAGAATTGTAACAGCCCGGATCTCCAGGTATCTTTTATGCTTATATTTTTGGAGTTTTATGAGGGGACTCGGCGAGTTGGAACTCAAACTCGCCGAGTAGGATCGCGGTTCAGGACGCGGGTTTGCGCCCGGACTCGACGAGTCCAAGGAATGGACTCGGCAAGTCCTCGCTGTTTAATGAAACCCTAAATTCTCGGTCCTAAGCCCTATTTAAAGGACCTTATGGCCCTTCATTGCGGCTACCTTTATCTTGAGAGCACCAGAGCAGCTGAGGGATTCGTGTGAGTGAGATAAGAGGCTATTGTTCACCAAATTTGTGTGTTTTTGCAAGAAAGGAAGAGGAAAGTCAAGCTAGAGGAGTTGGGGAGCTTGGATCTTCTTTCATTTCATTAGAGGAGGCTTCTTGAGGTATCATTCAGAGCTTATTTCCGTATTTTTGTTGATTTGGTCAAATCTAGGGTTTCTTCATGCCTTAATTGCTTTGTATTGGAAGTGTGAGAGGCCCATGGGGATATGGTGCTTAGATCTGGACCTTAGCAGGTCCAGAGAGTCCCTAATGTCATGCGTTATGCCCTCTCTTTTCGGTTAGAGGCTAGGGTTGCCATTTTAGAGGTTATTTCTCCAAAAAGAGCCTTGTAGGTGTGTTATGAGCACCAAGATATAGACTTTACGTGGTAAATAAGCTTAGGAGGGCCAGATCTATGAGTGGATGGTGCGGATCTGACCTTAGAAGCTAGTTAGAGTAGATGCATGGCATGGACTCCCCGAGTCTGAAGAACAGACTCGGCGAGTAGCATGAAGATTGTCCTTGACCACTCAGTGAGTGGTCCAGCCGAGTTATGAGTTGATTCAGTGATTCAGGGAGAGTTAGCGAGGGTTGACAGGTGGACTGAGTCGAGCTGGGACTCGCCAAGTTGTTCTTAAGACTCGGCGAGTTGAGTCGTGGTGGCCCCGCGATTCATGCCATGTGGAACCCGTCGAGTCAGGGGTGTACTCGACGTGTCAAAAAGGGAATCCTAGAGAGTTGGTGAATACGTATAGACTCGCCAAGTCGCCCTAGTGCACTCGCCGAGTCCGGTCAAAGTTGACCGTTGACCGTTGACCAGAGTTGACCAGTGTTGACTTGATAGGGGTAGTCAACCTTAGTGGTAAAAGTGTTAGTTAGAGACATCTGATGTTATAGGAGGATTATAGCTCGGAGGATCGAGGACGAGTGATTTCCAGGATTCGCGAGTTATCGAGATACACGAGGTGAGTGTTCTCACTATACTTTACCTTGAGTAGGTAATCAGAGTTATGTGTCAGAGTATGTGTATGTTATGTGTATGCTATGTGTTGTACTGCATGATGTCTATGTGATTTATGTTGTGCATGTTTATAGAGTTGGAACCGGAAGGTTCCCAGAGTTAGAACCTGAGGGTTCCAAGAGCTTGGGTGCACGGACCCATAGAGTTATAGCCTCGAGTGGCTAATATATGTTTATGTGGTATTTTGGGGAACTCACTAAGCTTTGTGCTTACAGTGTTAGTGTTGTTGTTTCAGGTACTAGCGATGACCGTGGGAAGGCGCCGGCTTGATCTGTACACACGCATGGGATTTTTGATATATATGTGATCTTGGGATTTTGTATGATGTGAATTGGGATTTAAACTTAATGTTTTTATGAAAATTAAATGAGAAATGTTTTTATAATTTGCGAAAAATTATTTTGAAATTCACGGTGTTACAAGTTCTTCCGCAAAGTTTTTAAAATAAAAGGAAAATTTTTGACTTTATATATTTTAAAATATCCTTACAATGGCATCTGTGAAAATTTTTGTTGCTTATAAGATTCCATTAATAGCAAGAGTGGAAATATGAAATTGATTCTTTCATTTGTCGTAATGTCTAAATTTACCAAATAAGGAAAGATTCTCATCACCCAAGTTTCAATTGGACCGGAACTAGGAATCATGCAAGTTGTAAGCATGATGAATGAGAACTTTCAAGTATTGAAAATTAAGACTAATTACTTGTTCACATGGATGTGTGAGTCAAGTGAAGGACTAAGGGATCGAGTACACATTCTTGTGCACTAGTCAAGTCCACCACAAAAGATCGATAAGATTATTCGTCATAATTTACTAACGCTCAGTAAATATGGTTATACTTACAAGCTTAAGTGTAATTGTAAGACATTGGAAAAGGTTCCAATGTAAGGCAGAGCGAATAAGAAGAATCAAATTAGGCAGAAGGATAAAAGTTTCTCAAATCTGAAAAGATGGGAGAGTACTTTAGTATCAGTTTTTATGATCATCTTAATGATTTAGAGACCTTATCACAATTCATCATCAAAGTGCCTTCTTATATCTAAGAAGAGGAGCTATGAATTGTTGAAGTGGTTAAATCAAGAAGATGATTCATACTTCGTTCCAAAAACAATTCTTAGAGTCATACTCCAAGATTGTAACTTGAGTGACATGTCTTAAAGAAGGTTTAAAACACTTGTCAAATGTAAGAGTAAAAGTTTTCTACTCTTGTACATTTGAAATTGGTAAGTTGTGATGTTTTGGATAAAACAAAGACCAACTAAGGCCAATTGTGTGAAGTGTTTGTCTTGTTCTGTGCCCATTCCAGTTAAAGTTGGCTTTGTATATGAGTTCTTAGATTTCTCAATTGGTTGCACAACAACTTGGAAGCAATGGCAGGCCCTTGAGCTGCCAGGAGGAAAGAAATTAAGATTGAGTTTAGTCCATATGAGTTTGGATTTGTCATTATCCTTGTCCTGTGACTATGGTTTTGACAATTCACATGGATAAGAACACATACACCATTAAATCTAAGTTTCATAAGGTTTCTCTCCGATTCATGGAAATGATGGTGAGGAAACACTTTCACTAAGTAGATTTTAGCTAGATAGCAATTGTGACATTTGCATTCTCAAAGTCGTTAGTGGAGCGTGTGTGGTTTACCGGCACACTAACATGGACTTGTGAGAAGTGACAAAGGTCTAAACAATTGAGACTATGATTACGACATCCCTTTTCATACTTCTTAAAATTGTTTAGACACACTTGTAAGCTGTCTAAGATAAAGTGCATGATTTTGATAAAGTTTTATCAAAGCAATCTAGTATCAGAAATCTGAACTTTGGTAAGAAAGTCAATAAACTATTGATTTATAGAAGTCCAGTTGATTTCTGAGTACATGTCAAAGCTAGTGGGAGCATAAGTGTTATGCTAATAATCATCATGTTAGTGGGAGCATGATAATTATGATAAGTATTGCAAGTTAGTAATGTTAATTAAAGAAAACAAAAGTTTCAATTGGGAAAGAGTTGTTTTGCTATAATTAAGGGAGAGGAAATTATACTTCATCTCAAATCTAAAAGCTTAGATTGAGGTTTTAATCATATTTAGTCAAGGATATATATATGAATTTCATGTTGGAATGGCTCAACATAAGGAAATTCTGTATATGGGTCCATTATTTGCATTCTAAAATTCGATTATGATTACGTCATCCCTTTTCATAGTCTGATTTATGAAAACTTGGAAAATAGAAATGGAAAAATTATAGCAAAAGACTGGTTTAGTCTTTATGTGAGACATCATGAATCGTGTCCCATATGTTTCGGATATAAGATCGATTACATGTGCTATATTCATCCGTTCTAAAATTTTCCAAATGCCTGATGCATTAAGAAGGGAAAAGGTTTAGAACTGGATATGACTAAAAGGATTAAACAATTGTCGAGGACAATCTAAGGTGTACCAAAGATTGGTTGCTCAAGGACAGTTGGAAGTATAGTGATAATTCTGGAAGGACCATATTGACATAATCTATCAGGAGGCAACTCTTGTTTAGAAGTGATAGTCAAAATGGAATCTGGAAATGTTTTAAAGTTAGAAATTATTCAATCTGTGTAAGATTAGGAACCTTAATGCAAGAAGGATGTTTCCAAGGAGATGATCTCCTTTGGAATGCTCTGTAATGGTTGTTGTCAAGTCTTTCTGACTTTGTGCATAATCATTACAAGAAGATCAATGCATATAAGTTTGGAATCTAACAGATTTCGGTAAATGGCATCAATTTGGAATTGTTGCATTTGCAGTAGCGATTTAGGACTGTGAAAGAGGATCATTGGAGTTATGTTCAATTGATCTAATTCACAAAGTGAAGATCATAGACAACCATAGTATGCATACTTGGTGTGTGGCATGACTAGTGTTTAGAAAACATAGTGTACATGCTTGGAGCATGGAACTACTATTGTTTTAAATTCAAGAATAAAGTTGATAGCTGAAACAGTATACAATGAATAATGTGTAATCATATGGTGATAAATAAAATGTGTTTTATTTATGTTCATAGGTTTTGATACCATATTGGATTCAATTATTCTTGTGTTTCATTTTGCATGTTTTGACTTCCAGAATAAACTTGGTTTTTCTTCCTGAATGACTAAGTTATTCAAACTATCCACAGTCGATCATATGTTGGAAGTAGATATGAATCAAGACTGTCATGGGTTGGGCTTGTAGAGGTCTAAGATGTTGGACAATGGAGTACAACACTCATGAGTGCTCATAAGTTCTGAGTATTGGATTCAACCCGCGCTCATTGGAATCACTTCATGGATTTTATCACGAGTGATCATGAGACGATAATATCTTATATTCTTCAAACCTAGAGATATGAGTTGTTACTATGAGTTGATAGTACATTGATTGCACGAAAACCCATTGGTAACTCGATGTTATAAAACGTGCCTTTGTGTATGATTCAACAAGTAGTAGAACAAGCCATATAAGTCGAAGTTTATCCATTCCTTTTACCTTCGGGATAAAAGTGATAGCTATGGGCCCCTCTATGATTTGATGATGACAAATGGAAGTGCTCGGCTGGGCCAGAATTGATTTGATTTGTTCAATTAGTCAGTCTTCATAAATCGGAAATCGGGAAACAACAGATGGACGGAAAGAATGATTTATAATCCATGTCTCAGTCCATATGATATCTAGAATGGAGGAATATATGATCCCTTATCTAATGGATAAGTCATTGACAAAGGTCAGAGTTCATCTACAAGGTCAGAGTTCGACAGAAGCTTTTGAGAGCTACGATTGCTAGTTGGTTCTTGAAGTCATACGCAATAATAGTTTTAGACTTATCCGAGTGGGAGACTGTTGGATTAATGTCTAAGTCTATAACTATAATTCATGGTCCATTTGGGTTGCATGGCATCATGCACTTGGATAGACTAAATGAGAGAAATAAGACACTTATGGTTATTAATATATTATAAGTTCTAGTATATTAACAATAAGAATAATAGTATTTAATTAGTATTGATGAAGAATTAATCTAGGATTAATTAAGTGATCAAATGAAGACTAATTAAATATATGGTTTGATTGCGCAAATCATCCATAACTTATATAGTGGGCCAAAGCTCCATGGATAATCAAGTTGGGTTAAACCCATATGGATGCTCCATGGAGGTTACATAACCCATGGGTCATGGAAATGAAAGGTCATGACAATTAGGGTTTAAATGGTGTAACCCTAATTGTAACACACTATATAAGCATCATATTATTCACCAAAATCGGCCACTAGAGAGAGTAAGAAAGGGCTAGCCAATTTTCATGAAGTGTAGAATTCTCTCAAGTTATTCCAAGTGTATTTGGTGTTTTGTGAACCATTTGAGGTGTCACACTTGAGGCACTTGGCACTCAAACTTCATGAAGACTTTCTACATGAAAAAGGTATGTATTCTATCTTGTTATATTCATTGTTTTGTATGCTAGATTAGGATAATACCTTGGATGTTCATATTTTCATGTATAATAGAGAAAACATAGATCCAAGGTATTTAAGGTTGCATGTACACTTAGGAGTGTTAGAATGCTCAAAACCCAAAAAATACAAGCTAAACATAAATGTTTTCAAAACTCATGAAATTCTCATACTTTAACCCTTTTTTACTGTGTTGAGCATAAGGGTCATTTTTCAATGAAATTTCATCGTTTTACGGATTCGCTATTCACTACGTTACTCATGCAAACTCTAATCGGTATAGTTTGGGATTTTTCTAAACATAACAAGTATAGAAACTTTCACTACTAAACGTATGCACAAAGAACAGGAATAGTTTACAGTTTGCACCACTACTCTATCACGTTCTTTTATAACTGTAATTATCTCTACGAACAGTATACATTCGGATTTTTCACTATGGTAGAACGCTATTACACTACATGTAAACTAGATTGTACGATACTGTGTGGTGCTACTTCACTACTGTACCCTTAGGGGTACAGGGATAAATCCTATCATAGTATAACATGAGTCTCCTAGAGGGAGAGCATGAGATTTGTGAATAGGTCTATTCGTGACTGATAATCCCACATCCGAACTACTAGCTACAGTTGGACAGGCATGCCCAGGGTGACGAATGTCATTTAACACGACGCCTGAAGAACGTTAGAAAGGTCTCTAGTCATTTCAAGTATGGTTATATGAGTCACATTATGTATAAATCACCTTTAGTTTACAATCTGACACTCTTCAATGGTTTTATTTATACTAAATAGAAATAAAACACACTACGTATACTGGTCAAAGTCAGGTTTTTATTTAAACAGAACCAATTATGCAATGGCTTCACATACAAAATACTTATACTTCATGATTAGCTTTAGCTAGTCACATGAGGTAGTATTTTCGCATATCACCACAGTATTCAATAATGAACATTCATGGTTTTATACGGAATCGATAACGCTAGATTTTCACTAAAAAAAATAACGGATTTTCTTGGAAACAAACAGATATTCATGGGTTAGTACAGAACTGATAACACTACATTTTCACTAAAGAAAATATCGGATTTTCTTAAAAAAAATACAAAAATTTCTGCTAGCTTATCAACGAGTTTTCATTACAAACTACCGTGTATGAACTCACCAGCATTATGCTAATATATTTTCAGGAACTGCTTGTCTTCTCAGGGAATTAGTAAACAGGTACTTCCAGGAGTTCGGAGAAGACAAGGAGATTGAGTCACGTCTTTCTATTTACTTTTACTCGGAATAAAAACTATGTATTAAACAATGTAAAACTTTTAACATATGTATTCAATGTCATGGTTGTGTTTACTATGCTTGCTATGATACATTTGTTGTGATACTACGCATGACGTCCTCTACCCCCGAACGTTTCTGTCGTACCGGTTTGGGGGTGTGACAAGCAACCCTAGACACTACCCGGACTATCAGTGGGAAAACAACACGCCTTGTGGTTTATCAACAACCCTGGAGACTACCCATAGTCTCAACACATATAAACAATGAAAACATAGTAATAACATTTTGACCCAACTGGTCGTTACATACATATACAACTATTCTACCATGCATGTAAGAATAAGTGAGGAGACTTGTCACACCCCAAAAACCACGAACGACGGAAACGTTCAGGGGTGGAGGACGTCATGTACAGTATCACAACAGTGTATAATAGTAAACAAGCAACAACATCATCCATTGCATTATAAGTAGAGTTTTAATACATGTGCCTTCTTTCATAATGTACAACAATAAAATGAATAATCAAAATAAGGCGAGTCTTGTCCGTGCTCCATCTTCTCAAAAACCTGGCCATCGCACCTGTCTAACTGATGACCTGAGAATACAAGTTATTTTGAAAGAGAGTATCAACTTTAAAGCTGGTGAATTCATAAGTTATTAAGTGTCGTTTTCTTGCTTATGAAAATCTATTATGAAGTCCATGTAAACCTTTAAATGAAAATGTTGATGTAAGTATGAAAAACCCTAGAAAATCCCTTATTTTCTATTAGTTTGAGATGTAGTCTTCTACCAAGACCCGAATGTTTTGTAAGTAAAATGATAGTTTTTCCTTTCTATTGACTAGTACTAAAAGTTCTTAGTCTAACTCATCGTTTATGTGAATATATCACAAAATAAAGTAAAGTAGGTAAAATATAATCATGTAAGTGTTATCCCGAGGTGACCAGGATTAACAAGACATCGCCGACGCGAAAGGTATACCCTAATGAACATCCGAAGATTGTCCACTCATCCTCTGTAGTGGCAACAGGATGGAGGGAGGGTTAGTCCCGATGTCGATCTCCTAATACGGATCGTTAACCTAATGATCCTCCGAAGATTCACATCTCATCCACTGTTGCAACAGTTGGACGGAGGGATGGTTAGTCCTGTCACTGACTACTAAATAAGTAACTACCTTAGACATCCGTAGACATTCATCGACCACTGGTGCTAATCAGTGGGGTTCGCAATGGTAAGTCCTGCCGAGATATCCCATTGAACCGAGATAGGAAAGATAATTTACACAGAAAGTACTAATAAATCATCCTCGTAGTTCAAAGTACAAGTATCCAGGAAAATAAATACAGGATAATGCACCTATGTAAAAGTGTTCCTGTATGGTATTCATGTAAGTGTGTTCATGTAACAGGTAAGTATATGTAAACATATTCATGTATCATGTAATCCTAAGTAAGTGTACTCATGTATCATGTAAGGAATTGGTATAGACTCATGAATGAACTGACTCTTGTGTGATTCCTTGTAGTAGTAATAATGTTTGATATCTTCTAACTATCCCTATGATAGTTAACTGAAAGGAAATTGGTTGTTTACGTAGGTTTATGCACTCTTGCTACTCAAGAGTATTGGCAAGTAAATGAAGGGTGAAAACTATAATCTCTAACATATATATGAACATATGCGCATAAGTATAGTTTGATCCAAGAAGGTAAAATAATGGTTTTGCAAGATATCTAGGAGTTTTGAACAATAATTAAGAATGACCTGATGTCATTTTAATAAACATTTCAAAACTAATACTTTTGTTATCAAGGTATTTTAAGATAGAAAACCACTTCATGTGTCACCTTTTGAAATATATGAAATCTACTGAGTGAAAACACAGTTATAAAATACATAAGACTGATTTAATAACATATTGTTTTCTACTTGTGTTACCTTTTGAAATATGTGAAATCTACTGATTGAAAACACAGTTATAAAATACATAAGATTGATTTAATAACATATTGTTTTCTACTTGTATTCCCTCCCCCCCCATTAAAACGTTTAAAATCATTTAAAACATTGATTAAGGGGTATGAACTCACCTATTATGAGTGGTTCTAGCAGGTACGCGTGTAGGGATGAGAAGTTCCACGAATGAAGTCCCGAGACACAATAAGTCCTAAATGATATTTAAGGACACATAATGACATGAATATAGTGTTTATAACAACTATATGAAAGATAACACCTTCCGGGACTAGGAAACACCTTGACCAAGTGTTGGAATCATATGTGATTCAACATAGGAAGGTATAAGGGCACACTTATGAGTTTATGTGACATCCCCATTTTCACGGCCAGAAAAGACCGATGTTGTTTATGCTTTATAAAAATCAGAGTACTTCATTTTATAAAAATGTTGCGGAATTTGTTCCCAGAAAAACATGGTAAATACGTTATTAAAACATTTTCGAAGAAACGTATTTATTTCATTTTAAAACGTTTGGGATGTCATCGTTAATACAGAAACATAAGCATAAACAGAACTTACAATTATTTACACTAGTGATCTACATCTCTTTAAATCTCTCAGTGTAATGTCACTTCATATCAACACCTGTGATATAAATAAACTGAGTGGGTCAGGTTGGGAAACCTGGTGAGTACATAGGGTTTTCAACCCACAATAATATTATTATGTTTAAACAATCAAATAATCAACCCAATTACCCATCCCCATTATCTTCTTTATTCTTAAGGATCTACCCTAAGAATCAGCTATTTCTCATTCATTCATTCCTAAGGATCATCCTAAGGAAGCAACATGAAGTCCATTGTTGCCAATGACACTTTGGTCAAGCGCAGCTGCTAATATTGTCACTTAGGCTCAGCTGCCAGAATTAGGACATTTTCTATGAGGCGCTTCTGCTGGTATTGACCTTTAAACACTACTGTCATGGTCATAAGGCTCCTTATTAGGCACAACTGTTGATACTGTCCTTAGAGCGCAGCTGCTAGGACGTTTACCGTAGATCTAAAACATCTACGGGTTGTGGCGCAGCCGCCAGTGCTCATCTATAGGGTACTTGGTCCACTGCTGCCAATGTATTACCTATAGGGCACTAGGTATGTACTACTAAAGTTCCTCTATTTCAGCTTTTATCCCTCATCATTCATCTACCCAAGTTTTACGCAACATATTTTGTAGATATAAAATACTTTATACAGTTTACATCATTTAAAACATGTATAAAAATCTTTCACCAGCATAGACGGCAAGTATTAAGACAATATGCACACATAACACGTAATTTATATTAAAATACTTCATATCTATGTGTAAGATGAAAGGGACCATGCACTCACTTGAGAAGGTGGTGACTCGGTACTCGGACAGCGCTTCGTTTACTTTAAAATAATTTCCTTCGACGAAACCTAGTATTATTACCGCTAGATTTTAGTCTAAGATTTACCGTGACTAATTATTAGTCTTATTATTATTATTATATAAGCGTTTAAACAATACTTTCCAATCACTATGTACAGACAGGGGTCAGACATAAAACACCGGAGGGTAGGACCATTTTGGCATATAGCACTTTTGAAATCCAACAACCCTATGCGGCCCTTTAAACCAGATTCCCCGTACCGCGAGTAGTTAAAAAGATATTATAACGACACTTATATAATTCATAATAATAGCTCAAATATTTATTATAAATTTATAATAACAATACTAATTTTAAATATAAACTATATTTAAAATAGGATAAGCATAACTTACTTACAAGGGGATTTTAGCTAGGAGTCGGGCTCTGTAGGGGCAGAACTTCGTCGCTGAATCTTTCTAAGAAAGATTCGTGCAGCGCTTCAGCGCTCACCTTACTATACTAAAACTACAGAAAGAGAAGTCGAATCACGAGGGACCGAAATGCTCGGGGGGATAAGGAGAGAAAGACTCTTGAATCAAGAGAATGGTGCAAGAAATATGAGAGCCCAAGGCTCTTATTTATACTAATTGAATTTTCAAAAACTACCCTCCATAATTACTTAATGACCTTTTAGTTATATAAACAACTAAACACCCCTCTATAATACTATTTTAAATGGATTTAATGATCTTTGTACTAAACTAATGTCGAAAGAACTCAACATTAGTTTTATAATAACCGCATCGTCGATACCTTTCTAATGATATATACATATGTATATATATGTGTACGTATATATGATTTATACTTTATTTTAATACGTAAATATGCTATTATAATTTGTAACTCGTTCATACGAACTCCGTTTTTTACGTTATTTATATCCACGCGTAGGTGGAGACATACTCTACAACTTTCGTTTAGACTCCGTTGGTTAATTTTGACTTTATTTTTAAAGTTATATTTTTAACAGGCCAGGACAAGATTGGTCCGTTAAAATCTCATAACTTCTTTATTCGATGTCCATTTTCGTCTGTATTTTCATCGTTACGCTACTAATAACGAGATCTTCGATTCTTGTTTAGGTTGTGTTGGCTAAAAATCAATCGATCTAAAATTCGAATTTCGGGCTGTACACCGCTAATCCGAAACTTCGAAAAATCATAACTTCTTCATACGAAGTCAGATTTGGGCGTTCTTTTTATCGATGTTCTTAGTTTAACATATTCTACGACTTTTGTTTAGAGCGCTAAGGCTAAATCTCTACATATCATAAATTTACTATTTACGCTTCCCGGCGCCGTGCCGTTTCCGACGCGAAACTTCGACGGGTCATAACTTCTTTATTATAACTCGGATTTCAGCGTTCTTTATATGTACGGAAACCTTGTGACATATTCTACAAATTGGTTAAGATTATTTATTATAAATAATCTTTTTGTCAAAAAGTCGTTTTCGACCCCTATTGCCTCTAAATTGACTAGCCCGGATCTGCGGGCGTTACAGTTTACTACCATGAGTTCACGGCCCAAGGTATTTTACGGCCATAAACTCATGGTCACTCATGGGTTTGTGTAAGTATGAAAGGTATGGAATGATTTAGGGACATTAGCTCTAGCATATGATGAGAAAGACCACCTTATTTGGAGTTTTTGAGGTGTTCACAGCCCAAATGAGTTTACTATCGTAAACTCATGGCCAAATATACTTATGGGGATCCTAAAGGTCATAAGGAAGTATTCTAAATTCATGCCTAAGCCTTTGGAAGTGTTTGTGGCATCAAAACACCCCTAACTTGCGTTTACGGCCCATGGACCATTTGGTCATGTGTTTGCGGCCGTAAAAACTTGTGGGTGTTGGTATTTTGGTTGTTTTGAGTCTTAGAAACATCAAGGTAAAAAGCTATGATAGTCTCTTGGCTTAAGGGTGGCATTTAGGGCATTTTGACACCCTAAAATGGAGTTCACGGCCCAAGAACTTCCTTGGCCGTGAACTCACTTTCAACCCTTGACTTTTATTTGTTTTGGATGTCTAAACATGTCATGGGTAGTCTCAAGGTTCATTTCCATGGCTTTGAGGGACATTGGGACACTATTGGCCCCTTAACATGGAGTTTACTCTCCAAGAGGAGTTTACTCTCCAAGAGGAGTTTACTCTCCAAGAGGAGTTTACTCTCCAAGATGTTCTTGGGGAGTAAACTCTCAAATCTTGTTGCTTTGTGTTTGTTTTATGTCCCTAAACTCGTTAATGTACAAGTCCTAACTAGTTTCATGGCTTAAGGAAGGACTAGGCCTCATTTGGCTTTTGAAAAGGAGTTTACTCTCCAAGATGTTTTTGGGGAGTAAACTCACAGATCTTGCTGTTTTGTTGTGATTTTGATGTTATTCAGCATAATCTAAGCTATATAATATAACTAGATTGAAGTACTCACGATTTGGGAAAAAAACCCGATGATCCGTGAGAGAGAATTTGGCTTTTCTCTAATTGAAAATGTAACTAATGAATTATTTGGTTTAGAAATCTATTTATAGTCCTGAGATATTTTTGGCAGAAAATATTTTTATTCCTGAGATGATTTCTAATATAACCGAGTGTTGGAATAACAGTGTTGCACAAAACCTTAGTGCAACCACTCTATGCTTTATTGTCTTGATATGGTTTGTTAAGAATGGAAATTTCGGGTTGTCACAAGACTCACTTGGTACTGATGACTGATAGAGCTCACATCTGAACAGCAGGAACTAGAATCCACCTAATTAAATACACCAATTAACCTTAATTAATAATAAAGGTATTTACAGTCAACCCCGCTAAAGAGGAAACACGAGGTGCGACAATACAAAATGTAACAACTCAATTTTTACAAAGAAAATTTTCATTTTTGAATAATCAAACACATTTCCAACATCACGAAATCCGGTTATAATTGTTTTCAAAACATAAGTCAAATACAACTTTTATTCCAAACATCAGAGTGCCCCGAGAAAATGCCTGAGAGAGAATGCACGTCGTGCCATCACGCCTTGCCCTTGCCCTTGGGATCTGAAGTACCTGTAACAAATCCACAACCTGTAAGCTAATGCTTGGTGAGTTTCCCAAAGCAAACCACACACACAATCCATATATCACAGATCCTGTTAGCTATAAAAGCTACCTATATCACATAAGCCATGCATACATAAACCTGTAAGGATGTCGTGGGATCCCCCAGGGTCTTACACCATTGTGCCATGGGCTATACTTTTAACTGGTTTATCAAACAAACTACTTCAAAATGGTTATCAAACTCTTTTACATAATAATTAAACTCGTTATCAAACTTGTTCTTATGTGCCAAACCTTTTTCTTTTAACTCTTTTAAACTTACATATCGTCAAAACCATCTCTAATGCATATATAGTTATATAAGTAAGGTTGGAAGGACTTAGGATTGATATATTATGTATATATGTATAGACATAAAAGCTTTTATCTCAGGTCAACACACTCAGTCATACAAAGAACTCTACAAGTAAAGTATAACAGGTATAGTTTAGGAAGTCACTACTCACTATTTCTAGTACAATGAAACATACAAAGAGTCAGTTCATACATGAGTCAATACATACTATAACGAGAAACAATACTCACTATAAAGAGAAACAGATAGAGAATACTATAACATGAAACAATACATACTATACACTATACAAGAGAACATACTATGATGAGAAATAAAGAGAACATACTACATACTAGACAGAGAGAACACACACTACATTAGTACATACAATACATATACAAGAATACTATAACATAAATGTGAGCCACTACTTCGGGGCATGGCATCACTGTTGTGGCTCGTTTTGTAACCAGTGTCTCCTAGAGGGGGGGGAGTGAATTTGTGTATAGATCTATACGGGACTGACTGTCCTACACCTTGTTGCTAGCTACAGTGGGACCTACAGGTCTACGGGTGACGAATGTCATACCATTTTGATGTCTTCATGCATCCTGTTTTACTAGTCAATCAAGTATGGTTACAATCATATCACATTATACCTTAATTAACAATCGGTTTAAGGTAGTTAGTACAACAGTAGTTACTATATACAACACTACAGTACTTTATTATTTTCCCATTGCATTCAATTTGTGATCTTCTCACATAAATAGTAATGTAAAAACTATATATTGTTAATGATAGTCACACTTGGGAAAAATTCACAATTTTACAGGAAACAAGCATAAAGAACGTTTGATGCCTTGGCAGAAGGCTACTTTTAGTAGAAAATATAGGATTTTCTAAGAGATACAAGCATTTACTACAAACATTTACAAACTTATACTTCAAACACTTACAAACATTTTCATACAACCAACGACACTAAAATGCTTATGAACTCACCAGCTTTAAAGTTGATAAACTCTTTCAAAATAACTTGTATTCTCAGGTCATCAGTAGACAGGTACCGATACCAAGTTTTGAGAAGACGGAGCTTTCAAGACTCGTCTTAATTTTGAACATTCATATTTTATGTGTCTTATAAACTATACATAACACACTTGTATTAAATTATTTTATTAATGAAATGGATGATGAAGTTTCTTGTTTACTATTATGCTTTGTTGTGATACTGTACATGACGTCCTCCGCCCCGGAATGTTTCCGCCGTTCAGGTTTTGGGGTGTGACAATATGCCACCTTGCTCACCTCGGACGTGATCTTTAACGGGCCTATGAATCGAGGACCCAGATTTCCCTTCTTCCGGAACCTAATAATTCCCTTCCAGGGCGACACCTTTAGCAACACAATATCCCCCACCTGAAATTCAAGATTTTATCACCGTCGGTCAACATAACTTTTCTGAGGGCATTGTGCGACCCGCAGCCGGTCACGCATATGCTGAATCAGCCCGGTATTCTTGAGCACTACTTCAGTGCTCCCCTTGACCCGGTGCCCAACCTCCTCCCAACAAACCAGGGTCTTGCACCTCCGACCATATAACATCTCAAATGGAGCTCGGTCGATATTGGCATGATAATTGTTGTTGTACGAAAACTCTGCCAGTGGGAGGTACATATCCCAACTACCTCCAAAATTCAACACGCATGTTGGAAGCATGTCCTCCAGTGTCTGGATCGTCCTCTCGCTCTGGCCATCAGTCTGGGGTGGTAGGCCGTTCTAAAATGTAGCTGAGTGCCCAGTTCCTCGTAGAATTTCTTCTAGAACCTGGATGTAAACCGAACATCCCGATCAGAGACTACTGATACTGGCACCCCGTGCCTAGCCACCACCTCTCGAAGATAAATATCCGCCAACTATTCCGAGGAGATACTATCGGAGATCAGAATAAAGGGGGTACTCTTCGTCAGTTTGTTCATGATCACCCAAATGGCGTCTACACCCATCGAAGTCCTAGGTAACTTCATGATGAAGTCCATAGTGATCTCTTCCCATTTCCACATGGGAATGTGTAGTGGCTGTACCTTGCCATGAAGCCATTGATGCTCGACCTTGACCTTCCTACAGGTCAAGCACCGCTCTATGAACCAAGCGATCTCCCGCTTCATGCAGGGCTGCCAATAACTCAGTCTCAAGTCACTATACATTTTCGTAGCCCTTGGATATATAGAGAACTTGGACATGTGCGCCTCCTCTAATATCATCTGCCTCACTCCTCTAGCCACCGGTACCCACACCCTGCCACACTGCGTCAAATGGCCACGACTATCCTTAACAAATAAAGTATATTGTCCCCGAATTCTCTCTATCTTCCAATTCTCTTTCTTTACTCCGTCGACCTAGGCCTCTTTGATCATATCCAACAAAGGAGAAACTATTGTCATCCTCATACAAATGTTCCCAATCGGGGACCCCACCATCTTGCTGCTCAATGCATCGGCCACCACATTAGCCTTTCCTGGATGGTACAGGATCTCAAAATCATAATCCTTCAGCACATCCAGCCACCTCCTCTGTCGCATGTTGAGGTTCTGCTGATCCATCAAATACCTTAAACTCTTGTGATCGGTATAAATGGTGCACCACACTCTATAAAATAGTGCATCCAAATCTTTAGGGAAAACACCACTGCCCCCAGTTCCAGGTCGTGAGTGGGGGTAATTCGCCTCATGAGGCTTTAACTGCCTCGAGGCATAAGCTATCACGTCACACCTTTGCATCAGTACCACACCTAACCCTGAAATCGATGTGTCACAGTACACCACCAAATCGTCTAACCCCGCGGGTAGGACTAGGATCGGGGCCTCGCATAACCTCCATCTCAGGGTCTCAGAAGCCATCTGCTGATCCGTGCCCTCCCAAAAGGTTACATTATTCTTGGTTAAGCAGGTTAATGCCACATCAATCTTGGAGAAATCCTGGATAATTCTCCAATAATGGTCCACTAAACCCAAGAAGCTACGAATCTATGATGCATTCTTTGCTACTTCCCACCGTATCAGAACCTCAACCTTGGCTGGATTAACCGAAATGCCCTCCTAATTGATGATATGCCCCAAAAATTGTACCTCCCGCAACCAGAAAACACACTTGGAGAACCTTGCATAAAGATTCTCCGTCCTCAGGGTCTCGAGTACTTCCCTCAAATGTTGATCATGCTATTCCCTGGCCTTAGACTAAACCAGGATATCATCAAGAAAAAGAATCACTGACTGATCCAACATCTTTCTACACACCCTGTTCAGGAGATCGATGAACGGTGCTAGGGCATTGATAAGCCCAAACGGCATCACCACAAACTCATAACGCTGCTCCCTAGTCTTAGAATAGACTAGGATATCATCAATAAAAATGATCACTAACTAATCCAACATCGTTCTACACACCCTATTCATGAGATCCATGAATGCTGCTGGGGCATTGGTAAGCCCAAACAGCATCACCACAAACTTGTAATGGCCATATCGAGTCCTAAAAGCTATCTTCGGTATATCCTCATCCCGAATCCTCATCTGATGGTACCCTGACCAAAGATCAATCTTTGAAAACCAAGACTCACCCTGTAGCTGATCAAACAAATCATCGATCCTCAACAACAGATAACGGTTCTTCACCGTTAGTTTGTTCAACTCCCTATAATCGATTTACATCCTGTATGATCCATCCTTCTTTTTCACGAACATGATCAGTGCTCCGCACGGGGAACTACTCGGCCGTATGAACCCTCGGTCCAGCAGCTCCTAAAGCTGCATTGATAACTCATCCATTTCGATGGTGCCAACCGGTATGGTGCGTTTGCTATCGGAGCGACACCCGACACCAAATCAATCCGAAACTCCACCTGCCTCTCCGGAGCCACTCCTGGTAATTCCTCGGGGAAAGCATCCTGAAATTCCTATACAACCGGTGCGCTACCCATATCCTTCGTGGTCTCAACCCTCGTATCGGAGATATAAGCAGGAAATCTCATACATCCCTACTGCAGAAATATCCTTGCCCTCGCAGCCGAACAGAGAGTTGGCCCCTGCGAGGCTCTCTCAACATGAATAACTAGTTCTCCCCCATTTGGGTTGAAACCATAAATAGCTAGCGCTCGCAATCAATCATGGCCCCGTTGGACCCCAACCAGTCTAGTCCGACAATCACCTTCAGCCCTCGTAATGGTATTAGGACCAGATCCACATGAAACCTCTCACCCAACACATTCTGGACGCAATCCTGATACACCCTCGCAACACTAATGTGCGGTCATCTGCAATCTCTACCTCGAGCAAGGAATCCAAAGTTCCCGGTGTGTCCCAGAAGTTCTTGCTAAGCGCAAGTAGATCAGGCATATCATTGACCAAAAAGGTCCCTATACAAGCATAAAGTATATATAATTCATACAAATACTAAGAACATAGAATAATAAACACGTACCAGCCACAACGTTTGGCGCTGCCCAAGCCTCCTCGGTAGTCAGCTGAAATGTATGGGTCTTCACCGTCGAGGCATCATCCTCAGTGTAGCAGGTTCAGGCACCGCCACTGTTCCTCCCTATCCTTGCAACCTCGGACAGTCAGCCTTTTATGGCCAGTCTGGTTGCAGTGGAAACATATTAAGCCCTTCTTGGGGCAATCTATACTCAAGTGGCCCTGCTGACCAGAAGAGTAACATCTTGATATCCCTGCTATCCGGCAAGGCCCACTGTGCGATTTACCACACCTGGCACACCGGCCCTGGCCCTGCTGGCCCCTGCTGGAAGTTTCTGAAGTCTTAGGTTTCTTAGCCTAACCCACTGTTGCGTGTGCCTGCTCCGGCTTCCGCTTGGTGAGGAAGTCTAAGTCCATCTCCTATTCCTGGGCCTTCTCCACCATCTCATTCAGGGTTTTGCACCATGTAAAGCTCACAAACTTACAATTATCACCCCTCAGCATGGAATGATATCTCGTCCCGCACATATCCTCATCAGTAGCATACTAAGGAATCAACAAAGCTCGCACGCGAAACTTGGTAGTGATCTCTGCCACAGTCTTGGTGATCTACTAGAGTTCCTGCAACTCCCTCACCATCATCTTCACCTCAATGGCTGGTGCAAACTCCAAATCAAACCGTCGGACAAACTCGACCCATGTCATCTCAGCCACCCCGACTAACCCTACCTGGCTAGTAACCGCGCCCCACCAATCTCGGGCCCTGTCTCTTAGCATGCAAGAAGCAAATCCAGCCTTTTCCGCATTCGGGCAAGAACTCATACAGTGGGCGTTTTCGATATATGCCACCCAGCGTCGGCTAAGAATGGGGTCCTTGACCCCGAAAAAATCCAACGCCCTACACACCTTTATCTCCCAGAATGAGGGAGTATGGGCCCCAAACTGACTCGTAGCAATCTCAGCCCTGAATGCCCTAAGTCTCTCCTCCATAATGTCCATCATACCCTCCTTGAACATCCAAAAAATGACTAGGGTAGCGTCAAGGATGCCCCTTGTAACCTCGGTTGCGATAAGCTCGCACAACCTCTCATCAATGACATCGGTAGTGTCGCCTGATCCAGCCCCGGATCCAGATCCGGATCCTGACCCCCCTGCTCCAAATCGTGTCACCACCATGCATAACTGAAATGTCATAAATCACAATGATCAAGATTTCCATATAAGGGATCTTCCCACACCGGTCCTCCTTGAATTCGTCAGATCTATCATTGGTTTGGGTACAAGTCTTGTGCTTTCTGTAGTACGTGCCCAATACTACCTTCCACACCTACCTGTACCTTTCCCCAATGCTCTACCTGATAACTTCAATTCGTCCCAAAACTAAACCATATTCCACAAACTACCGCCTACATCAAATCTTAGGCTGTCCTAAGATTTGCTCTACTCATATCAACCAGACCAATCATAACAGGTTGCATTTATGCATGAAAATTATACACAGAAAAGGATCAAATAGACTTTCGAATAAAAGATTCTACCCTAGGACCACAACCAAAAAAGGAACGGGAAATAAGGCCAAATCAATCATTATGAGGCTATAGCTCCTAACTATATACAATTTTAAAAGCATATACATAGCAAGTTCCATACGATCATCAAAGCTTAAATATTAGTATAACATGGCTAACATATTGGGGAACTACTTACTTGGCTCGGTTGATCATGCGCGTTACACTCTCATCTTTTCCTTTCTTTCAAAAGCTTTTTATGTTATTTTTAAAAACAATTTTACCATTTCTTTAGTTTGAGTCCCGACACATCCGGGAGTCTGCCCGAATCCCTCAAACCAAGGCTCTGATACCAACTTGTAACGACCAAATTTTTGCAAAGAAAAATTTCATTTTTGAATAATCAAACACATGTCCAACATCAAGAAATCCGGTTATAATTGTTTTCAAAACATAAGTCAAATACAACTTTTATTCCAATCATCATAGTGTCCCGTGAAAATGCTTGAGAGAGAGTGCACATCGTGCCATCACACCTTGCCCTTGCCCTTGGGATTTGAAGTACCTAAAACAAATCCATAACCTACAAGCTAATGTTTAGTGAGTTTCCCAGAGCACACCACACACACAATCCATATATCACATATCCTATTAGCTATAAAATCTACCTATATCACATAAGCCATGATTACATAAACCTGTAAGGATGCTGTGGGCTTCCCTAGGGTCTTACACCAATGTATCATGGGCTACCCCACATGATATTAACCTGGGAATGCCATGGGCTACTCCACATGGTCTTATATGCAATTACCACGGGCTCCCCCCGGGGTCTTCCATGCAATAACATACATAATCACATAACATATCATACATCACAGAAACATCTACACATAACACAAACATAAACCTCTAAGGATATTGTGGGCTCCCCCAGGGTCTTATACCATCGTGCCATGGGCTACCCCACATGGTCTTACCCTGGGAATCCCATGGGCTACCCCACATGGTCTTATATCTAATTGCCACTGATAAGTTATTAATTAACTTGTTGATCGATTAGATCTATGTAACAGTTAAACGATGAATATAAAAACAATAGATAACCCAAGTATGAATCAAGATTTGTCGAATGATTAGATTACTCAATCCTCAGCAGAGCTCAACTAAGAACTTCCGCTGTAGAGGATACATAGGGTTACAAAAACAAGAACGATAACTTTGCTTAACAAATAAACCTCTAAACGTTACTGATCGTTCCCCCATTCTAAGATGCTTGCAAGCACCTATATATACTAAACCCTACTAAACTCACGGATGGACAGGCCCATACCGGAGATACATAGTAGACTAACTAACGAGCCCAATAGACACAATACAAAATACGAAACACGACCCAACAATCTCTCCATTTGCGTCAAATTGGAGCGAGACTACTTCTTCTTCTTGCTTGGGCCAGCAGCGGGAACTTTCTTCGTTGTATCAAACAGACGTGAGATCAGCGCCAGGATAGTCTGTCTGAACCGAATGTACCATTGAATCATATCATCAAAGTACTTAACATCATCTGCTGTGTTCTGCTTGCATCGATGGATGATCCCCAAAACGTGTTCCAAACAGGCAGTGGTGTAGAGATGTTTGTCTGCCAAGGCGAAAAGACATTTTTGTCCTTCGTTCCTGGTAAACATGACCGAGTTTCTCTTCGGGTCAATCTTCCCCATCTGCATCAAGTTGAGATCACTGGCGGAGCCAACAGGAGATATGGTTGGTTTCTTCTTGAATACGCTCGCAATCTCCTGATCCATCAATGCAACTTCCATGATGTAGCAAACAAGCATCCTCTTAAAATGGTCGATGATCAGACCATATTCAGCTTCGTTAGTGAGGAGGATGTTGTGTACGATAATCCAATCATGGTTATTAAGGTTGGGAAGATCTGCAAGTGAAATAGCATGTTTAGTTTTGGCAAATCCCCGAAGTACCTTAAACCGAACGTTGGTGAAGTTACCTTCCTTGTACGGCTTCAAGACCCGAACGTTGATGATTTTCTGAGCGCTCCAAGTCTAGTATTGGGGTTGAGCAGCCTTCAGATAGAAATCGATTAAGTCTCGATCAACCAGTGGATGAGGATGAGGGAACTCTGCAACGTTGGAAAAGGCATGAAAGATAAACGCCTTTCGGGTCAGTGGCATGTTGAACTGTGAGTCGACAGTGTTAGACTGATCTAAAGAGATCACAGGTTCTAGCCACAGGATACTTGTTGTGTCAATGGCTTCCTTAATCAGCCTCTGAAGAGTCCAGGAAGGAAAAAGAGTTTTCCTGCTCTCAAGAATGTTGTGGGCTTCCTTATGTTTACGTTCGGCTTCTTCAGCCTCTCTAGCCACACGAGCACTGATGTCAACCTCATTGTTTCGACTTTGCCGCTTCAGAATGTCGGCAATTGTCTCTTTATCATCATCTTCACTCTCCTCATCAATCCTTTTTCCTTTGTCTTTCACACCGGAACCGGAGGCTTGGCTAACTGGAGGAGGTTCGGTTGTGTGTGTTGCTGTTGAAGTAGGAGGTGGTTGAGACACTTGTTCTTTTTCTCCCCCTTGTTTCGGAATGGACATGAAATCAAGGAGCCCTTCGATTTTGCTGAGTAGAGCGAGGGCGGGAGCGAGCTTCTCTGCAAGGTCACGCCTCACAGTGTAGTTGAGAATGGGATCATGTGCTTCAAGGATGTTTGAGATAGCAGAGTGGACATCCGAAACACACGATTTTACCACCTCTCTTTCAGATCGAAGAGACTCAATCTCCTGTTGAGAATTGGAGAGTTGAATGCTCTTGACCTTCAGAGCAGTAGTTTTCCTTGCAAGAACATCCATTAGAGTGTTCTCGGCAGCCAAGTCTTCTTGAAGCTTGGAGAGACATTCTTCAATTGTTGTTCTGAAAGCTGAGTTGTCCTCAGAAATGGATTGTCTGAGGGAAGCGAACGACTTCAGCTCAGAAGTGACTGATGTAGCCAACTGGTTGATAACGGGTTCCAGCGTAGTCTTTGTGGCTTCAGCACTTTCCTGTAAAGACTTCAACAGGGAAGAGGCATCAGTAAATAGTTTATCGACTTTTTCGGTCGCAGCCTGACAGGCTTTGGTTGAGGCATCTATGGCGGTAGTGGCTAAATCAAGGGAAGCTTGCTAAGCTTTGGAAAAAGCGTCAACAATTTTCTGAATTGCAGCTTCAGATAAGGATGTCTGAGAAGTGGAAGAGGAGGCGATGAGCGAGTCAATTTTGTCATTTAGCTCCTGGAATTGCCTTTTGGTGACAGGAGCGTCGTCATCGTCATCACTTTGAACTTGAAACTGGTTGTAATCGACCGAGTGAAAAGTCATATTCTCCCCACCAAGGAGTAGTTCTTCTTCCTCTGATGCGTGAGCAGGAGAAGATGGTGCTGGTGAAACTGGTGGTTCGGTAGTATGGGTAGGTTCGGGATGGGTTGTGTGTTCGGGTGTGGGTGTGGGTGTGGGTTCGGGTGCTGGGGTGGATTTTGGTACATCAGTATGAACCCCCGTATCAGATATGTTGGTTCTTACTTGTGTAGTGGTGGTGGTTGTTGTTTCGGTAAAGATTGGTGATGGTATTGGGATAGAAGTAGGCGGTATTTGAGTGGTGGAAGTTATGGGGGGAATAGAAATAGGAATGGTAACAGGTGGAGAGGAAATAGGAGAAGGAGAAACATGAACTTCAGGGGTTGGAGATCGTGGTGGAGTGTTACCACGAGGAGAGCCTTCAGAATCAGAACTCTGTTCCTCAGAGTCGCTTGAGGATGAAGTGATAACCAGCTTTCGCATCGGTTGAGTTTTTCTCCTCTTCTGCTGTGGAGATTGAGCAACTCTGGGATTTTTCCTCTTCTTGGGAGATGGGCCTTTCGCCCCCTTTGCCACCTATTTTCCCTTATCATCCTTTTTGCCTCTTGGAGCAGGCTTGTCGGCGTCATGAATTGATTTCAGCATCTCCGGAGTAAGATCCCTCGGACAAGAACGCTTGAACTCCTTGTACGTACTGATAATCCGGCTATCAGCAGGAACATCCCCATACATCGTTTCCGGGATAGACCCGTTGAATGGAAATTTGGAAGCATCCGACACAATGATCTTCGTGGTATGGAAAGTACCAATCGAAGACATTGGAGCACCAGCGACAATGGGGACGTGGTACTTGTCCATCACCCATTTCGTGACAATAGTCCAGAACCGGGCATAAGAGATCTCTGAGTGCCGGGAGGTCGAAGACAGACTCTGGATAAGTTGTTTCCATAGGACTGACCCGTAGTCCATGTTGATGCCATTGTAGATCCCATACATGATGGAGAGAAATAAACGACTGGCCCCATTAGATCCGGCACTTCTTTCAGATAAACCCTTGAATAGAACAGTGAACATCCCATTCCACTGAGGGGGTAGGCACGACTTCTTGAATTTCATCACCGTAGTAAGCACCTCAGTGTACCCCATGTTGTAGAACATGTTGAACAGATGACCCATGGGAATTGTTTCCGGATTAACCCTTGAAGAATCAGCGTCAAACCCTAACAACGAGCAAAACCGCTGCTTTGAAATCGACGCCTTGTGCTCAAAGACATCGAAGAAAATCCTGTCAACGACCTTGTCATAGTGTGCTGTGGCGAAAATTTGTGACAGGAACTCCATTGGTACAACTTCAGCCCTGGTAAGAGCAGGAGCGATGGAGGAGTACTTCAGGCATTCGATGATGGGAAACATGAACGCATCGTACACCTGAGGAGTGAGATCGATGATCAAACTCTGATGTGGGCGAATGGGCAGGATGTGAGATGTTGCGTGAACTGAGGAAGAATTTGCCATTGCTGTGAAGAAAGTGGGAGAGATGATGAACAGTGAAGGTTGTAGGATTTCTTGCTCTCTGGAAATATAGGCGCAGTAAAGAGGAAAATGGTGGATCACGTTGCCTTTTATACTGTGGGTAAAGGAGAGAGAAAAATCTTCCCAAATCTTTGATTGAAAAACGAAGGGTTTTTCGGAGGTGACTGACGTGTGACAGATGGCGTAACCGATGATCACGCATGAGAGAGAATGTCAGGCCCTAATTACACGCCTTCCCATCAGGCGCCGTTTGGAGATGAAACAGTTCCTATTCGCACGCTTTCCCTCTTGCGCCATTTGAAATCAAATCGATTGGACTCCCGCCTGAGTCATCATGTCGTCATCTTATCTCTTTAGAATAAAACGACATCTTTTAAAGTAAAATCCCCACGTGGATCAATATTAACCACAACCTTTTAAAACTACCAAACCAATTGAAATGCCTTGAAATTAATGAAACCTGAATTTTGGAAAATCAAAAAGATTTTCGTGCTAAGTGTGTAAAAGAAAAGGAAATAAAGCAACACGTTTTGAGGGATTATGTGATGTCAATAAAGACACGAAACAATGGATCCCGGGCACGAATCTCTTCCTTCAAATTCAAGAGAGACTTTAAAGTGTTTGTGTGGTTTCTCGTTGAATAACGATCAGACACTTATTAAGAAGTGTTGAAAGGCTTCTTTTAATTAGGCTTATGAGGGTGGCTTTCGCTTCAATTCAGAGTTCCTAATATTGATATAAGATAGAAATCGAACGAAGTACTTGTGAGACCAATGTAGTCTGTTGAACAAGTTGGTTGGAGATAATTTAATTGGCTAGGAAATTTATAAAATCTCAACAAAAATTAAAACTAGATCCCAAGGGAAGAAATGTTATTGTTTTTAACAATTTCATACGAATCACTCAAAAGAAAAATAGAGATTTCATGTTGTACCCCCATGGATACGTCCGTCAATTCATTAGTGAAAGCTAGAGCAAATTAATTGTTCACCGTCAATGCATAATAGGTATTGAATTTTGGGTTTCACTTAGCACGTAGTGACACGAAGCTAAGATCATGAACATAGAAATTGTGCAACCATAAACCTCAGTGGTAATGTCTGAGAGTCTCAAGGGTTACGTTTGTGAAATGAGTGTGATGGAGAAGAGTAATGTAGGTGGTGTAAAGAAACCAAAGTACCTCTGCTATAAAAATAGGGACCAAGCAGACAACTCTTATCTCATGTGAGAAGAGAGTTAGGTAGCTCATGATTAGAATAAATATGAGAGCCTAATTGGGAAGACAAGATTTGTTTATACCAAGTCAGTAAGGCTTATTATTCAGAATCAGGTGAGGCTTTGGACACATACAACAGCATGCTTCTAGGGACACTTAGCTAGTGAAATGATTTACCCAAAACGAGACATAAAAAGAAAATAATAATAATAAAAAAAATAAGAGCCAAAAAATAAAAATTAAAAAAATATTTTTGGAGTTTTTGATTTTACGAAAGAAAGAAAAAAACTAAAAATAAAAAAATAATAATAAAAAAATATTTTTGGAATTTTTGATAATAAAAAAAATATAAAAAATGAATACCAAAAAAAAATGTTGGAACCGAACCCGAGCGTTCGGTCTATTTCGGTTGAGAAATTTTTTTGAAACCGAACCCGAACGTTCGGTCCATTTCGGTTTCCAGAAAAATCAAGTTTGAAAAAGAAAAGAACTTTGACAATAAGATAAATGAATTTGAAAAGATAATACAAAAGATTTACAACCAAGAAAACTACCTTTGAGTGATAAGCGAAGATCAGATGATACAACCGAACCCGAGCGTTCGGTTCATTTCGGTACACCAGAACAAGACCCGAACCCGAATGTTCGGTCTATTTTGCTTCTACTTTTGATCTTGAGAGGTAATTTTTGGTACTGACTCCGATTCCATCATACCTAGCCCTTGTAGTATTTTGTTAAAAGATGCTTCAGGAAGAGCTTTGGTGAAGATGTCAGCCAGTTGATCAGTGGTTCGAACAAAGTGAATTTCAACGTTCCCATCTTCCACATGATCCTTAATGAAGTGATACCTCAGTGCTATGTGCTTAGTCTTCGAGTGTTGCACTGGGTTATGACAGATCCTAATTTCACTTTCAGAGTCACAATATAGTGGGATCTTTTTCATATTGAGTCCATAGTCCCGGAGCTGGCTTTGGATCCAAATCACTTGAGATGTATAGGAGGCAGCTGCGATGTATTCTGCTTCAGCGGTAGACGGAGATACACAAGTCTGTTTCTTTGATTGCCAGCTAACCAACTTCCCGTCAAGAAATTGGTAGCCTCCAGTGGTGCTTTTCCTGTCTAGTCCACAACCTCCAAGGTCTGCATCTGAGTAGGCTTGAACGAAGAAACCTGAGTTTGATGCATACCATAAAACGATAGAGGTAGTTCGCTTGAGATACCGGAGTATGTTCTTCACTGCAAGCATGTGACGTTCACGAGGATTCGCCTGAAATCTAGCACAGTAACAAACAAAAAACATTATATCAGGCCTGCTAGTAGTAAGGTACATTAAAGAACCAATCATTTGGCGATATAGCGTAATATCGACTGCTGGCTTATCCAAGGATGGAGTGAGCTTGGTGCCGAACGTCATTGGAACTTTAACCTTTGAGTCTCCCATCATGCCAAATTTAGCAAGGAGAGTCTTGGTGTAAGCTTCCTGGTTAATAAAGATGCCTTCAGGTCCCTGTCTAATATTTAAACCAAGGAAAAAGTTAATCGGACCCATTGAGCTCATTTCAAATTTAGTCTCCATCAGCTTTCTGAATTCAGCTGTTAAGCTAGGATTCGTTGAGCCAAAGATGATATCATCGACATAGATTTGAACAATCATAAGGTGGTTACCTTCCTTCTTACGAAAGAAGGTTGGGTCAACTGAACCTTGTTTGAATTTGGACATCTTTAAAAACATGGTTAGCGTTTCATACCAGGCCCTAGGCGCTTGTTTCAGTCCATAAACCGCTTTGTCCAAAATATAGCAGTGATTGGGATATTTTTCATTGACAAATCTCGGAGGTTGTTCCACATACACCGTTTCTTCGAGTTCACCATTTAGAAATGCGCACTTTACGTCCATTTGGTAGACCTCAAAGTTCTTGTGTGCAGCATAGGCAAGAAATATTCGAACAGATTCCAGCCTAGCCACAGGAGCAAAAGTTTCCTCATAGTCGATTCCTTCCTCCTGGCAGTATCCTTTCACCACTAGTCGAGCTTTGTTCCTTATCACATTGCCTTCCTTGTCCATTTTGTTCCTAAAGACTCATTTGAGACCAACAACCGAGGCATCTTGAGGAGTTGGAATGAGGCGCCAAACTTTATTTCTTTCGAACTCATTAAGTTCGTCTTGCATAGCTTGAACCCAATCAGAGTGATCAAGAGCAGTGTTAACTGTCTTTGGTTCAACTTTTGAGACGAAAGAATTAAACATGCAAAACTCTACTTTCGAGAATAGAGAAGTTTGCTTTGCTTTCAGTTGAGATCGGGTTAGGATCTTTTCAGACACATTACCCACAACCTGTGAAACAGGATGATCTCTAGTCCATTTGACAAGAGGAGGGTAATTTGGATCATAGGATGGATCTAATTCAACATTTACCATCTCTTCTAATTCAGATTGACTGTCATCGTCGTAAAACATATCGGCATTCTCCCCCTCAACTGATGAGCTTTCAGGTAAATCTTGTCTTTCCGGTGCTACAGGAATTTCGGGTGGTGTCGAGCTTTCGGGTGTTGCAGTACCTCCGGGTGCAGTAGAGCTTTCGGGAGCTACAGTACCTTCGGGTGCAGTAGAGCTTTCGGGTGTAGCTGGAGAAGAGTTCTCCCCCTCAACCTGTGAACTTGGCTGATTTGAAGAAGATGGATTCTCCCCCTCAACTTAAGTACCTTGTTGAGAAGGTTCAGTAGGAACTGATTCTCCTTCACCCAGTCGTTTGGCAGCGTCATCGACGATTTGCTTCAGATTATCAACTTTGTTGTCTGCTGCATTGGCTTCTGAGAGAATAGCCTTCTCCGGTTCATCAAATAACTCCATAAATTGCTCAAACAAATTTGCAATCGAGACTGTGGCTTGGCCTGTTTGAGAGAAGATTTCTCCAACTGTTTCTTCCGTGGCCTTCAGCTTCTTGACATAGCTGTCATCGAAAGTCACATAATACGTTTCTTCAATCTTCGTCGAACGCTTGTTCAAAACCCTGTATACTTTCGAAGTGAGAGAATATCCCAGAAAAATCCCTTCATCGGCTTTTACGTCGAACTTGTTACGATGTTCTTTAGAATTGAAGATAAAGCATCGTGAGCCGAATACGTGGAAGAATTTGACGTTTGGCTTTCTGTTGTTGATGATCTCATAAGGAGTGAGAGTAAAGTGCTTGTTGAGATAGAACATGTTCTGCGTAAAACATGCTGCAGCAATAGCATCAGCCCAAAAATATAAAGGTAAAGAAGCGAAACTTAGCATAGTTCGTGCCGCCTCACACAAAAATCGGTTTCGTCTTTCGACAATCCCGTTTTGTTGAGGGGTGTAAGGAGCTGAGAAGTTGTGACTGGTCCCTTTTTCTGCTAAAAAGTTTTCAAATTCTTTATTCTTGAACTCCAGCCCATTGTCGCTTCTGATGTTGCGAACGACTTTCCTCAGCTGCACTTCAACCTGCTTGATGAACATTTTTAGCTTGAGAGTTGCTTCAGATTTGTGCTTCAGAAAGAACACCCATGTAAAACGTGAAAAGTCATCAACAAAAACAAGAATATACTTGCTACCACCAATGCTTTCGATAGACGATGGACCACACAAGTCAATGTGAATCAACTCAAGTGGTTCAATGACTTTAGTGTTTATGATGGATGGGTGACTTTGACGACTCTGCTTCCCCATTTCACACGCAGCACACAAATGTTCTCGATCGAACATGAGCAATGGAAGACCCCGAACGTGACCTCCGGTGACAAGTTTGTTGATATCCTTAAAGTTGAGATGGGAGAGCCTTCGGTGCCACAACCAGCTTTCGTCAGAGTGTGCTTTGGATAACAGACAGATAGCTGGATTTCCTTTGATAGGTTTGAGATTAAGAGGAAACATTTCGCCTTTGCGCTCCAATTTGAGAATCACTCTTTTTGTTTTCTTCTCTATTATTTCAGAACCCTCATCATCAAACAAAACTTTAAGACCGGTACCTCCAACAAGTTGAGATACACTGATGAGGTTATGTTGTAGTCCTTCAACATATGCAACTTTTCTAATCGTGAAGTCTCCATTTGTAATCATCCCATAACCTTTTATTGTGCCGTATGAGTTGTTCCCGAACTTGACATTTCCGCCGTTTGGAAGATATTGAAATTCCCTCAGCTCTTCCTTCCTCCCTGTCATGTGACGTGAGCAGCCACTGTCAATATACCATTCTTCATCGAACTGCTCGTCACTGATAACCTGCAAAAATCAAGCAGATTTAGGAACCCAAAGTTTCTTGGGTCCACGTGAGCCTTTCACAGGAACAGGAATAGTAAGAGAGATGTCAACAAGATATGTTATTTTTATTAAAGTTGTTTCATCTTTCTTTTTAATGGTGAAAACTTTAATTTTGGTGGGATTTGTTACAGACGGTTTGGGTTCAGGTTTTGACGTTTGGACCTTGAAATGCTTTTGATCATTCCTGACTGAGGAAACCTTCGATTTTCCTTTCAAATCCGTTGAAGATTTTGGATTTTGAGATCGAACAGAATTGGATTTAGAGAGGGGTTGAGAATAATTAGAAGAATTAGAACGAGAGAAGTTAGACTGAGAAGTTTTCTTGACTTGAGGTCCTGAGTGACACTTTTGTTTTTGGTCATTTGTGGGACCGAACCTCGAACTTTGGTTGCTTTTGCTTTCGGAACCGAACCTATGCTTTCGGTAGCTTGTCTTCTCTGAACCGAACCTTTCCCTTCGGTTGTTTTTATTCTCAGAACCGAACCTGTCCTTTCGGTTGTTATTACTTTCTTGCTGCCTAACATCACTTTTCTCTGACTTTGAATTTCTGTCATGATAAGAGAAATGGGCGTTTTGAGATCGCCAAAACTGTTTTCGCTCTGAGAGATTCTTCTTGTATCTCAGATTCCTTTGCTGCTTCGGCTGTCGGTAGATGTTGGCTTTTTGCTTTTGCTTTTTGTCAGCCGGTTCACTTTGAACTGATGATGTTTCGCTCGAAGGAGTGACTTCTTCTACAGGAACTTCTTTTGTACCACTAGTACTTGGCACGTCGAAGTTGTCAGGCTTGTTTAGCGGCTCCAGCACATATCTGCCTTTGGTTTTCCAGGAAGTCCGTTCTGACAGAGAAACAATTTCGTCTGCATTATCTATAGGAGCAGACCAGAAGAACTCATCACAACCATCTGCATTATCTTCGTTTACAATGGCTGTGAGTTCAGCTGTCTGGTGTTCGGTTACTCCTGTGATCTTATACACCTGATTTGGTGTTGTTCTCACCTTTTGGTACACAACAACCTTTTCTTCTAGAATCGGGGACTTATTTTGGGACAAACGAGCAAATTCCACAGAATTTTCAGAAATAAGATTTTTGTGGTTTTCAGGTTCGCTCTTGACAAACTCTAAACAGTCAACTTCATCCTCTACAAAAATTTCACTCATGTCATCATCCTCATTAAGCTCAGACACGTTTTCAACATCTATTTTATTTTCTGAGCTCAAGTTGGCATTCAATGAGTCAAATTTTTGTATGGTTTCGGTCCTTAGTTTCATTTTATCATTTTCATCCAAAAGGTTTTTCAGCATGTCCTTATGGTCCTTGGATTTTATGAAAGATTCAATTTTGTCCAGGCCATACATATAAGTTGGATTCACATCATCAGACGAAACTACACTTTCGCAAATATATGCTTCAGCGTCGATTTCATCCTCCTTAAACTCAAGGAAGGGCAGAATCATGCGATGAATTTTCTGTCCTATTTCACAGTTAAGATGAAGCTGAGTGATGTTAGAATAAAGACGCTTAGCAATCAAACAAAACACATTTCTTTGTTTCAAAAGTTTTAAATTGTCTCTTTGTAAATAAATGTTTTCGTCTTTGGATTTGATCAGCTCCGACTCCTTCAGCTCTATCCACATCCTCCGTTCCTCACTTTTTGATGACACGCTGCTTATTTGGTCAGTTAGGTTAGAATTGGTGACCCGTGTTTGAGTTAAACTGCTGTCTAGATATGAGATTCTTGAATTTACACTTTTTAATTCTTTTTCATATGAATTTTGTGGGACTTTAAAAGAAACAAAAATGGATTGTACCTTCTTGATCAATTCATCAAGCTCATTAAACTGCACGCTGAGAGGTTTTGCTGTGAAGCACAAGTCCTCTCGCTCCTTCGTGTCTTCATTCCCACCGTCTGTATTGTATCCCCTCATTTAAGATACATTCGTCACCATCGAGCACTTCCCACTACTTTCTTCACCTCTAGCCACATAAGCCTTTCCATGAGATGGCTTCCTGACTTCATCATCCTCTGAGTCGGTTGACCAGACCTGCACGCCACCGAACTCATCATCCGCTGCCGAACCCTGAACAATTAAAGCATTCATTGAAGGGTTAGTAGTAGTTTTCTTTCTCTTGATCTCTTCAAGCTTTTTCATCAACAGAGCCTCTTCATCATTTTCTCCATCCTTCTCTGCCATTTTCTTTAGGACACAGTCTTTGGCATAGTGGTTCTTTCCTCCACAGTAGTAGCAGTTCACACCAGAATCCCCTTCGACTTTCGGCTCTTTCTTTGGTTCTTCTGCCTTCGGTTCCTCCCTCACTTTTTCAGAATTATAACTTCCCTGCCAATTTCGGTTCTTATTGGTAGGAATCCTTTTCTTAATAAACCTCTTTGGATTTGACACCATCATTGCATAATCATCAGAGGTAAGGTCATAGTCTTCTAAGTTAAGGTCTTCATCTTCTACCACACTTTTGCTTTTAGACAGAAGGGCCAAGGATCCCAAGCTTGAGACCATATTTTTCTCCTGCAAGACAATCTTTTCTTGGGATTTCAAAATCCCTACCAGCTTTGCCAATGAATAAGATTTGAATTGCTCATGAGCTTTAACAGTTGACACACCCGCTCTCCACTCAGATCTAAGACCATTCAAAAACGTAACTTTTTGTTCAATCAACTTCCTTTCTATATTGTGTTTGATCATCTTACTAAGAAGATGATTGAAGCGATCGAACGTCTGAGTAACAGTTTCCTCGGAATTCTGCTTGAATTCGCCAAATTCAGACAAAAGTAAGGTCTGAATGGAATGCTCCAGATCTTCGTCTGTGGAATATAGCTCTCGCAGCCTATCCCATATTTCTTTAGCGGTGCTGCATGAACTCACTAGCCTGAATGTATTGGATTGAAGAGCGAATCGAATCAGTCTCAATGCTTTAATATTGCACTGAAACTTATCCTTTTCGTCTTGAGCAATATCTTTTACGTCCTTTAACAGATCATCATACTCTTTCTGAGTTTTAATGATTTTTGATGTTGCTGAATGAGCAAATGGTCCAGATACGATTGCTTCCCAAATAAGATAACCATTGTCTTCAGATCCGATGACATAATCTTCGAAGTGATATGCCCAGACTTCATAATCATGGGTGTAAAGAATAGGAATCTTCGTTGTTGATCCAATGTTGTTTGAGATGTTGATGGGATTTGATTGTGACTCGTCCATGCTTGATCGTTTAACCTGTTTGAAAGATCAGACTTGTAATGAATAATATTAGGGCAAAACAAATAAATGCTGAGTTACGTCAATTATGGAATGACGGCTCAATAAATATTAGTTAATGCGGAATAACCCTAATCGCAAACTCTTTCACAGAAAAGATGTGTATGAATTACACAGCCTCCTGCTCTGATACCAATTGATAAGTTATTAATTAACTTGTTGATTGATTAGATCTATGTAACAGTTAAACGATGAATATAAAAACAGTAGATAACCCAAGTATGAATCAAGATGTGTCGAATGATTAGATTACTCAATCCTCAGCAGAGCTCGACTAAGAACATCCGCTGTAGAGGATACTTAGGGTTACAAAAACAAGAACGATAACTTTGCTTAACAAATAAACCTCTAAACGTTACTGATCGTTCCCCCATTCTAAGATGCATGCAAGCACCTATATATACTAAACCCTACAAAACTCACGAATGGATAGGCCCATACTGGAGATACATATTAGACTAACTAACGAGCCCAATAGACGCAATACAAAATACAAGACACGACCCAACAGCCACGAGCTCCCCCCCCCACCCCAGGATCTTCCATGTAATAACATACATAAGAACCTAACATAAAATGTGCCGGCCTTGGTGCCTTAGACCCTTTGGTATGGTGAGAAGACTCACCTCTGTCCGAAGAATCTAAAACTGCCCTCCTAACTGTACATAACCTCCCGTGTTGAATAATAATATTAACCAATGTCAGGGCGTCATATAATCAAAGGGAAACCCAAACTCCAAGTCCTTCTACAAAGGCCCAAATATTCTTCCTTTGTTAACGGCCCAAATTTCATGTCCAAAAACCATTAATGGGCCTCATGGCCCAATAAGGCCCAATCATAACATCCATGGCCCAAAAAAGATAAACTGGCCGACCATCCCCAAAACGTAAAAACCAAAAATAAGGGCTGTGAATACTCACAATGCTTTGAGATGATGCAAATGGTGCCTTGAACTACACTCTACTCGTACTACTACCGACTCTTACAACGATGTTACACAGTAATGAGTCTCTAATCGAAATCTAAAAGCACTACAATAGAATTATGTCAATATCGTGTCAAAAGTGCGTTTTATATAAGTTGCAAATACTATTCTATAAAATTCAGATGTCAATATAGCAATTGAATTGTTAACAATAGCAATTGACAAATCCCGTTTGTTTTATTGTTCGAAATGTATTTTAGCATATTTGGAAGGGTTTTACAACATAAAAATGCAAAACCTAAATTAAATTAGTTGGAAAATTTTCCAAAATTTATTGTTTTGTTCCTACTGCAATTAAGAACTTACATGTAATTTTTCATGATTTTTATATGTTCTTAACTATTTTCTTTCATTTATGACTTAAAAACATCATAACATCTTGGAAAAATAGTAAATGGTCATGAAAAACTCTTAAAGTGTTTGTGTAACGGTTTACAGTGTCCATAATCTGGGAAAAATACTGAAAATCCTTTTTGAAGAGTAAATCCTAATTTTTAAAATTTAAGTGTGTTTAATACCAAGAAAATAGAAATAAATAGTAAATTTTAATATAATTCTTCCAAATTTCTATTTGTGATTATAATTTAATAATAGATTTCCTGGTAAAATTTTATGATTTTTGGATAAGTTCAAGTATTTTTCCTCTATTTAATCTTTTTAATATACATTAAATCTTGGACAAATTGAAAACGGTTCTGGAAATTTCTCCAAATTTTTATGTATAGGTTATCTAGTATATGGACGCTTTGAAAAATAATAAATGTGGTTTTGAGAACTCCGAATACGAAGTTGTTATTTATTTGTGTTTAATAAGAATAAAACCTAAAATAATGGTAAATAGTGATAATAATTGATCAAACTTCATGGAAGATGTTGATTTACAATATAGGTTATCCATGAATATTTCTAGAATTTATTGACCTATATAAATATTTATTTTGGATTTATGGCTCTAAAATACTCATTTTTGTATAAAAATAAGAAAATAGTTTTAGCACTTGAAACTTTACATAAAACTTATTCATATATTATGATTTTTCTAGAAAGTTTGTTTGTATTACTTTGGTGTTTAATAGAACATTTAACTTTCATGAAATATAGGAATGGAAGTTTATTTTTGTATGATCTTAAAAACTGAGTTGAATGTTTAAGATTTTGTACTAACATTTCAACAATGATTTAACCCATAATATTTTATTTTCACTGAGTTTAACAACTTATTAGTTCAAAAAAAACTTTAAGGATTTTTAGCGATGATTTACTCTCTTTAACATGCAACATAACGCAAGTACTCACAAGAAAATAGCTGTTGGAGCAACTGTTTTGTAAAAATTGTTAAAAATCGAAATCTTAATGACTTCCAAAGAGCCCTTTTGGTTTGAAAGCCAACTCATAGTATTATAATGGTTTAGAGATTGCATGTGTTCATCTTTGGTCTCAACTTGGGTTTGATCATGGATTCTCACTATTTTCATAACATGCAAGATGTTTATAGCTGTTGGAGCAACTGTTTTGTAAAAATTGTTAAAAATCGAAATCTTAATGACTTCCAAAGAGCCCTTTTGGTTTGAAAGCCAACTCATAGTATTATAATGGTTTAGAGATTGCATGTGTTCATCTTTGGTCTCAACTTGGGTTTGATCATGGATTCTCACTATTTTCATAACATGCAAGATGTTTATAGTGATAATCTACATACATCAAGATCAAAAACAAGAAGGGTCATAAAATCCGAAAATAAAAGATGAAAATAACAAAGAAACATGTAAAAATTTTTATGGATCTTCAAAATATGTAAGATCTTACCTTTTTCTTTCTTAT
Organism: Lactuca sativa; assembly: GCF_002870075.4. Taxonomy (NCBI): domain Eukaryota; kingdom Viridiplantae; phylum Streptophyta; class Magnoliopsida; order Asterales; family Asteraceae; genus Lactuca; species Lactuca sativa. Next base: position 29,928,287 of record NC_056624.2, on the reverse strand, counting down.
GTAGTTTCAGAAACACCCAATTCTCTCCTGAATTTCATAGGTTGCAGGCTGATTTTTAGAGAGGTATAGTGTGGGCATTTCTAGAGAAGAAAAGACAGAAAAGAGAGATTCTATATTTCTGGATACCCAATCTCTCTCTTAATCTCTTTGGGGCTTCTCTCCACCAAAATTGGTCACCAAAATACCTAAATCTGTGTGATCTCATGAATAAACTATGACATCCCCAATTTTACGGCCAGAAAAGACAGATTTGTTTATGGTTTATTTGAATACTAGAGTATCCTTTTAAAGAAAAATGTTGTGGAATTTGTTCCCAAAAATATGATAAAGATATTATGAAAGTATTTCCGAATAAATTTATTTCATTATATTAAAACCTCAGGATGTCATTGTCAATAAAGAGCAAAAGCATAAACAAAAACAATGTAGACCTTACAACATTAATTTATATCTACTGGCTTATAATTCATAAACTCTCATCAGGTCATCACATCTATACTCTTGTGCCACTACCTGTAATATAAGAAACTGAGTGGCTCAGACATGGGAGCTTAGTGAGGACATAGGGTTTTCAACCCACAATAAATATGTTTATTAATTTCATCAAATCATTCAACCCGATTACCCCTTCCTGTTATCCTCACTTTACATCCCTAAAACATCTATTATAAACGACCTAGCTTAAGGATTTTCATCGGGGTGACAACACTGCTCAGGGGATTCCTTAGCAATTTATGTCAAATAAGGAAACCATGAGGGGGATGGAGTACACCTGGTTAACACAGAGATCAAATAACCACCTCTAGGTTACGAGCCTGCCAGCGTTCCACTAGACTGTCTAGAATAGTCTATGGTCGTCATCTATACTCCGCTAGATGACTAGATCATAGTAAAAATCAAGGCCTCTTATCATTGTTATCATACATCAGCTATTTCATCTACCCATGTTTTATCCAACATTTTTGTAGACATAAAATATGTATACACTTTAAATCACTTAAAACATGTATAAGTCTTTCATCTAGCATAGATATCAAGAACACATATAATATGCATACATATCACGTAATTTATATCAAATACTTCATATCTATGTGTAAGATGAAAGTAACTATGCACTCACTTGTTAAAGTGATGACTCCAAACTCGGACGATGCTTCACTTCTAATAATTTGTTTTCCTTTGACGAAACCTAAAATCATCACCACTAGACTTTAGTCTAATATTTATCACGACTAATTATTAGCGTCGGTATTACTATTTTTATATAAGCGTTAAACAATACTTTTCAACCACTATGTACAGACAGG